>NC_137807.1:9213105-9524685 GCF_963383645.1 Muscardinus avellanarius | reverse complement strand
CCAGGATTGTGTAAAGAAATGTTTGACTGGCTGAGCAGGTGCTGCTCAGAGAGGAGACTCAGAGGCCTGCAAGGCTGGGAGTTATTGAAATAGAAAAGTAGCCTAGATCCCCCACCTGGGCTCCCCGCTGGGCCCAGCGGTCACTTAATACAAACTGCCCCCTTCACCCACAGCGGGCCCTTGATCTCTCTCAGTCAGAGCCTTGTTAAGGAGGGGCGGCCATCCATCTTCCTGAGAAGTGACCATTCCCAGCAGGGCACCACCTTGCAGCCACTGAGGCCACAGACCCCTAAAGGGCAGGGCGCCTGCTCCTCAGATCCCATCACCAGCCAGGGAGGGTTCCCTGGGGAGGCACAGGGACAAGACAGACACCAGGCAGCTGTTTATCAGGAACAAGACAAGGAAGGCAGCTGCCTTCCATCGCTGCTCCTGCCTGGAGACAGGTGGAGAGGACAAGATGAGGCCCCCAGGGCACTGAAGGCAGGCAAGAGGCCAGAGGAACGTTTGGGTTTCAAGAGAGGATACTAGCAAGCGTTCCTCCATGCCTCCTCCCAGAAGAATTGTGCCAACTCTTCTGTTCCTCAGCCCCTCTCCCTGGAAGCTGAGCTGGAGTTGTTGGTGGGGGGTCTTCCTGGAAGAAGCAAGCCTGGCCTCCTGGCCCTGGGGGATCACTCAAGACTAAAAGAGCCGGGTGTGGTGGCACACATCTGTAATACCAGTACATGGGAGGCTGAGTCAGGAGGATTTCAGGTTCAAGACCAGCCTCGGCAATTTAGCTAGACCCACAGCAAGCTAGTGAGATCCTGCTTCAAAATAAAAAACAATGCCCTGCGTGGTGGTGCAGGTTTATAATCCCAGCGTTTGGGAGGCGGAGACCAGAGGATCGTGGTTCGCGGGCAGCCTCAGCTACTTAGTGAGGCCCTCTGCAACTCAGTGAGGCCCTGTTTCAAAAAATAAAAATACTAAAAAATAGGGCTGGGGGTATAGCTTGGAACTACAGTGCCCCTGGGTTCCATCCCCAGTACCACAAAAATAAATAAATAAATAAATAAATAAATAAATAAGACAGGGGCATACTTTGAAAGTAGACCGCCCCTAGGTTTGATCTCCAGTGAAAAAGGGAAGAGGCCGGGTAAGGGGGGTGAACAGTGGGGCAGATGAAGCTGCGTTGCGGGATGGCGAGGCGGTTGCCGGGTTTCGACATGGGCGATGGATGGATGGAGCCTCTCGCCACCACCCTGATTCTGGGAGTTCCAGGCAGCCCGCGGTCGCCCTCCTGAGCTACCAGGGTCAAACAGTAGCTTTTGCTCCCACCTCCCCTCTTCCTTCTGTTCCCATAATCCTTTCTTCCTAAAATCAAGTATTAATCTCCATCCCTACACTAGGTTTCTAGGGCACAGAGAGGTTATATAACTGAACAAAACTGACATGGGGAGCAACACAGGACGGCGGGGGAGGAGAAGAGTTTTAAAAATAAAGACCAACCGTAGCTCTTGCTGTCTTCTTCAGGAGTGGCCTCGTCTGACAATCTGCCTCTTGGGATAAGTAATATGTGATGGCAATAAATAATAGTAACTGCTCCACTTACTGCTGCTTTTGTAATAAACCACACCAAGACAGTGGCATAACAACGGTTCTATTTGTGCTCACTTGTTCTGTGGCTCAGGGTTTTGGAAAGGGAACGAAAGAACAGCTTGTCTCTGCCCCGCAATATCTGGGGCCTCAGCTGGAAGACTTGGCAGCTGGGGGGTGATCCAACAGCCGGGGGCTGGAATCATCTGCAGGGGTCTTCACTCATGTATCAGGTGGTTGATGCAAGCTGTTGGCTGTCATGTCCGCTGGGATGCTGGCCAGCTTGTCTCCAGGAGGCTGCGGTATCCCCATATGGTCCCTTCCTGGATTCCAATTTGAGCTTCCTCACAATATGGCGGCCAGGCAAGAGTAATCGATCCAGGAGAACAAGGAGGAAGTCCTGGTCATTTTCACCAACCGGCCTCAGACGTTCTAGAACATCACGACCTTCACATCATTGGCCGAAGCAGTCACAAAGGTCCACCCCAGTTCCCGGAGACGTTGTCCTTGCACTCAGTGCAAAGCGTATCGAGGTCACACTTTAGGATGAACAGCTGAGATGAGAGCGAGCGTGGCCATCTTTGAAAACTGCAGAAATGTCAGTCACAGTCATATCTCAGCAGTACTTTCATCTTAGTTACTTTGCAGCAAACAGTCCTACCAGGTGGGCACTATTGTTATCTGCAATTTTACAGATCAGTAACTAAGGCAGAGAGTTGTTTCCTTTGTTTAGGTTGGCACGGAAATACCTTTCTGGTTGAGGAGGGTAAATGGATGATGGGAATGAGAGTGGGAAAGAAAATGGCCTCCGCCACTGGCTCCCAAAGTGTGCCCCTGGACCAGCAACATCAGCCTCCCCTGGACATGCACATTCCCCGGCCCGATCCCAGACCTGCTGCATCTGGAGCTCTGGGGTCGGGCAGGCACTCTACTGACACAAGGCAGACCAGACCTGGGAGGGGAGGCGTTTAAAAAAAAAGAGGGTGGTTCTTCAATTCAGTTTGGGTATGATTGGAAAAGCAACAAACAGGTTTGCTTGTGTGGAAGTTCTTTTCAGGAGCTTTAAATATGCTAATTCACCTGTGGCTTCTCCGTGGTGTATGTGTAGGAGGAAAAAGTAGGTCAGCTTCCAACACATCTGATCACAGAAGGTCAGATGGGCAGGTAGACGGTGGGACAAAGGAAGGGGTGAATGGGAAGATGGAGGAGTGGGGCAAGAACGGATGGTGGGGATTGGGAGGTAATGGACGAATGAATGGATGGATGGATGGATGGATAAGTAAACAGATGGACAGGTGGGTGGGTGGGTGATGGATGGGTGGATGGATGGATGGATGGATGGACAGATGGATGGATAGATGGATGGATGGATGGATGGATGGATGGATGGATGAATGAATGGAGCATGGATGGATGGATGGATTGATGGATGGACAAATGGATGGATGGATCGATGGATCAATGGATGGATAAAAAATGGATGGATAGATGGATGGATGGACAAATGGATGGATGGATGGATCGAATGATGGATAAACAGATGGATGGAATGCAACTAAATGAGATTCTGTTTCAAATTAGAAAGGAAAAAGGGCTGGGGGTATAGCTTGGGGGTAGAATGCCCTGGGCTCAATCCCCAATACCACAAAAGAAAGAAAAAGACAGACGGAGAGAGACAGAGACAGAGGGGGAAGGAAGAAAGAAAAGAAGAGAAATAAAGAAAGAAAATAGCATAGAAGCCCACCATTCCTAGTACTGTTCTGTAGCCTTTTTGTGTGAATGAAATTTGGAATGCAACTGGAAAGCTAATCAATTGAGGACAGGTTAAATGATGTACGGCATTGTACAGATTATGGAATATGAAGTAACTGTCTAAAAATGAAAATGAAATATATGTACTGACCTGGAAAGAAGCCCACAGATGTACCAGAGGGAAACACAAACATCAGAACAATGAATAGGGTCCGTGCCCGTCCGTGTTTAACCACAGAAATCACACAAGCCACTGCCCGTGTGTCAACGTGCATCCTAGAAGTCTGTTCATATTTACCCCAAATTTTAACTTAACCACTGTCTACGGGAAGGAGACTGAGATTTGCAGAGAGAAATAACAATTTTCCTTCAGAATTTTTTCTTGTTGAAATTATTTGAATTTTTTTTAAAAAGTTATAATGAAGCCAGGCATGGTGGTGCACCCCTGTAATCCCAGGACTTGGGAGGCTGAGATGGGAGGATCACAGGTTTGAGGCCAGAATTAGCCACTTAGTGGGACTTACCACAACCTAATGAGACCCTGTTACAAAACAAAAAATAGCCGGGCATGGGGGACGCGCGCTTGTAATCCCAGCATTTGGGAGGCTGAGACAGAAGGATCGCGCAGGTTTGAAGCCAGCCTCAGCTACTTAGTGAGGCCCTTTGCAACTCAGTGAGACCCTATTTTCAAAAAATAAAGAATAAAAAATAGGGCTGGGGTTGTTGCTCGGAGATAGAATGCCTCTGGGTTCCATCCCTGGTACCACACACACGAAAATAATAATAATAATAATAATAATAATAATAATAGTAATAATAATAAATTTTAAAAAGGACAAAAAATAGGGCTGGGGGTTGTCGCTTAGAGGTAGAATGACCCTGGGTTCCAGTACCACAATAAATAAATAAATAAATACATAAATAAATACATAAATAAATAATACATAAATACATAAATAGATTTGGGGGCATAACTCAGAGGTAGAATGTCCGTAGGTTCAGATTCCAGTAACACACACACACACACACACACACACACACACACACACACACACACACACACTTTATTAAGAATGTGTAATAACTTTACAGTGTCCCTGCTGTTAATAATAAAAGACTAGCTGCTCAGAGCCTGCCCTGGAGGGAGCACCGCCGCCGAGCCTCCGTGGACGCCCTCGGATGCTCGCTCCCTGGGAAGAGGTCACGATCCGCCTGACAGTCTGAGCCCAACTCCTGCAGACCAATAACTATCCATCTTGGTCTCCAGATCAGGAAGTGGCTTCTACAGTCTCTGTCAATAACTCATCCAGGGCTTAATAACCTTTCCGTGCAGGAAGTTCTTCCTCTTGTCGGAGCCGGCTCCTTCCTGCTGCCCGACCGTCCCACAGGACGGATCTCGTCTCCCTGTCCAGCTCTTTGGAGGGGAGGGCTGCCAGAGAGCGGGGCGCGGGGTGGGGCTGGGGGCGTCTGCCCCTCCTAAGGTGGCCGTCCCTGCCCCTTACAGCCGGACACTGCTGAGGCTTCTTTGTGCAGCAAAAGCCCAGCCCCGGGTCCCCCAGGGCCCCCACATCTGCCCACCTCCACTGCTGGCTGCTGCGTCTGCGTCAACCCTGCCTCCGTGGCCTCCGTCTGCCATATTTCACGCATCCTGACGGTCACTCCGGCTGAGATTTACGCAATTCATATCCTTTCTGAGCCGGAGGAAAATGCAAACACAAGATTTACTGTCCCCCTGGGAAGAGCCAGGGGAAGGTGGACCCAGGATCACGGGCCGGGAGGATGGGCGCGAGTCACGGAGACGGACGAGCCATATTTGGTCAGGGCCTCTGCAAGGTGGGGTCTGGGACTCTGCCACCCCTGGCCACAAGCGTGCTTTTTCTAGAATCTTCTCACCACCAGAGGGAAGGGGGTAGGGCCAGAAGATAGGGCTCCCGCTCTTTATAAACCCGGGACTCCCAGAAAGGGATAAAGTAACACATCAGTCGTTCCAGGCCAACATAAAGACGCTCCGGCTGTTTTTAGCACTGAGGAGGTATCCAGGCATTTGGAACCAGGGAGGCTCTGGGCTTGCAGCTTCCTGGTAGACGTGTGTAAGCAAATTATCTGACCCGGTTGAGACTTTTTGCCTCGTCTTTGAAGTGGGACTGATAACAACACTTTCTTTAGGGGAATCCGAGCCAGACCGAGCAGGTGTAACTCGCAGGACGAACTGATGGCTGCGTGTACGTCACTCAACTTTGCTGGGCCTCAGATTTCACCTCTGAAAACTGAGAAACAGTCCCAAGCTTTCAGAGTGAAGGCGCATGGTCACGCAGGGGTGCTTGGCACCGTGTCCCGAACGCAGCAAAGGACACTAGAGTTGGCGATAAGCATTGAGACAAAGGATCGTGTGTAGACGGTACGTCTGGACACGTCCAGTGTGGTCCAGCAATCTGAAGACGGTCTTGATGACTGTGGGGGTAATATCTCAGATGTACCATGCGGTGGTGTCAACGTGCAATTATATAACTCATCGCAACCCATAACGTGCGTGTCCGCTTCACTCAACATACACTAGACCTCCACAAAATAAAAACAGCAATGACTTTGAAATACAAGCAAGGGTGAGGGCTGTTACGGTTGGATCACCCCGTACGTCGCTCATACCCAACGCTGCCTGACCATCCGGCCGCAGGCCATTGGCGTAACTATCAAGCCTCTTTGTGTAGCCGTCAAACAGAAACAACCTAAGCACCTACCTGAAACGTTAAATGGCGTTCAATGAGATAATTCACGCAGAGCGCTTGAGGACAGCAGGCCGCAGACGCCAGGCACTGGCCGTTAGACTTTGGGCGGCAGGAATCGCAGCTGGGAGCTGGGGTCTTGAGTTTGAGGCTTACTCTGCCTCTTGTAGTGATGTGGCCTCGGGACGGGCATGTCTCCTTTCTTAGCCTCCTGTTTCTGCTTTCTGTTCTTGTTTTATGATGGGAGCTAATAAGGCCTACTTTTCCAGGTTGGGGAGAATGTACGTCGAGCTGCAATGGGAGGTGTGGACCACCGTCATCTCCGGCAACACCAACAACAGCAAGATCAGCGTCTCGACTCCATTGGCCAGGAGGGCCTTCATCCAGATTCAAGATCAGAATACGCCTGATGGCCCGGCACAGTGGTGCAGACCTGTGATCCCAGTACATGGGAGGCCGAGACAGGAGGATCACAGATTCAAGGACAGCCTTTGTTTCAAATTTAAAAATAAAAGGGGCTGGGGGGTGTAGCTTGGAAGTAGAATACCCTGGGTTCAATCCGCAGTGCCATGGGGAAAATGCACTTTGTGAAAATGGGGCTGGGGGGGGGACTCCGGAGCTGCAAAAGCGGGGCTGGGGTGGAGTGATGGGTCCCTCCCCAGGGGGCATCCCTGTCCCTCCTCATCCACTGGGGCTAGTGTGCACTTCACTCAAAAATGGCCCCAGGGAGAGAAAACCAAGGAGAACTAGGGGCCTGGCCAGGCCCAAGAGTGGGTGCAGCACCTCACCCCTCCCTCTTCTATGGAGTCCAAGGACCCCACCCCTCCTCCAGTCCAACAGCGGAGCCGCCTTCCCAGCTTGGGGAGCTCGGGGGGCCTCTTGTGCACGGGGTCCCTGGGCTGAGATCCCACTCACAACCTCAGCAAAGAGCTGAGACCTGCAGGTCACTCCAAGGCAAGAAAAAAAATTATATTACAACGTCGTGCTAAACATAATGCCTGGTATGCAGTAGGGGCTCCATAAATGATAAGTGGTTGTTGAGTGAATCAATGTTTTCGTATGCAGTAGGGGCTCTATAAATGATAAGTGGTTGTTGAGTGAATCAATGTTTTCGTATGCAGTAGGGGCTCCATAAATGAGAAGTGGTTGTTGAGTGAATCAATGTTTTCAGCATTCATCTATCAATCTGCCAGATAATATGCTGAACATTTAACATAAATGCTTTTTTAAATACATATAATAGTAAAAGAAAAGGAACCCAGGGACCTTCTACCTCGGCGCCACACCTGGAGCCCTATTTTATTTTTTACTTTGAAAAGGGTCTAAGTTGCTGTGGCTGGCTGCGAACTCGCCGTCCTCCTGTCTCAAGGACTGGATTACGAGCATGTGCCACCGTGCCCGGTTTAACACAGATGATTCCAAGTGTCGCCCAGCTAACGCACGGGTGCCTGTCAGTCGCCCTGAAGGTAGATAAGAAAACTGAGGCTCAGAGAGGTAGAGCCATGTGTCTGTGGTCACGCAGCAAGAGAGAAGCCAAGCCAAGCCAGGAGTGGTGGCACCCACCTGAGACACGCACCTGTACCTCTCAGTCCTTGGGAGGCTGAGATAGGAGGCTGGCAGGTGGAGGCCAGCCAATTTTGGAGGGCCCTCTGCAACTTAGTAAGACCCTGTTTCAACATAAAAAAAAAAAACCCACGAATAAAATGAGGGAAATAGAGCTTCAACAAAGTCACCGGCCATCTGCTGAAGTCTCCCTGGGAAAATACATCTTTTTCACCTTTCTGCCGAGTTGAAGCGTCTTTCTCTGCCAGTTCCCCTGGGCCTCTTAAAACTCCAGAAGGATGCGGGCCTCGGAGCCAGCCATCAAGGGAAGATTAGCATCCATAAGTCACGGCGCGGGGACTGTCTTCCCCCTTCGCTTCCAAGCCCCAGGATGCAGCCTGGTTTCTCGAAGTGACCCCCAGACACACGGGCTCCAGGGCGCCCGGAAATGAACCCGGAGACACCTGTCTCAGCTCGCTGACGGGGTCACCCGCGGCCACTCTGAGAATGTTGCTCTGGAGAGCCAGCTGGGTATCCGATGGCCCAGGGTTCAAATCCCTCTCTGCCTGTCCTAGGACCCTGAGCAAGACTGTCACCCAGCATTTTGGTTTCTGCGTTTAAAGGAGAATGTTAGCCACGTGTGGTGCTGCACACCTGTTGTCTCAGTACTTGGGAGGCTGAGATGGGAGGAACACAGGTTTGAGGCCAGCCTCAGTAGCTTAGTGAGACCATCAGCAACGTGGTGAGACCCTGTTTCAAAATAAGAAGTAAAATCGCTCAGATGTAGAATGCTCCTGGCTTAGCCGGGCGTGGTGGCGCATGTTAGTCATCCCGGCATTCGTGAGGCTGAGACGGGAGGATCACAGTTCACGGACGGCCTCGGCTACTCAGCGAGGCCCTTTCGAACTCAGTGAGATGTTGTTTCAAACTAAGAATAAAAAATAGGGCTGGGGGTGTAGCTCAGAGGTAGAATGCCCCTGGGCTCCAACCATAGTAACATAAAATAATAATAATAACTAATAATAATAATAACAACAATAATAATAATAATAATAACAACAACAACTCCTGGGTTCAGTGCCCATTACCACAAAAAAAAAAAAAAAGGAGAATGTCAGGTGTGGGTGTGCATGGTATAGGTATATGTTACAACTTAGGCTGTTGTAACATAGTCTGGCACTTGTTGGGGTACACTGTGCATTCAGTAAACGCAAGCTCTCCCTGCTCTTTCTGAAATGTCATGAATTTTAAAACTACTCATTGAGCCGGGCGTGGTGATGCCCGCTTGTAATCTCAGCATTGGGGAGGCTGAAACGGGAGGCTCGCAGCTCAGGGACGGCCTCAGCTACTTAGCGAGGCCCTTTGCAAGACCCCGCTTCAAAATAAAGAATGAAAAAAAAAATAGGGCTGCGGTATAGCTCGGAGGTAGAATGCCCCTGGGTTTCATCCCCAGTACTGCAAAAAATAAATAATTAAAAATTACTCTTTGGTTTATTGAGGAGAATGGCAGACGTACGTGGCTTAATGGTACACAAGATTTTTAAGACACATCTTGTTTCAGCAACAAAAGAACAGGTGAAGCAATGTGTCTTGGGACTTCGGATAGAGCATGGCGTGATCCTCCTGCTGAGCGTAAATGTTCTTTGTTGCACATAAAAAAAAAAAAGGAATTAAATAAATTGGGCATGGTGGCACACTCCCGTAATCCCAGATCTTTGGGAGGCTGAGACGAGAGGAACGCAATTTCGAGGTCAGCCTCTGCAACTTAGTGAGGCCCCAGCAACTTAACAAGATCCTGTTTCAAAACAAAAAATAAGATAGGGCTGGCGTGTGACTCAGAGGTAGAGTTTTTCTGGGGTCAACTCCTAGTACAACACACACACACACACACACACACACACACACACACAAATAATCAAAGAGAGTCAAGAAAGTAACTAAAATGGATAAGTGGGCATCACAACACAGTTTGGGATGAACGCAAGATTAGTTCATGCAGCCGTCAACTCTCAGCTCTCATTTTTTATTCTTATTTTCTCCTGTTTTTTTTAATCTTCACTTGATTCGATCTTGCTATATAACTTTCATATGCTATTTTATTTTTTAACTCCTTCTGCAGTTGGGTCTCAGTCTGCTCAGGTGGGGAACTGATATCACACCCTCTGTTCTTACCTGGTCCAGAGTTAGCAGATTGGTCCGTTTTCTGGACCACTCCGTCGGAAGTGTCCGCCTGGAGATCTCTTTCAAAAGGCATCTGTAAGGTCCCGCCTGAGGCCGGTGGGAAGGCTATCGTTACCCCCTAGTGATGTCTGCCGTGGGCGTGGGCATGTGCCTTCAATCTGCAGCGCCCCAGTCGACTTCTGCGCTCTACAGAGAGGCCTGCCTCACCGGAGCTGCAAAGGCCTCCGGCAATCACGTGACCAGCCCTTCAACTTCACACTAGAAGAGTTCGTATCTTCACACCTAAGAGGCTGAGCAGATCGAGGACAGAGGGAGTCCGCTCCAGCGTCAACCAAGCAGCCTTTCTCCTACGTCACGGTGGACTCACAAAGCACAGAAGGCCAGCCAGAAACACTGGCCCACTGAGAGCTGCCCAACAGCCAGCCCCAGGAAACCCATTAGGCCAAAGTGGACGCTCTGATCAACCATGGCCGGCCCCTAGTGCGTTCTGGGGCCAGGCAAACCTGTCACCCAGGCAGACGCGCCCACGGGGCAGCTCCCACCTTCCAGGGGCTGTCTGCATGTACCCGGCCCACACAATGGCTTCCTGCTTCCAAGAATGATTTTTTAAAAAAAAAATGTGAGTCGACGGGCCTTTGGACGTCAGGAGGCTCGTTAAGAAGGACCATCTCGACAATTTCAGCTAAATGGCTGGGAACACACAGCCTGTGCCTCCTACTCCTTGTTGCATCAAAATGTTCTAGCAAGAAAGCAGCGGAAATGGCAAGTGACTTGGGCCTCACTGTATCTGAGGCTGTGGTTTCTAAAGTCCAAAATTTTACCTTCTATGGCAGGCTGGAGCGTACCTACCCAGGTAGACCAGTTACTTCATATTCAACTAGCTAAAATAAGGGAAAATATTTCCATAGCTATGTCTTGAAGTCTGATGGTCCTTTGTGCTGGGGGGCTTGTCCTGTGCATGGAAGGATACTGGATATTCCTGGCCTCTCTTCTGCCAACTCTGTGCCAGTAGAACCCTCCCCCCAGTGGGGGACACCCAGAAATTGGCAACTGTCCTCTGGGTGACAAAGTTGTCTACCTCCCATTGACGACAGTATTCGAGAGCTAGAATTTGTTCTAGGAGGATGTTCCAGAGCCAGTAATGGCGGGGTAACTGGGCATGGTGTTGCACACCTGTAATCCCAGTACTTGGGAGACTGAGACAGAAGGATCGCAGGTTCGCAGCCAACCACAGGTACTTAGTGAGGCCCTCTGCAACTTAATGAAACCCTGTTTCAAAAAATAATGAATAAAAAAATAGGAAACTCGGGGTGGTGGGGGGGTAAAAGGAGTGTGTGCACGTATGTGTGTGTGGTACTTGGAATTGACCCCAGGGGTGTTTTACTTCTGAGCTGCACCCCAAGACCGTTTTTTTTTTTAAAGCAAGGTCCTGTTAAATTAACTACGCCCTGGCCTCGAACTTGCAATCTTCCTACCTCAACCTCCCAAGTCCTGAGATTACAGGCATGTGCCGCCATGCCCAGCTATAAGACAACATATTAATTAGGCTTCTCTAGAGTAACAGAACTCACAGGATGCTTATACAGCAAAAGGGGAATTATCAAAGCATCTTACAATCTCAAGCGGTGGCATGCAGGGCCAGAGGAACCAGCAGCTGGTCCAGTGGCCCAAGAGATGGACTCAGAGTTGGAGCAATCAATAATGTAACCCCAGTCCAAGATGGAAAGGCCTCTGGAAACTCTCTAGAAAAATGTTGGTGAAAGTCCAGTTCAAAGAGCAGAAGGGCCGAAGGCCAATATCGTAGGTGAGAGCAGAGCACTTCTCTGGCGAAGAACCAGGCTTGCTCTCAGGTCACGTCCTCCTTCCGGGCCCCCAGCCTATCAGAACAGAGCTGCCCACACTGAGGGCGGGACTTCCGCTCCGATCTACTATTCCACATGCCAATCATCTCATCGACATGCCCAAAGCCACGTAATCTCGGGCATTTCATAACCCGGACAGGTTGACAATACAGACTGGCCATCAGAATGAGTTTTAAAGTAAACCAGGAAAATCACTCACAGAGACGCACAAGTCTTACCGATGTAGGTCCACGTAATGAAGTGGCTAGAAGGAATCTTTAGTAAGATTAACAATAATTTCACATCAGAAACCATGAAGGCCAGAAAGAAATGGAATGTCTTATTTAAAGCGCTGAAAGAAGAAAAACTGTCAACAAAGAATTTGTATTTGGCAAAGCAATTCCTTAAAAATGAAATTAAAACATTTCAAGATAAACAACGCCAAAGTATTTCCTAATAGTCCTCTTCCCGCAAAAAAAAAAAAAAAAAAAATGCTTGAGACAATCCTTTGGGCTAAAACAAAAGTGCTAAACAACCCCAAACCAAAGGAAACATCAGAAATCTAGTTTCAGGCCGGGCGCGGTGGCGCACGCTTGTCATCCCCGAGCTTGGGAGGGAGAGACAGGAGGATCGCGCAGGTTCGAAGCCAGCCTCAGCTACTTACCGAGGCTCTCAGCAATTTAGGGAGACCCTGTTTCCAACTAAAGTATAAAATAGATCTGGGAGTATAGCCCGGAGGTAGAGGGGTTCCATCCCCAGTACCACACACACACACACACACAAAAATCTAGTAAGGGCACCATAAGTATGAAATCTAGTAATATATTTTTGGTTTGCAACTCCACATTTTTCTATGGAATTTAAAGAACAAACTCATAAAACTAATTATAAATCTGTACTAATGGCAAACAATACATCTCAGGCCACCGAGAACCATCACCCAACTCATAAGTGGGCCAGACTTTTGTGCAGAAAAATATGAGCCGCTCGGGGCACAGTTTCCCGGATAAACCTAGAGTCTGGAGATTAACCAGAACACGGCCTAGTGCGGATTGGGAGTTTATTTTAGATGACTGGCTTCCCCCATGACTGGTCAGCGGGTGAGGACGAAAACAGGAATTTAGCGTCCCAAGATCCTGCCTAACGTCCGGAAACAGCGTGGTTGTGTTAGAGAAGGACGTCTCCGTTCCCTTTACACAACCGTAGGGCAGCCTGGCTACCCTCGGAGAACTTGGTCACCAAATATTTGGGTTTTGTAACAGCCGTGAGCCCAAGTCCGGAAAAGGCTAAGAGCCGGAACCGCTTGTCCAAGGAAGGGGAAGCTTGCCAGTGCAGTGTTATCAGCCAGTGCTGACTGAAACCGAAGCGCTGAGAGGCTGCAGAGCCGGGAGGGCACGCTGTGGAGCTGTTGGGTGGAATCAGGGCCGGGTGAGGTTTAAGATGGCCTTCGGGGCTTGGCAGGGCGGTGAGATGGCCACCGGCTCTGAGCGTGTGTCGGGGAAGCTGGCTGCTGGCTCTCAGCAGAGCTCGGGGCTGGGAAGATGGCCGCCGGCTCTCCACAAGAGAGCACGGGGCAGGGGAAGATGGCCACAGCTAGCCCGGAGCCAGAAAGATGGCAGCCAGCTCTCAGCAGAGCCCAGGGCCAGGAAGATGGCTGCCGGCTCTCCCAAAGAGCACAGGGCTGGGTCTTGGGTAGATGGCCACCGGCTCTCAACAGAGCTCGGGGCCTGGAAGATGGCTGCCGGCTCTCAGCAGAGCTGGGGATAGGGGCTGGATCGCTCCTGGAGACCTCCAGCCCCTCCACTGCTGGAAAGGAAATGCCCTTCCTTTTAAGGTTTGCGTCTTGTGGGTGGGGCTACGCATAGGAGCGCCGCCCCTCTCAAGACATCGCCTGACTCCCGATATCGCCCAGCAGAGTCTCCTCCTCTTCTGAGGTCCCGCTCCTGCGGGGAGGGACCCAACCTGTCAGTAAGAGCATCCTAAAAAAAACGAAATGAGAGGAAAGCAAAAGCAAAAACTGTACACTGCAAAATCTTAAATAATATAAAACAGTAACGAAGGAACTGTTAGGTATATCCCACGTAGAAAACAATAGGAATGTGGCAGAGTCTTATTAGTAATTTCTTAAAAGGTAAATGAATTAATATCTCCACTCAAAAGGCATAAATTGGCAAAGTGGATCTTAACAAACATGATTCAACTATACATTATCTTCAAGACACTCCTTAGAGTCAAGTATATACATAAACACAGACGCTCGTATATTCAAGCGTATAAATAAATATATAGGTTGAGAGTGAAAAATATTCCATGCAAATAGTAATAAAAAAGAATTGAGAAGTAGCTATACTAATATTGAATAAGAGTTTCGAAGGCAAATAAGAAGATCGTTGTATATTAAAAACGATCAGTTTAGTAACAACATATAACAATTATAACCAGGTGTGATGGTATATGCTTATAATCCCAATACTTTGGAGGCTGAGACAGGAGGATCCCAGGCTCACAGCCAGCCTCAGCCACCTAGGGACACCTCCCACAACTTAGTGAAATGCTGTTTCAAAATAAAAATAATAAAATAGGCCTGGAGGTATAGCTTGGAGGGAAAAATGCCTTGGTTTCATCCCCAGTACTAACAACTACAAAAAAATGATGTAACAATGAAAGACATCTATGTATCAAACAACAGAGCCCTCCAAGGCAGGAAGAAAACATTTTTAAAAATCGAATGGTGAAATCAACCGTTCTATAAGAGTATTTGAGTGCTTTAAATAGCCGGGCGTGGCGGCGCACGCTTGTAATCCCCGCGCTTGGGAGGCGGAGACAGAAGGATCGCGCAGGTTCGAAGCCAGCTGTGCTGGCTTAAGAGACCTTGTTTCCAAATTTAAAAATATATATATACATTATATATTATATATTATATATTATATATTATATATTATATATTTATATAATTATATATTATATATTATGTGTGTGTGTGTGTGTGTGTGTGTGTGTGTGTGTGTGTGTGTCTGGGAGTGTAGCCTGGAGGTAGAAGGGTTTCCAGGAACCCCAGCACCACCAAAAAAAATTAAAAATAAATAAAATAAAAAATAAATAAATAAATAAATAATGGACGTAATCACCGACAGAAGATTAATAGCGCTTCCTTAATGTTATATGAACGGCACCATAAACCATCGCAGCCTAGCCTGTATGCACAGAACGCGGCCCAGCACGAGTTGCGGATCACAGGGAACATTTCCTGGGCTGGACTGTACGTCTGGCAACCCGGGAGTCTCAATAAATTTCGAAAACATTGCAACCATACGACATAGTTCCTCCAACCGCAAAAGAACGAAACGAGAAATTAATAACAGAAACACAACTGGAAAATCCACAAATATGTGGACATTAAACAACCCAGTCAAAGAACAAATCGCAAGATAGTTATAAAATACTTTGAGATAAATGCAAACAAAAAGTACGGCATACCCAAGCTTATGAGATACGGCGAAAGCCA
Organism: Muscardinus avellanarius; assembly: GCF_963383645.1. Taxonomy (NCBI): domain Eukaryota; kingdom Metazoa; phylum Chordata; class Mammalia; order Rodentia; family Gliridae; genus Muscardinus; species Muscardinus avellanarius. The sequence continues at coordinate 9,509,569 of NC_137807.1, read as the reverse complement.
GGCGCTGAGAGGGCTAGCCATAAAACCTACATTAAGCTGGGTAAGGTGGCACACACCTGTAACAGTAAAACTTGGGAGGCTGAGTCAGAAGGATTGCAGGTTCGAGGACAGCCCCAGCAGCATAGCAAGGCTCTCAGCAACCTAGTGAGACCTTTCTTTTAAACTTAAAAATAAAATAGGGCTGAGAATGTAGTTCAGAAGTAGAAGATCCCTGGGTTCAATCATAAGTACTACGCACAACACACACACACACACACACACACACACACACACACACACACTAACCCATCCCCCCCAAAAATTCCTAAAAACCAAGCAGGCAAACAAAACCTTAGATTTAAAAAGATCTCAAACAAATAACCAAACTTTAGGCCTTAAACAACTATGAAAAAAATAAAGAAACTTAACCAGCTACTAGTGTTTTATTATTTTATTTTATTTTTTAGTCCTGAGGATTGAGCCCATGGACATTCTACCACTAAGCTATTTTTATTTTTTATTTTTATTTTTTATTAGCTATTTTTATTTTTTATTTTGAAACAGGATCAAACTAAGTTGTAGAGAGCCTCACTAAATAGCTGAGGCCAGCCTCAAATCTGTGACACTCCTGTCTCAATCTGCCAAGTGCTGGGATTACAGGTATACACCATCACACCTGGCTTAATTGTTATTTTTATTTATTATTATTATTATTTTTTTTGCCATACTGGGTATTGAACCCAGGGACATTCTACCTCCAGGCTACTCCTACACCCTTATTTTATTTTTATTTTTAAACAAGATCTCACTAAGTAGTAGAGGGCCTCACTAATTAGCTGAGGCTGGGCTGGAGCCTGCAATCCTCCTATCTCAGTCTCCTAAGTACTGGGATTACAAGCATGTGCCACCACATCCGGTTTGATGCGTCATTTTAGTGGTTAGTTTTATGACGTGAGTTTTAAATCTGTGTGTGTGTGTGTGTGTGTGTGTGTGTGTGTGTGTGTATTTGTTTCAGAAAAAAAATATTTTAAAGGGTTGATTCTTGTTCTACATTTTATTTTTCCCCAAATAGGAAGTATTAAAACTTGTAAAAAAAATATTTTCCAAGCAGAATTTCTCACATTTAGAAATACTAATAATATTATGGGTGCTAAAGGACATACACACTACTTATTTGCAAAGTGTGTTTCAGCGAAGAGACAGGAACCATTAATTGGTCAGCAAAGGATTTCAGTTGTTTATACCTACCGACTTGTTTAAAATCACAATATTAATATCAGTAACATCACAATATCAGTAACAACCACAACCTTATATTGAGTGTTATCAGACATGGATGTGAAACATTTGCTTCTATCACACCACGGAACTCTCTCAACAAAGTTGATATTGGGCCCATTTGCCCCATGATGGGGAAATTGCTCCAGAAGGGATATTTTCAAAACAAAAATTCAGTCTCTGAATTTTAAGGGGGGAAAGTCAAATTTATAATCAGGTATAACAGTGTAATGAGTTTCTTCCAAGAATACTGCCAAAGGATCTGGGCATGGTGGTGCACACACCTATAATCCCAGTACTTGGGAGGCTGAAGCAGGAAGATTGCAGGTTTGAGCACCGGCCTCAGCAATGTAGCAAGACTCTTGGCAACCTAGTGAGACCCCGTTTCCAAACAAAAATAAATAAATAAAAAGGGCTTGGGAGGGGCGGTTAGTGTGTAGGTAGAATGCCTCTGGATTCAATCTCCAGTGTTGCAAAATAAATAAATAAATAAAAACAAAGCCACGGCCAAAAGTCCAAGCAGTCATAGTGCAATCTGATATTAAACTCCGTCCTAATTATCTGATGACACCATCGAAAGCAAAGACATTCTAGCGATTCGCTAGATTCCTGGCCTCCTGGAGTTATTTGCATTTTAAGAAACTGAAATGAAATAATAAAAGTCTCATTCCAGGAAGCACATTCAGGTGGTTAAAGTTGCAGAGGACCGAGGCTTACCGTCTCGGAAAACTCAGCAACAGAACCTCCCAAGTCTCTACGGAAAGTTCTAGTGGCCAGCATTGCCCCAAAATGTCACGCTTCCAAATGTCTGCTGCTGGGCTGTCATCCTGGAATTCTGTCTTCTCATTCCCTACCTACGTCCTGCTGTAAACAATATGCACCCTCATCTCTCATTCAAGAGTCGGGGGTACCCTGAGCTTCCCATCCCAGCTCTGCCCTGGCCTGGCATGGATGCTCCTGGCCCCGAGTTGATTTATCTTGATGTCTGGTTGAATTCCTCGCAGTTTGGGTCTCGGTGGTAACCTTTTCACCCCGTGCTTTTCTGAGGTGGCTCGACGAGCTGTTATAATTCATCTTGAACGAGTCCCTCTCCGGGCTCAGCTCCCCTGACAGGAGGAACAGCCGGTCTTCAAGAGGTCAGGAGAGTTTCTCTCTCTTCGTCTTTCTCGGTTTCCAGTGCAGATTTGTCACTCCAGGAAAGCATGAACTCTAGATTTGATGTACTTTAATTGATTTCACCCTCGACAAGTCAGACTGCCCATCCGCTCTGCGCTCCGGCTCCCCTGAGCTTTCCTGAAGGCTGAGGTTTTCATCTGGCCCCGAAGCCAAGCTGTCACCAGGCAAACTACTCCCTGCACCGGCTCGCAGGACTTACTTTTGTTCCCATAACCCTCCCGAGGGAAGGAGAAGAGAAATAGAGAAGCAGGGCGAGGGAGAAATAGAGATGGAGGAAGATTAAGATGGGCAAAAGGAAAGAGGGCAGATGGGAAATTCATTCTTCAGACTTCTTTGTCCAAATTATTAACAGGGTAAAATTAGGGGAAACAGGGGGTGACTGGAAGGATGGAAGGATAAATCAGATGGATGAAGGGATCAATCAATGGATAGATGGACAGATGGATGGATGGATGGATGGATGGATGGATGGATGGACAAGAAGATGGATTAATGGAGGGAAGAAGGGAGGGAGGGAGAGATGGACAGGAGATGGATGGATGGATGAATGGATGGATGGACAGATGGATGGACAAACTGACAAATAGGTTTATGTATGTAGGTATGGATGGATGGATGGATGGATGGATTGGTAGATAAAAGGATGGACAGAAGGATGGATGGATGGGTGGATAGATGGATGGATGGATGGACAAATGGATTCCTTGATGGGCAGGAATTGAGACACACGAATTATGAATAAATAAAAGAATGACAGGCACAATTGCTAATTATTTGATTCACTGATACAACTTTAATTTTTTTTTTTTGGTGGTACTAGGATTCCTGAAAGCCCTTCTCCCTCCAGGCTACACTCCCAGACCTATTTTTACATTTTTATTTGGAAACAGGGTCTCCTAAGCCAGTGAGGCTGGCTCCGAACCAGCGCGATCCTCCTGTCTCCGCCTCCCAAGTGCGGGGATGACAAGCGTGCACCACCACTCCCGGCCCTAAATTTTTTATTTAATATTTTACATATACCAGACACTATGATAAGCACTTGAAGGGTGGGAAAACACACAGAAGACCTTGAGCTCACATTCAAAATTAAAAAAGAAGAGACCACATAGAAATAAAACATGCAGGATAATTTCTATGAATGGCATTCAATATTACAGGGAAGAGGAACTCTCAGAGACCCTGTTTCAATATTAAAAAAAAGAAAGGCCAGTATGGTGGCACACGCTTGTAATCCCAGTACTTGGGGGGCTGAGACAGGAGGATAGCAGGTTTGTGGCCAGCCTCAGCTACTTAGTGAGGCCTTCCTCAACTTAGTGAGACCCTGTTTCAAAATAAAAAAATAAGGGCTGGGGGAGTAGCTCGGAGGTAGAATGTCCCCGGGTTCAATAACAGCGATGTCGAGGACCCCCCGTTAGTGATGTGAAGTGGGTTCATCATAAATCTCCTGGGGCACCAACCTATTAACTCACCAGCCAGGCCTGGCATGTGATGGTTGGTTTGTTTTGCATCCAAAAGAATGTTGACCACCTCAACCCTGGCGTGGAGACGACATCTGCAAACCTGGGTGCTCTACATGGCTCCAGACAAACTCTGACATGTTGCGAGTTTCTTGTATGAAGAACTCAAAGGCACCAACGAGGACAAGGACCTGTGCACAAAAGTCGTCCAACGGGACCATGATTAATTAGCTACCAACTGTTCCATAAAGGGTGATGGCTTTAGGTCGGAAGACGACTTTCTCTCAGCATGCTCACTGCTATATCCAAAGCAACTGACCACATGGCTCAGGAGAAGGAAGTTATTTGCTCATGGGATTTTGGAGATTCTGGGTGTAGTCCATCCATGTGAGGCTGGGTTACCAATGGATTTCTCTGCCGATGAGACTACAACCTTTGTGACTTAAATACATCAACTCTAAATATTAATGCATGAGCTCTAAGGGGACATCCTTTACCTAACCATGACAAACTTTACTGAAAGAAGATAGAACATTTGACTTAGCCTTGAAGGTGCCTTGGCTTCCTCTTTTATCAAAGACGAAGAGATTAAAAAATACAGAATAATTTCTATGAATGGCATTCGATATCTCAAGAAGGAGGAGTTTGTATCCGCCTCACATGTATATTGTATAAATTTCCTAAATAATGAGAAAAGGCATGGCTTAGTGGATAAGACTGAGGCCTCTCGCAACAGTCCACGTGGGTTTTGAATTCTGATGGTGGCATCTGAGTGTGTGAACTTAGGAAAATTACTGCACCCTTCTGTTTCTTCCACGATAAATGCAGACGAGGGAACGTTATTGTAGACTTCGTTGAGTTCCTAGGGGAGAATGAACCAAGCCGGCTACGCAGAGAACCAGGAACAATCCTCAGCACCTCATAAGAACTCGGTCAGTGTCTCTTGCTTGCTATTATTATGTCCTTTCTACATCATGGGCTGGGCTGTCAAGTCTCTACCTTTGCTGTGGAGATGGAGGTTTATCAATATTATTTATTCCTGGAGTTAAACCTTCACTCATTTGCTCAGTTTAGAAAATATATCTGTACTTTCCAACTTAGCTGTCCCAAACACGAGTTACAGAGTGAAACGTTTATGCGTTGGTATTCCTTACACACACCTACTAAAGACCGAGTGTTGTTGCTCAAGGTTATTTAATATTATTCAAGGACTCTTCTAGTTTACTTCATGAAATTTTCTAAGTGCTTTGGAATAGAACCATTGAGCTACCTCTGATACTGCTGATATTCATTTTTGTGGTTGTTTTTACCTATTCATGGATAATTATTATGATAGGCCTATTTTTAGTGAGATCTTGGGAATTTTAAAACTCAGCCAGGCATGGTGGTGGTGCATACCTGTAATCCCAGTACTTGGGAGGCTGAGATAGGAGAATTGTAGGTTTGAGGCTAGCCTCAGCAAATTAGACTCTCAGCAACCCAGTGAGCCCCTGTCTCAAAACAAAATTTAAAAACAGACGGGGGATGTAGTTCAGAGGTAGAATGCCCCTGAGCTCAATCCCCAGTACCATCAAAAAAAAAAAAAAATAGTACCATCACGTATCACTTGAGTCGGCTCCACCTGGGCCAGAAACCCAATACACGTGTGACATATGTATTTGCTGAACACTTTCGCGTATGTGTGAATAAATGATTTGAAATTATTTTTATTTTTATTATCTATTTATTTGTTTATTTATTTTATTATTTATTTATTTATTTTTATTATTTATTTATTTATTTATTTTATTATTTATTTATTTACCGGGGATGGTTGAACTCAGGGGCGTCCTACCTCCGAGCTACACCCCCAGCTCTGTTTTTCATGCTTTTATCTTGAGACCGGGTCTCGCTGAGTTGCAGAGGGCCTCGCTAAGGAGCTGGGGCCGTCCGCGAACCGCGATCCTCCGGTCTCAGCCTCCCGCGGGCTGGGATGACGAGCGCGCGCCACCACACCGGGCCCGAAATTATTTTCACTTGCCACCTCTGCTTCTTTTGCTGTCAGTTTTCTCAACTTGGAAGCAAGAGAGGAGCGGCGAGGAAGAACTGGGCAAAGCTTCCAAGTGGCGCCTTGAGGAGCTGGTGGGCTGGGCTCGCGCGGGGTAATGGCCCCCCAGCCTCCTTCATTGACTTCTTATTTCCGGCGCCTCGGTCTGGGGATTAATCCATTCGACTTATTTGCTTTGGTCTCAGAAAGCAATTCCTCTTTCCACCGGGACAAAGGCCTAAGTGTGCCAGAGCGATGGCCCTCGCCAATTGGCACGTCGGCACCCCTGTCTATCGGATGCCACCCCGTCCCCTGCGAGGCTTGAGCAGCTTCTCTTAGCTCCGGCCCTCCGTGCTGTTTCCCTGAAACAGTCCTTGTTTTGGGGAGAAAAGCTCCGTCTCAACATCTCCATCTTCTTTCTTGTTTTGAAAGCAGAAACTCATCCCAATCATCCTCTTTGGTTTTTTTTGTTTTTTTATTTTTTTATTTATTTTTGGGGGAGTGGGACTGGGGGTGGAACCCAGGGGCTTTCTACCTCCAGGCTACACTCCCAGCCCTATTTTATATATTTTATTTGGAAACAGGGTCTCACTGAGTTGCCGAGAGCCTCACTAAGTAGCCGAGGCTGGCTTCGAACCCGCACCATCCTCTTGTCTCAGCCTCCCAAGCGCGGGGATGACAAGCGGGGACCAAATCTCCCTCTTTGAACGGGAGCGCACTGGACACCGTGCGCCCTGGGGATTCCTGCAAAGTCCCTGCCCTGGCAGAACCTGCCAGCCGCCGGCAAAAAGTCACAGACCAGGACCCGGTGGCAGCTTTTAATGTGTCTCGATGCTGGGCTGCCCGGATACTTTTTTTTTTTAAGCAAATTTATGCTGCATTAAAAAAATCCATTATGTTACATTATGGACGTATTGTTGGTCCGGATAATATGGATCAATTTCAGACTTCCAAAATCTGCATTTATAACTGTGCCATGTAATCAAAATTATTTATGAAGGCACTAAGTCCAGACATTTATGAAGCTATAGATTGGAATTATTTATATTGCTGCAGGTTTTCTTTTTGATTCTTTTGAATACACGGTTTAGACCACTTTGAGCTGTTGTTTTTCTCTTTCTATCCCGTGAAGTCCTAGGCTGGAGACTTTACTTTTCTTCATAGAAAATATTTTCAAGCCGGGAGTGGTGGCACACATTTGTAATCCCAGCATTCAGGAGGCTGAGACCAGAGGACCGCAGTTCGCAGACAGCCACGGCTACTTAGCGAGGCCTTTTGCAACTCAGTGAGACCCTGTTTTGAAAATAAAAAAAAGTCTAAAAAAATAGAACTGGGAGTGTAGCTCAGAGGTTCATTGTCCCTGGGTTCCATCCCTCATACCTAAAGAGAGAGAGAGAGAGAGAGAGAGAGAGAGAGAGAGAGAGAGAGAGAGAAAAGAAAATACTTACAAAACTCAAACTTTGTGTGATTTGATAGAATCATTCAAATAGCGCATCTCAGGGGGTACGTTCATAAAGGGAAGTGTTTGTCATGAAAATGAATAAAGAAGCTGGGTGCAGTGGCGCACACCAAAATATCAGCGTTTGGGAGGCTGAGACAGGAGGATTGCAGATTGGAGGCCGGCGATAGTCACTTAGCAAGACTCTCACCAACTGAGTGAAACCTTGTTTCTATATAAACAAACAAAAACAAAATAAGGCTGGGGTGTAGCTTAGAGGTAGAATGTCCCTGGGTTCAATCCCCAGTATCAAAAAGAAAAGAAAAAGAAAAAAGTAAAGAAAATAAATCACCCAGGATTGCAGTTCCTACATAGCCACTGTCAATTTGCGTCTATTTTGTTTTGGGGTGTGTGTGTGTGTGTGTGTGTGTGTGTGTGTGTGTGTGTGTGGTGCTGGGGCTTGAACCCGAGGCCATGCTACCTCTGAGCTAGGCCCCCAGCCCTTTTGGTAAAATTATTTTTGCCTTAAAAACAGGGTGTTGCTAGGTTGCTGAGCGTATCACTAAGTGGCTGAGGCTGGCCTCCAGCCTGAGGTCTCCTATCTCAGCCTCCTAAATACTGGGATTACAGGTGTGCACCACCACACCTGCTCATAGTGAGCTCAATGACAGGTTTTTTCCAATTGATTGCTGGCGTGAATAAAGCTATGACACACATCTCTATACTCCGAATCAATTCTCTGATTGGTTCTTTAAATTTGAGATAAAGCAGAAGATTTTAAGCCTGATATGGTGGCATGCACCTGAAATCCCAGGACTTTGGAGGCTGAGACAGGAGGATCTCAGGTTTGAGGCCAGCCTCAGCAACTTAGCGAGACTCTTGGCAACCTAGCAATACTCTGTTTTAAAATCATATAAATAAGTGTTGGACGCGATGGCACACGCTTGTCATCCCCGCGCTTGGGAGGCGGAGACAGGAGGATCGCGCAGGTTTGAAGCCAGCCACGCTGGCTTAAGAGACCCTGCTTCCAAATAAAAATATAAAATAGGTCTGGGAGTGTAGCCCAGAGGTAGAAGGGTTTCCAGGAACCACAGTACCAACGAAAAAAAATTATAAATAAAAAGGATTGGAAGTGTAGCTTGGAGGTAGAATGCCCCTGGAATCAATTTCCTGTGCCAAAAAGGAAAGGAAGAAAAGAAAAGAAGAGAAGGGAAGGGAAGGGAAGGGAAGGGAAGGGAAGGGAAGGGAAGAGAAGAGAAGAGAAGAGAAGGAAGAAAGGAAGAAGGGTCTTGAGAGTTAGGCCGACCCAGTTGGGTGACCTTAGGTTATTTGCTTAATCTCTATGGGCTTCAGTTTTATGGTCTGTTAAGTGAGAGGAATATAAGTACTAGCCTAGAATTGTTATCAAGATTAAATTGGTTAAGACCAGTAAAGTATTTGGTGCAATGCCTATGCCCAAAATAAGAGTCAAAATTTATTTTTATGGCCTTCCAGTAAGCAGTATAAATATTTTGAGGTCAACAACATCGTCACTCATGGGATCTTAAGCTACAAAATCACCTTCTCCGTGGCAGGTGCTCAGCGAATCTTGGCTCATCAGTTGTTGATAACAGAATTTCAAAGAGAGCCGAGTATTATCTCACTGTCTCTAATCCAGGGCTTCCCCCTCGTTGAATTACTTCCGCGAAAATAATGATCTAGTCAGGGCGGTGGTGCGAACCTCCGATCCCAGTGCTGGGGAGGCTGAGGTCGGAGGATCACGAGTTCTCGGACAGCCTTAGCAATATATAATAAGACTCTCAGGACCTACCAAGACCTTGTGTCAAAATTAAAAAAAAAATAGAATAAGGCTGCGGATGGAGCTCGGAGGTAGAATGCTTCTGGGTTCAACTCCCCGGAAAACACACACACACACACACACTACCTGAGTTAACCCTCCAGTGGCCATTTGGAACCCAAGGGGCATGCGCCGTATGGGGGGGAATCCACCAGTCATACACCTTGCTCCCCCAAACTCTTCTTCTCCTTAGCACCCAACAAACACCTCCATTCTGCCACCAGTCAAATAAGCAGGGCCTTTTATTTCTCCTCTCCGCACAAGGCTGTGGCCGGGGCTCATTCCATCAGCAAACAACTGCGGGGACCCTTCCTCGAGCCAGGCATCCAGCAAGGACCCGGGGCCGCGGGAGAGAATGTGGCGCCCTGAACCCCTCCCTACCGCGGAGGGGCCGTCCGTGAGGCAGACACCCGTGTGGCCAGACGAGAGGATGCCCTTGCGTTTTCAACAACCGCCCTCTGAGCTGGCTAATCCTGGAATCTATGTTTTCTAAGCTGCTTAAAAATATGAGGCGTGGCGATTAGCCCAAAGGCTGCGGAAAGAGCTGTGGTGCCAGGTGGAAGCATATTTTTAAAAGGGAAGGGACGCTTTCCAAACCTGCACCTGGGAGCAGCCAGTTAAACGTCTCAGTGAGCACCGCACAGACAAATGGAGGCCGGGGGCTTTACTCTGATTCTTGTTCAATTCCCATTGGCCGCAGGTCCGGCCATTTTGTCTCATTGACCAAATGGTCCCTGTCACCCCATCCTGAGGACTTGCACCTGCCCTTAAAGGAGCCAAAGCCGCCCGCTCCCCAGGCCCGCGCTAAGTGCGCCGGGATCTGTTTTAATGCTTAAAGCCTCAGACTTGGTCGGCTTAGGTTCCCTGCCATTTGGGGGGCAGAGGGGTGTGTGCCCCAAGCAACCCGCCGGCCCCACGAGCACAGCTGCAGCTCTCTGCAGATGCTCTGCTGCGGAAATGGAAGGAATTCCACCAAAGGTTCACCCTAACCTCACACTGTCTGTGAACTCTGTCCCTCCTGTGCCTGCCTACCCTTTCACAGGAGATCCGATTTCCCCCGCCTCAAACTTTTGTCAGGGCACGAGGACAACTGGCTGACTTCTTAGACTCCTAGAGTCTCAGATGTATAAAGTGAGCAAGAACTGGATTACACACACACACACACACACACACACACACACACACACACACACGACCTGTGCCCATGGCAGACATCAATAATCAGCCACAGAGCTTTCATCTTGTGCCTGGACGCAGCCTCCGAATCTGTAATAGCTCAAGATAACCATCATGAGCGCATCCCCGTGGACCACCGTCACTTACTTGCCCTTCTGATGTTTTGCATCGAATAAAAGAAAACTCAGAGAGGAGAAATGACCTGAGATCAGAATTCAAATGTGCCTGGTTCCCAGCCCTGGGATTCTCCATGCCGAGAGTTCACCACATGCCTTGAAGTCTCCGGACAGCCGCTCCACGGTCTGGATTAACCAAGCCTCAACAAATGACCAAGGAAATGGCTCAGTGACCAACTTTTATTTTACCAGAGTGCAAAGTAGATGTAGTGTCTGGTCCTCTATTGCCATGACAAGTTTGAATTAAAAAAAAAATCCTCCCAGCCATTTCTTCTTCCATTCATGGGCCTACAATCATCTGGGGTTCATTCAACTGACACAAGCCGGCTCGCTCAACTGGCTTGGCTTAGTTGTGTGACTCCATGTCTGCTCTAAGGGTGTTTTCTTTGGAATCTTGGATGAAGAGAAAGTGGATACCTGGGTCCTGCTTTACTCCTGGTAGATGGAGACAGCTCCGGAGGGGCTGAGGGTGGCTCAGTGGCAGAGCACATTCATGCCTGAGGCCATGGATTCAATCCCAGAGGAAGGAAAGAAGGAAAGAAGGAAGGAAGGAAGGAAGGAAGGAAGGAAGGAAGGGAGGGAGGGAGGGGAATCCTGGACCTATATGGGGAAGTTGGAAAAGAGCTGAAAAATGTATTTAACCCATCTCTGGGATGGTCTTTGAAATATATTATGGTTAGATATAGAATATTGATAGGTCGGGTCCCCCCACGTGACCCCGCAGGGGAAACAGGAGGCAGAACCCTGGAAGCCAGAAGCGGAGATATCGTGAGAATCCAGGTGCCTAGAGACGCCAAATATCACAAGACATACTCCAGAGGTCACGAGACTACAGATGTCACAAAAGAACGGGCATGCCTATAAAACATCGCTACTTCCTCTCCAACACGTGACTCGGCCGGCCGATTGGGACTATGCGTGACTCTCCGGACACATGGCTCATCGGTCCCTTACCCCACAGCCTGCTGACTCCCCGAAGGTGCCGGGTTCTTGATTAAAGCCGTTCATAACCTGGTTGGGGCTTACCTCCTTCGCGAAGTCCCTAACTCTATTTTCAACATTACCAATATCCCTTGAAGAACTAACGTATCAATACTCAGAATGGATGCGATTGAGGCCTGGTGAGTAAGTAAGGTGCCTGAATAACCGCTGATCTTTCCTGGAGAAGGCAGGGTGGTAGGAGGGTGGTAAGGAGCCGCCCCGAGCGGCCTTATGGAGCAGGAGAAGGAAGGGCAGTGGCCTGGAGGACCTGCCTGCTGAGCCCCGGCCTTGCGCTACGCTTTCTTTATGTGACCTTAAGCAGATCCTCCACTCTCTTTTGTGTCTTTCTGAGTGTCTCTGCCTGAAAAACGATGAAGAGAAACTGCTGAATGTCCACATGTAAAGGAAGGCCTCCAGGCGAGATCTGGCCGCACATTCATTGTGCTTGGCTTGGCCCGCGTTCGATTTTCGCTTGAGCCAACATTTGGAATCCAGGATCTTTCAGATAGAAATCTGGTTGTCTGACTTCGCTCCAGAAAACTCCAAAAGAGGCAGCACATTTGGGCCCAGAGGGCAACATTTCAATATGGTGGCCAGGGAGGCAGCTGGCTGTGTCGGGCAGGACTCTTCCTCGCGTCACGCGCGGCTCTTTGCTGGCGGGTCTGCTCTCATCTCCCTCCAGACTGTCTCCCAAACACGATGCTTCTTTTTACGCTCATAGGGATTCGCCCTTTGGTGTTCCCTTTTCGTTCCGTGGACCTCTGAGTCGAGGTCCCACGCTAGGAGACTCGGACGCCGGCGGTTTTCTTTGGTGCCTTGGTTTCTCAAGTTTAGAGCCTCTCCCGCCCTTTCTCTTAAATTTAGGTCAGCGGCCTTAACGTAATAGGGGCCCCAGCCCATTTGAAATTCTGAAATTCTGATGCCATCTATAAATACGCTGGCCAGGAAAAAAAAAAAAAAAGCCCATCTGAGCACACATCTAAATGTGTAGACACGCGCACACACACACACACACACACACACACACACACACACACACACACACTGTGTTGCAAAGACCAATCAGCAGAAAAGGCGCCGTTCGCCACGTCATCTACAGTGGGCCCCAAGTCCTCCATGCAAACGGCCCTGTCTGGACCACACTGAGATCTAGTCAGGGTTGAAGAAGAGCACCTCCTTCCGTGGACTTCTTCCAGCCCGAGGCCACGGTCTGGCCGCGGTCCCCTGCCCATTTCCCTCTCGCTCTTTCAAACAGCAGAGAGAGACAAGCCAGCGGCAGCCAAGTGACCCGCGCTGAGAAGCGGGCAGGGGCCAGCCAGGCCCTGACCCTCATGAGTAGGTAACAAATTGGACTCCATGTTTGCGCCAGGCCCTGGAGGGAGGGAAGGAAGGGGGTAGCGCGAGATGGAGCCGGGGTGACAGGGGTCAGAGGCTTTGCTCCAGGCGTCCACCAGCAGCTCCCTCCACCCCTTCTCAGGAAGCAGCCAGTGCTGCGAGGCAGGCAGGGGGGCAGCTGCGGGTCAGTAGAGGCCGGAGCCGCGCACACAAGGGGGTCTGTGTGCTGAGTGTGTGCACGCACACCCGGCCCAGGGTGAACGGAATCTCTCTCACAGTGACTCTCAGCACCCCACGACCCAACCCCCGATTCTTAAATGAGTAAGGTATAATTGTACTTTTCCGTTCGCTCGCCCGGCCAGCAGGCAGGGGAGTTGAGCTTGTGGGAACAACTTCTGGAGCTGGACTCCCGAAGTTCAAAATCCACGGGCGCTGAAGCTCTGTGGCTTCCAAAGACCCTGCGGCCTCTGGCTGCCCTGGTTTCTCATTTGGAAAAGAAAAGAAAGGGGTAGCAGTGACTTCCTCATCTATTCACGAAAACCGAATGTTGACGCGAAAAAAAAAACAACCAAATGTTTACAAAAATAAACGAGGGCAACAATGCACGCATGTCATCTCAGTACTTGGGAGGCTGAGACAGAAGGGTCACAAAGTCGGAGGACAGCCTGGGCAACTTAGTGAGACCCCCCAGCGACTCAGTGAGACCTTGTTTCAAAGTAAAAATAAGATAAAATAGTGTTGAGGGTGTAGCTCAGAGATTAAGCACTCCTAGGTTCAAATCCCAGTACTAAAAAAAAAAAAATGTTTAGAAAAATAAGTGCAAGCTTTATTATTCATTCAACACACACGCACACGCGTGCACACACACACACCCCTAGGGATGATATACTGATTTTCATAAGCATCTACTATGTGTACAGAAATACTCATTTTATTTATTTATTCTTTCTTGTGGTACTTGGGGTGGAACCCAGGGTCTTTCTACCTCCGGGCTACACTCCCAGACCCATTTTATATTTTATTTGGAAACAGGGCCTCACTAAGTTGCCGAGAGCCTCACTAAGTAGCTGAGGCTGGCTTCGAACCTGTTGCGATCCTCCTGTCTCAGCGCTGGGATGACAAGCGTGCGCCACCACGCCCGGCTAGAAATGCTCATTTGATACAAATCACACCACTTAATCTTTCCCCAAAGCCCTGAGAAGACAAAGTCATTTAATCCCCATTTAATAGACAGGGAAACGGAGGCCCAAAAAACTCAGGTCCCTGGTCCAGAGTCTCCCGACTAAGAAATAATAGAAGCAGCTGGGTCGATCCCATCTCAGATCCCGGGCTCCGCTGAGGTCTCCCATCCGCCCTGTATTTCAAGCCCCAGGCTCCCTGTGGGATAGATAGATAGATAGGTGAACCAATGGCTGGTTCGGCCATTCTCAAGCTGTTCTTTCTTCTTCGACCTGTGTCCAGAGAGAGTCATCAGGCCCACAGGACACCACTCCTCGGTCTCCCGATCACCTCTCCCTGTCTGCCAGCCATCGCTCCCAGTTTCCCTTCCAAACACGGCTGCAAACATCGCTGTAAAGCTAGAGGCGACTCATTCTTTCTGGTTTAATTCGCCCCGTCTGGCCTTAATTGCTTTGCCCTGCTAGGAGAGGAGACCTCCCAAGGCGCTGGCCCAAGGACGGGCTGGGGCGGGACAGGTGGAGGAGGAAGTCGGGTCGGATGCCCCGGTGGCAGCGGGCTGCTGAGGGGCTGCTGGCTCCAGACTCTGCCCGAGCCTCCTCGGCATTTACGACTGAACTTGGGCCGGAGCCTGTGTCTGGGGCCGCCTGGGCCCCTGCCTCGTCCTGGCCCCTTTCTGGTCCTGCAGCTCGTTATGCAGTGACATTTAAGACATCATCAAGCTCCTTTATGGACTCGGCCCACACAGCCGCCGGCCTCTGGAGTCCCCAGGTAGCGGGGGACGGTGACCTCCCAGCAACTGGGGCTGGGACCCGCTGGACACCCAGGAGGATCAAAAGTCCTGGCAGGAAAACCAGACCGAGCACTAGATTAGGGGCACCGGGACCCCTGACCTTTTGCCCCCAGGGATGATAAAGACAGAGGCCCTTAGAAAACTGGGGAGTCCAGGTGAAGTGTCGCACAGAAACAGGGCCTTGGACGGCTGCTGCGAAGGAATGGGGCTCGGGCCTAGACTTGCCTCTGCCCCAGTGCTGGCCACAGGGAAAGCTTTAACACCTCTGGCCTTTTGTTGCCATGGGGAGGCCAATAATCCCTCCCCCTGGGGGGCAGCGGGATCAGAGCAGGCAATAAATAGGTGTTGTTTGAATGACCCGCCCCTGTTTCTCTCTTCTCTGAGCTACCAGGTTCCATAGGATAGGGCTGACAACTGTTTGATTTTCCCTTAACCCAAGTTATCCTTCAGCGTGGCCCAAAATCATCATTCTGAGAAAAATAACAATAAATATAATAGCTCCAAGTTAGCAAGTGTCCACCAGGACCCAGAAACGCTCTCTCTTCCGTCTCCTCTCCTCTCTCTCCTCTCTCTCCTCTCTCTCCTCTCTCTCCTCTCTCTCCTCTCTCTCTCTCTCTCTCTCTCTCTCTCTCTCTCTCTCTCTCTCTCTCTCTCTCTCTCCCTCTCTCCCTCTCTCTCTCTCTCTCCCTCCCTCCCTCCATGAATATGCTCGTAGAAAGGCAAGCCTTCACAACCCTGTGAGGTGTTTCCGGCAATGGCTTCCACTTCACAAGAGAAGAAAGCGTGAGTCGCTCGCCTCCTGTGCGTGGTGGTAAGGCTGGGACGGGAAGCCAGGTCCCCTGCGTCTTGGTCCTTAGATTTTCCCGGATAGGCCTGAGCAGGGCAGGAGGCACCATAGGGGACCCCCTGCCCCAGCCAATCAGGGTCGGGGGCCTCCTGGCCTACTTCTGTCCTGAGCTCTCAGGTGTGCATTTGAAAAGCCCCTGAAAAAGAGGAGGGACCAGGAAGCAGGGAGAGAGGGCAGGTAGATTGGAGCAAAGCTTGCTACACCCTTGTATGCAGACATCACAGAGAAACCCATCAATCTATACAGTCAGCAAAGAGCCGATAGCTTGTCAGTAATAACAAAGGCAGGGAAAGCAAAGCCCCCCCCACCCCCCCACCCCGGATCCCAGCCCTTTCCTAGGGCCTTGCCTATTTCCTAAATCTCCTTGAAAGGGTCCCGGGCACGGCGGGCTGCCTTCACAGCAGATGTGTAGTAACTAGGCAGGGTTAATGCCTTGTTAGGCCACCGGGCCATTTCGCATTTCATGGGTATTCAATAACACAAGCGACGACAGACCCGTGCATCCTCGGGGCTCACTTTCTGGGTGGAAGGGGCTGCAAGCTAAGGGCCCCTGGGTGTGGGCCGGGACTAAGCCGTTGCCTGGTTCCCGTGGTGCGATGGGAAGGGGCTCCGGGACCTCGCTGCCTCTCACCTCCAGTCGCTTCTTTGGGGTGTGAGTTAGTTGAGTGTCTTGGAGCTATGAGTGGGACCGATTCCCTGGGCCCATCTAAAAGGGGGGCGCTTTGGGGAGAGATGCTGTATCTGCTTGCTAGGGAGTCAGAACAAAGGAACACAAGCCGGATGGCTTCCCCCCACCCTTTTTATTTTATTTTTATTTTTAATACAATTTTTATTGAACATAAATGGTATAAATTTAAACTATACTTGGTGCCCTCTCCCCCCGCCCCCATTCCACACCACCAATGGTTGTCCAGGGTAACCATGCCATTTCATAATTTTACACATATTCGCATGTAGACCCTCATTAATCAAGATCGGCCTTCCTCCTCTCCTATCTTTCCATTCAAACTTTGCTGGTATTTCCCCTCCATTATCTGGAGTCCCACTGGTATCCTCTGTGTTCCCTAGTTTGGGCATATTAGAGGGAACATATGTAGCTTCTCCTTCTGTGCTTGGCTGGTCTCACTTAACATAATGTTCTCCAGGGCTTTCCATCTTCTTGCAAATGATATAATTTTGTTCTTCTTTATGGCTGAATAGAATTCCATTGTGTGCATTTCCCAGGGTTTTGCTATCCATTCATTTGTTGATGGAGACCTGGGTTGGTTCCATATTTTGGCTTTAATGCTGAAGTGTGCTGGCTCACCGGAGTGCAGACGTCAGATGGGGCAGGGTTGTTCCCACTGCAGAGTATAAGGCTGAGGGCGCCCCTACTTTCTGGAAGTCGACTGCCATCTTTGGCTGGTACCTGCGCCCCCCAGCCTTCTGCTTCTGTCTTTATACAATGTCTCCTGATGTCTCCAAATGTCTCCTTTCTATGAAAGCACAAGCTCACACATTTATCCAGAAGAGGGGCAGACCTGGCGGGCGCGAATCCAAGGATGCGTTCTCGTCTGTCAACTGCTCAAAGGAATCCTGACTGGATGCAAAGAGCCAGTTGACTTTACTCAACATATATTTAATGAGAACATATAGAAAATGATCTCTGTTCTCCTAGGGAGAGAATTTAGAAGGAAAATAAAAAAGGAAATCTGGGGGACTCCGGCTTGAATAGCATTCCTCCAAATTCTTGCCTCCTCTGCATTTAAATTTATTGGAAATAGAGTCTGGGAAAATATTTGCTTTTCTGATAACATAACCATCGCAGCCCTTCTTTAATCCCTCTTCAGCATCCGCTTTGCACCATGAGGCAACCAACATTGGGGGTAAAAGTCCAAACACTGGGGGGAAAATCTGACCCACAAAGCAAAGAAAGAAAAACATAGTCTTGCCTGTGATGACATCCATCCATTAAGGCACTGAACCAACGTAAGCAATCTCCCACACTCTGATTTTGCATGATGGAGGAACACCTGTGTTTAAGCTGCAGAGTGAGTTTCCTTTTACTTGCAGCTAAATGCTTTCCTAATTGATATGGTAAAAAAAAAAAAAAATCAGACCTTGGAGAACCAAGAACAGAGGTCATTCAGAAACTAAGGGGATTCTTATTTGGGCAAAATCCTTACTCCCAAGCTGGAATTTGGGAGCAAGTCAGAGGTGAACTACTTAAAGAAAAAGACTGTGGCCAAGATACCTGACCGCAACAACTTAGAAGGGGAAAAACTGATTTGGACTCCTGGTTTCAGTCCATGCAGAAACATCATGGCGGCAGGATGCGGTGAAGGATAGATACTCAGCTCGGGACAGGGTGGGGAGCAGCCAGGGACAATGTGTAGGTCCCAAGGACACACCCTGTGACCTGCTTTCTTCGACCAGACCTGCCTGCATATGGCTTCCACCACCCTCCAGTTGTCCATTCAGCTATCAGTGGATTAACCCAAGGATTCGACCAGAGCTGTCAGGATCCAGTCACTCCCCAAGTCCCCACGTCTGGGCCTCCTCACTGCACCGGGGACCGAGCCTTCAACACATGCGCCTCTAGGGGGCCGGTCTGGTTCCAAAACCATAGCTTGCAGCATGTTATGGGCACAACATTCTAGTCCAACTTCCAAGCTTGAAAGAGAGTCTGAGGATTCGAATTCAGAATGCTTTATTATTCCTAATGCTTTATTATTACAATAATAATTATAATATATTATTATACATCTTCCTCCCTTGACGTTGCGTGTGGGTCACGGCGTGAGAATGTTGGTCCAGACACTAGGTAACTCCTTTACTCCTTGCTTGGCTTTGCCTTCTGAACACACGCCCTCCCAACTGCCCTCCGTATGCCCATTCAAAGAACAGGTCACGCTGCGACCCACACACAACTCCAGGGAAGGAAGATTTATTTGCTCACAGTTCTGGAGATTTCAGGGGTCCAGTCTACATCAGGCTGGGTCTGTGGAGCTCAGTTCATGGCGGTGAGAGGCAAGGAGAGAAGAGTAAGGCTCTGCTCTCACATCAGGGAGTCAGAAGCGAGACAGAAGAAGAGAGGAGAGAGAGAGAGAGAGAGAGAGAGAGAGAGAGAGAGAGAGAGAGAAAGAGAGAAGAGAGGGAGAGAGAAAGAGAGAGAGAAAGAGAGAAGAGAGGAGAGAGGGAGAGAGAAGAAGAAGAAGAAGAAGAAGAAGAAGAAGAAGAAGAAGAAGAAGAAGAAGAAGAAGAGAAAAGAAAAGAGGAGAGAGAGAGTGAGAGAAGAACGAGAAGAAGGGGAGGGGGGACTTTAGTCCCCGAGGGCACGTCCCCCAGGGATCTTTCCTTAGCAACCAAACCCCGCCTCCAACATGGCTGCCTTGTTTCCATCAGGGCTGAGGAGACATTCAATGCTTGCACAGATATGCCACAGATGTAAGGAGGAATCCCTGCAGGAAGCAGGACAGAGGCCACCTACAACCAAGTGATTGGCTGAAGGCACCAATGTGGAGTCCTTGTGCCGGTGAAGATGCGGGAAACACAAAAAGATTCAATTAATTGTCAAATATCTTACAGTGATCTCGCCAGGCCCGTCCCATCAAAGTGAACCCCAGGATCGCTGCTGGACTTGAGTCAGCTGTAAGCTGGAGTTGAGGGTAGTTAGTGCACCATCAGCAGGGTGGTCCTGCCTAAGAAGAGGGCCACTGTAAAGAAAGAACCAGCCATGAGGTGTTGGAGACCAAGTCCTGGTGACATTTCTCTAGCACCCGGATCCAGCCGTGCCTGAAGCTAGTCTGAATGTAAACTTTTCTATTATTTAAGGCAATTAATCTCTTCCTTCCCCTGGAAGATGTCATGACTGGGCCATCGCTCTCTCTCCTTAGCAGTCACATGTATATGCCAAACATTCTTCCTGGAAGACATGTGTGACTTTGCCCAAGGGTCCTGCCCCTGACCAGGGATGCCTTCTTGGCCTCATGCAAATACAAACCAGGTGTGCTAAGGAGTACACCCTCCACCAACGACGGCAAGGAGTGAAGAGCTAGCTCCCCCAGCCCCCTGCCCCTCAACTGAGACCGCTCTAAAGGATGTCTACACCGTCACCCAGAGCCTCGTTGCCTACGCCAGTAAGTGGTTGGTAAGAAATGCTCCTCCTGGATTTCTACCAATCACTGCCTTTTTCTCTCTTCTCTTACCATGGCGCCCTTGTCTCTGCAGCCACTGCAAGGGGAGGGGGGTTTAAAACCAAGACCCCCACACAGTGTGGTTTCATCTTCAGTCCTAAGCCTGTGCAGACTGTGTTTTGGAATTTCATACCCAACACAGTCCTGATGGGTGTCCTAGACCAGGAAAGAGATGCCCCGGGCCCTTCAAGTCTCTAGAACCGTGTGCACCCTGTACAGAAACTTCTCCCCCCAAGGGAGACTTCAGGGAGGCCCTCCCGAGAGTCCAGGTTTGGGGTGCAGTAGTGAAGCGAGGCTGGGGCATTCACAGAGGAAGGAGACGCCCACAGCTCTCCAGCCGAGCTCCGTCCCACCCCCACGTGCAGGCAGAAGCCCTGGATCTTGTAAAAGGTCCCATTTTCTTTTCTCATAAATGTTGCCGGCTCCCTGCTCCATATACTGCTGTTAATAAATTATACCCCACCCCTCTTTTAAGGCCCTTTTGTTATAACTCGGAGTCCCAGTGCCATTAACTCTCCATTACTAGCACACTTCATTAGAACATTTTTTTTTTTTTTTTTTTTTTTTTTGCAAACGGCAAACACGCCTGCTCTGACACCCCCAGCCAGAAGGGAGGCAGAGGTCAAAATGGACCATTAAGATCCTGTGGCCAGTGTGCTTTTTTTTTTTTTTCTTCCCAGAGTCTATTTTCTGCTGCTTTTAAAATAATGGACTCCAATGTTTTCCTTGTGTAGCAAACTCCCCGGGACCGTGCCAAGGACAGAGGTAACGAGAGAAAGAAAAGGTTAGAGGAGCCTGAAGGGCAACTTTCTTCGTGGACTCGTTTTTTTTTTGTTTTTTTTTTTCCCAACATCGAGAAAGGTTTTGTTTTCCTTAAGGTGAGAAGCAGAGTCGCCCGATGCGATGTACTATCCAGGGCATCAGGGCTCAGGCTTTAAAGCCCCAAGCGTCTGCTGCAAATGTACACGTCTGTGATGTCCAGAGGGGGCTGCGGATCTCAAAAACCATCGAGCGTCTTGCAAGAGCGCCCAGGTGCTCCGTGCTGGGCTTCCAAAAATGTCATCTTCTGTTTCTTGTTTCTGGTGGCTTCCTCGGGGAACACGAGCCAGACTGCGGGGGACAAAGCAACTCGTAGCAGACGGATAAAAACGCCGGGCTGAGCAGATGTCATCTGCGCATACGTCACGTATAGCCGCCACCAGCGCGCGGGGTTCCGTGGTTCACAGCCTTGGCTTCGTCCAATTTTCCACCAAGCCCGGGAAAAGCGAACGGATATCACACAGTCGAACCTCTGCACGGCAAGTTCCAGACCCACAGATTCAACCAAACAAAAAATATTCTAAAGTAAAGCTGGGCATGGTGGCACACGCCTGTAATTCCAGTACATGGGAGGCTGAGACAGGAGGATCGCGGTTCGCGGACAGCCTCAGCTACTTAGCGAGGCCCTTGGCAACTCAGTGAGACCCTGTTTCAAAATAGAGAATAAAAAATAGGGCAGGGGGTGTAGCTCAGAGCTCCAATGCCCCTGGGTTCCATCTCCAGACCCGCAAAAAGAAAAGGAATAAAAAAATAGGGCTGGGGGTGTAGCTCGGAGGTACAATATTCCTGGGTTTCTTCCCCAGTACTGAAAAAACAAAAAAGTGCTTCTTTGTGGAGAAGGCCTGGCGGTTTACAAAGTACTTTCTCCTACTTTAACTCATCAGCGCTGAATCGCTGACGGGGCCAGGATGCGAAATGGATGAGGAAAGTGTAATACATCAAGGGCCAAGATAATAATTTGGCCCCTTGGTGGAAGTTTCCATCCAAGGATAGATGGCATTGCTTAGCCACGGACCGGCGTGATCAATAGTCATCATCCTCAAACGGGAGGGATCTTGGAAACGACTGTCTCTGTCAGCGTGGGGCACTGTAACAAAACACCAGATAGTAGGTAGCTTGAAAAGAAGAAAAATTGTTAATCTCCTAACTGTGGAGTCTGATTGTCAAGAACAGGTGCTGGCGTGGTCAGGGGATCCAAGATCCCAGATACCTCTACAAACGCCTTCCTGCTAGAGGGACTAGTTTGTCTTGCCTTTTTTTTTTGCCATAACTGGGGGATGAACCCACAACCTACTTTGCCCACATCAGGCAAATACTCTACGGCTGAGCCAGAGCCCCAGCCCTTCGTATCAGCTCCACGAGAACACAGACATGTGACCCACAACGATGGCCAGGTCCAGGTCTCTGATCTTTCAGCTGAAGAAATTAAATTCGGGTTGGGAAGCGTGACTCTCTGAAGATCTCAAAGTCTGTCTCATCATCCCGGATGGAGAAAGCCTACCAAAAAGTTCATTGAGCAATAAACATACCACTTAAGGTCACTTTGAGAAAATATTTGAATATTCATTATGTTTGCAGAACTGGAAAGTTGGGGCTGACCGGGTTAAGGGCAGAGCTGGCTGGTTAGGGAAGGCAGGCTCCACCCAGCCCCGGGAGGCACAGAATACGACCACAGCCCTCCCGGCAGGACAGTCAGAATTCAGAAGATGATACCTCTGGCTTTGAACTGGCATCTTTGCGTCTCTGGTTCTCGGGCTTCCTATCAGCAAAATGGAAAGGCTGGATTTTCCCGAGTAACATCTGCGAAAGCCCAGTCTCCTAAGTAGATGCGCTGGTTGTCCCAAAGTACTCCAGCCCCAAAGAGCTTTGAAACATGCTACCTGGTTGACAGCAAAAGAGCTTTCCTGGCTTGCAGGCCTTGTCAGTCCCTTTAATGAACCAAAGTCACTTTATATTTTCTAAGAGGATATTTTGAAGCATTTTCCCAAGTGTGTTTGACGAATGTATGGCTGTGTTTTGGGTGTTTTGACAAATGTACAGCTAGGCTCTGGGTGCTATCTTGGGGGATTAGAATAGTGCAGAATCCAAGTAGAAAACACACACACATACACACACACACACACACACGGCCAAGATGAATGCTGCAGTCCCTTCTAATTCCAATATTTTGTAACCTGATGATTTTGATTGTTTTATCCTGTGAATTTCCCCCCTTTGCTTCTCTGAGAATTGTCTCCATTTCTGGAACTGCTCTGCTGATGAACCACAAACGGAGTGGCTT
This sequence comes from Muscardinus avellanarius, assembly GCF_963383645.1. NCBI lineage: Eukaryota > Metazoa > Chordata > Mammalia > Rodentia > Gliridae > Muscardinus > Muscardinus avellanarius. The sequence goes on along the minus strand of NC_137807.1, from coordinate 9,486,619 downwards.
AAAACAGCAGGGGCATATCGTCTCCCGGTGCGGTGTGGGGCTGCCGGTCGGTCCCAAACCCAAGCTCGGGTCCTGGCTCCCCTGAAGCCGCAGGGCAGACGCCCCGTGCCTCCCGCCCAGCCTCCCGCTCCTCGACTGCGGCCGCGCCCGGCTCTTTTCTGCACGTCCTGGGACCTCTGCGGTGTGACCCGGCTTCCAACCAGGTCCTATCCCAAGATTCCAGGGTGAGGATTCCCACAGACCTTTCTGGAGGGGACACGGTCAGGCCATTTCGTCTTCAAACCATTCTCCAGTTGGAGGTATAAGGATAGAGATAGATGAGTGAGATGTGTTTCCCACGATCAAAGTTAAGGAAGGAGTTCAAATGCACACCACTGCTGGGGCTGGCAAGTGTGTACACACTTAACTAGCAAGTCATTGGGTGACTGCCTCAGCCTTTTATGGTCATAGTTGTGCTTCTAACCATTTGATCCTCACATTCTCCCAGCGCCCCTGCACACACACACACACACACACACACACACACACACACACATGCACATGCATGCACGCACGCACACACGCACACACACATGCATGCACACATGCACATATATGCACGTGTGCATGCACGCATGCACACATGCACGTGTATGCACACACGTGTGTACATGTATGCGCACACATGTGTACAATTTCCTCCAGTGCTAGATCAAACAAGCTAACCCAGCAGATGGAAGGATCGGCCCTCGGCTCCCCCGACGGTCACAGTGTTAAGCGGGCCTCTAGTTTACTTGCGTCCTCAGGCTGGTCACTAGAATTGCGTGCAGGCTGCACCCCTCCACAGTCCGAAATGACACGGCTCTGTCTAGCTGCTACGAGGTTTCTTTAGTCAGATTAGTGGTTGCTTTCGGTGCCTTTGATCATCTCGTCTCTAAACTCAGCATTGCCCAAGCAACTGGCCGGCCTGGTTCATTCACACAAACACCCGGTTAAAAATAAGTCAACCGCTCCCATCCATGCGGTATTGTGCAGGCAAAGAAAATAACAAAGCTCTGTATTTTACATGCGGCTTGTTTTCTGTCTCTTTTTTCCTCTTTTAAACAGTTGTGTAGACACAACCACAGAAGAACTGGCATCCCGGGAGCTGGGGGGAAACAAGAGAAAGGAGCATCGTTTGCTTGGGGGCATTGCTTGGGATCCTGGCGTTTCCTCCCAGCCAGCGAAAGCCCAGCGTCTCGCTAAGTCGCTGTAGAGTTCACTCAGTAAGGAAAACGGGCCGTGACCCAGGCGCCCGCCCGCCGCGGCCCATAGCTCCGGCCCGGTTGGCGGAGGACGGGGCGAGAGACGGGATCCAGGCTGAATGAAAACCGCTTTCCTCCTCGGCTGATCCCAGCCTCTGAATTCTAGGATTCTTCCAACCTCAAAAATGGAATCCCTGTTTTCTCAAGTCCCGGGGTGGCTGGATTCCAAGGTCCTGGAAGCCAAAGCCTACAATGTGGCTTTACTTTGGAGAATTCAAATGTGGCTTCACTTTCAAGAATTTGGCCCCAGCGAGAGGGGGATCTGCTGAATCACTTGGAAAAAAAAAAAAAAAAACCCAAAGGCTGTAAGAAGCCTCGGGAGCTGTCACCGGGGCCCAGGGTCCGCGGCAAGGTGGCCTGACCGCCGGGTTCTCTGCCCTAAGGTGTCCTGCGCCTCCTCCTCCCTGCACCTTAGTGAGGGAGGTTTGGCCCTGGTTTTGGAAAGCTCAGAGCTTCTTTGTGTCCCTTCCCCTCCCTCTGTAACCTTGAGACTCTACAACCAGGGCCGCAGCTGTTTATATGCTTAGCTTTACTTGAGATTTTTACTTAACTTACTGGGAATTCTTTTTTCTTTCTTTTTCCTGTTTCTTGCTCAGCCAAATGAGGTGCGCTAACCTCTCCAAACCTCCCAATATCTTTCCAAACACATGCCCCGCACCTACGCGAGCGTCCAAAACACCAAGGAAATTGGGCGAGCGGATGAAAGACGAAAGGGGTCTGGGGGGGGGGGCACAGAGAATTCCTAAAAATAAAATAAAATTAAAAATTCCGACGGTGACTTTGAAAAGCAGCTGCGAGTTTCCTGATCAAAACGGAGCCTTCTGGGGTTATTTCCAGGCCAGGCGGCCTGCCAAAGCGTGTGATGGATTCTAGACTCCATATGGCGCGTTCCGCACAACGGAGGTTTGGCACCAGCGGATTACAAATTTCAGACCTGTGGTTCCAAGGCCTCTCCTCCCGGAGACACGGGTCTGCCGGAGCGCAGTTCCAAGACCATCCTAGACCGAGGATCCATCCTTAACTCTGAAGAAAGATTCTCAGCAGAGCTCTTACGTCCAGTGGAGCCTGGAGGAAAGGCTTTGCGCTTTGTAGTCCTGGCTGCCAAGTATAAACCCTGGTCCTTCCTGGCAACCTGTGTTCAGACAAGAGGTTTCCGAGCTTCAGTTGCCGTGTCTTCAAGAGGAAAATTTTCAAACTCATTCTGTATTGTAAATAATCTATTGAGCTGGGTATGGTAGTGCACGCCCATGATCCCAGTACTTGGGGAGTCTGAGGCAGGAGAATCATAGGTTTGAGGCCAGCCTCAGCTACTTAGCAAGACTCTGAGCAAGACGCTGTTTCAAAATAAAAAAAAAAATAAAAGAGGGCTGGGGCTGTAGGTAGAAGGCACCTGGGCTTTCTATACAGGGGCATTTCTACTCAGAGGCACTAATAATTATTATTATTAATTATTGAAAGCATGTGTTACTGTATCTGATTATATAGCAAATGTTCAAAATCTCATCTCCATCTTAGTATGACCCCTCTATTTTCCCCCGGTGGGACATGGCACTGATTTCCGGTACATAGCATCTTATGCTAGGTACTAAGGTCTAAAAGCCAAGGAGATCCTCGGAGATACCCAGTTTCCAGAAACATTCCTTAAGAGGAGTCTTTGTATCAAGTTCTATTGGACATCCTGGAACTTGCCAGACCTATCATCTCAGTACTTGGGAAGTTAAGACAGGAGAATTGCAGGTTTGAGGCCAGTCCCAGCAACTTAGCAAGGCCCTCAGTAACTTAGTGAGACTCTATCTCAAAACAAAAATAAGGAAAGAAATAAAAAGGGATTGGGGTACACCCGAGAGGTAGAATGCTCCTGGGCCCAATCCCTAGTGCTGGAAGCAGACACACAACAACAAAACAAATCTGTCACGGCGTAACAGATACCCCCAAAGCTTAAGGGACAGTGGTCATGTGTTGTCTCATATGAGCTCCGTGGACCAGGAACTCTGGAGTGGCCGGGCTGAGCGGCTCCGGCCTCAGCCTCTCAGAAGGTGGCTGCAGTCAGTGTCTAGCCCGGCCGCAGTCACCTAAGGGTTCCACTGGGATGGGGGACGGCTTGCCAAGGTGTTCACCCTCATGGCCAGTAAAGCAAGGCTGGCTGAGATTTCAATTCCCCCTTCCACCAAAGCCAAAAACAAAATGAAACTTTCTAGGGCTATGAAAATGATCAGACACATCCCTGACCCAAGGAATCCAAAGGAAACGTGGTGTGTGTGTGTGTGTGTGTGTGTGTGTGTGTGTGTGTGTGTGTGTTACTATTACACTCTTTCTTCTTCTTCTTCTTCTTCTTCTTCTTCTTCTTCTTCTTCTTCTTCTTCTTCTTCTTCTTCTCCTTCTCCTCCTCCTCCTCCTCCTCCTCCTCCTCCTCCTCCTTCTTCTCCTTCTCCTCCTCCTCCTCCTCCTCCTCCTCCTCCTCCTCCTCCTCCTCCTCCTCCTCCTCCTCCTCCTCCTCCTCTTCTTCTTCTTCTTCTTCTTCTTCTTCTTCTTCTTCTTCTTCTTCTTCTCTCTCCCTCTCCCCTTCTCCATCCCTTTATCATTAATCCAAACCCACAAAGCCAGGGCTGGGGACGTAGCTCAGTGGTAGAGCACCCGTCTCCCATGCACAAAACCCTGGGTTCCATCCTAGCATGCGATAAAACCAAAAAACAGTCTGCACCGTGAAAGCCCCTAGGTATGGGAAGTCAGTTCCAACTAGGATGAAGATCTCAATAAAATAGAAGCAGAAAAGGGTGTGCGACCAGCCAGAGAGTCTTCCCAGGTGAGACGCAGCGTCAGGGATGGAAAGGGTAGGGGTAACCCCAACACGCTCTGCACCTGTCGGAAGAGCAGGGGAGGGAGGGACGCTGGGACGCTGGATGGGTTTGGAGACTCTACATCTGAGCAGTGGCCCCACTTCTCCAGAGACAAAGGATGCAAGCCACTCAGAGGTGTCTGGATGCACGACTGAAGTGTGTGGGGTCTTTGGTCTTCCAGGGTCTGCAGTAACATCTGAAGATTGAAGAACATGGACCTTCCTGTGCATCCAGTGGGACGCCCCTAGAAGTACAGGAGCCCGGAGAGGACCTGGGATGGGAATATTATCTCTGACATAGCACAGAGAAGATGCTGGGGTGTGTGGTCACCCTCAAAGCAGGGCATGCCAGCCACCTCCGTACCCAGAGGACGCCTTGAGCGGGGACTGGAGGATGGCAGGCTTCTTGGGGAAGGAGACACAGTCCTTACCGGGAGTTTGTATTCCGAACTGGCTGGATATTTACTAAAGAGATCATTGCCTCTAATTGGCAAATTTAATTTTTATGCCATTAATGGAAATGGGCACTCAAGGGCAAAATGAAATTACTTATAGAAAATGAAGAAATCTGCGTTTTGTTTTTTTTTATAATTTAGGCTACATTTGCATCATCGAATATGAAATTTAACCCTCCTGCACAGGCACGCAGGGGGAGGATATGAGGCTGTGGTTTCAGAAGATGAGTCTTAGCTAGGACCTCGGGAGATCCCCGCGAGCTCAGGGCGTGGAAAGTTACTTTAAATTCCAGAAGAATGACAAGAATCCTGTGTTACACGGCACATGCCTGGGCACCGCCTGGACCCCCTCGGGATGGGGCAGTGGAGAGATGGGCTGATTGGACTGAGAATCGTTCTCGTCTTCCAGAGCAAGACTCCGGGCTCTTGGACTCACTCAGGCTACCTGTCAAAAAGACCCTGTTTCAAAATAAGAAATAATATTCAAAGGGGAGCCGGGGATATCGCTCAGAGGTACAATGCTTCTGGGTTCAATCCCCAGGACTAAAAATCAAACAAACCAGTACCAGGACGGTGGCTTCTTTCCCCATACCAACATCATCGTCTCCCTGAACCCCCTCACCTACCAAGGCGTGGGTGTCTGGGTGTCTGCCTGGTCCAGGGTCCCCAGGACATTCTACTGCCCTTGGCCAACTCTGTGCAGGCACCAGCAAGCAAGCTGGAAATCGAGCCTGACAGATCCTTTTCTCACCAAGTGTAACCCGATACAAAAAGCAAAGAGATTGTACCTACCAGGCTCTACGGGCACCATGACTTAACCATCCAGAGATGAGCACAAAAGAGACGGTAGCGTGTGCGTGTAGGAGCGATGGAACTTGACTAACGACGCCCGGTGACAGAGTGCGTCTCTGACAGGTTTTCAACTCAGGAATTTGGATATGGATGAGAAAACAATGACAAATTATCTTTTGTTAGCTGGGCATGGTGGCGCATGCTTGTAATCTCAGTACTTGGGAGGCTGAGACTAGAAGATTGCTGGGTCAAGGCCAGCCTCAGCAACTTAGCGAGACCCTTGGGAACTTAGTGAGACTTTGTTTCAAACTTAAAAAAAAAAGGGCTGGTGGTGTAGCTCAGAGGTAGAATATCTCTGGGTTCAGTAATCAGTACACACACACACACACACACACACACATATCTATTTATTAAATACATATTAAATAAAGACAACTTTCATGAGCAAGAAAATCTCATTAGTCTTCTCTCAATTGTTCTCCTCGCTAATGCAGGGATGGGGGATAGGGAGGAGGTGACATCAGGACATGACATTTTGACTGGAGTGAAGGGTTTTGGAGTCTGACAGATCTGGAAATTCATCTTGGGTCTACCACTTTCTGTGTGACACTGAGAAAGTCACCCAAGCGCCCCACTGACTGAACATTGCGATTCCCCACTTATAAGACCATTGCGAAGAAGAGGTTCATGACAGCTCAGTGTCCAGCAGCGCACACAGTTCGGGACAACCCTTACTACCAATTGTGGTGGTTCTTCCAAATTACCTTAAGGGTAGACTGGGTGGACGTGGACCAAAAGAACACGGCAGAGGTGACGCTATTCTGACTTCCAAGGCTGGCTCATATAAGACCATGAGCCTCTGCTTGGATCCGAGAGCACAGGAGCCCGGAACTGTGAGAAGACTATGACTCTGCTGAGGCCGCCATGTTGTGAGGAAGCCCAAGGTACAGTAAGAGGCCGTGTGTAGGCTCCCCAGTTAAAAAAACAAAACAAAACTCCCACAATGATTCTGTGAATAAAGGAACCTCCAGATTCTTTAGCTCCCAGCCTTTAAGAATCTTCCTAGCCAGCCAAAACCTGGCCATTGGTGAGCAGAAACAAAGCAACCCTGGGGTCCCCATTAAGACCCCTAACCCACAGAACCATTAGCAAAATAAGACAATTGTCCTTTGAAGGTGCTAAGTTTGGGGTGGTGTGTTAAAAAGCAGCAGATAAGAACAGCAACCTTTGTTATTCTCATTAAAAGAATCTTGTCCAGCGGGGCGTGGTGGCGCACGCTTGTCATCTCCACGCTTGGGAGGCGGAGACAGGAGGATCGCGCAGGTTCGAAGCCAGCCTCACTGGCTTAAGAGACCCTGTTTCCAAATAAAAATATAAAAAAATAAGTGTCTGGGAGTGTAGCCCAGAGGTATAAGGGTTTCCAGGAACCCCAGTTTCACACACACACACACACACACAAAGAATCTTGTCCAAGGTCCTGTTTGGTAGAGGTCTCCATCTAAGCCTTGCTCAAGTACCAAGTGTTTGCACTATAATATAGTGTTGGCTCTGAAAAATAATTCTTCTCCAGAAATATCAAGTATTTCTTTACTGGCACTTCCCTGTGCACAGAAGTTGCAGGTAACCCAAAAACTTGCCGAGGATTGGCATTGCAGCCGCAAACAAGTTTTTTCAGGAATTTTAACAATCTATTAGCGTAATAGCAGATTTTACAGGTAGCCATGCGTGTAATTACGACCCGTAATAAATGTCACCACCATACTGCCTGAGCTGCTTTCTCTATTAACTAAGATACTGGGTATTTTGCATAGTTGGGATGGGAATTCATGGCCATGTCTAGGCCATTTGGGCCACAAAATAATAGCGGACACCAATTTCGTTTGTGTATCAATAAGCAGAAATACTGAGAATATATAGAAGGCTATCTTCCCCATCATACTGTAACTTCTCAGAAAGGAGGAATCCCCATGATTACCTTCCTGTCCACCTCCCAGGGCCTGATATTGAGTAGGTACAAACGGGTATGGTTGCCATGGAGATGTGATATTTGCATCTCCCTTCAAGAAAGAGCCTCTGTAATCCCAGTACTCGGGCAGCTGAGACAGGATTGCAGGTTTGAGGCCGGCCTCAGCAGTCTAGTGAGGCCCTCAGCAACTCAGTGAGACTTTTTTGAAATAAAGAATAAAAAGGGCTGGGGATATAGCTAGGAGGCGGAAGGCTCCTGTGTTCAATTCCCAGTCCACCCCCCAAATAAAAGAAGCCCCAGAGGGCTCCCTCGCCCTTTCCGCTGGGGAGAACAAAGCTTAGCATTTTTTTTAACCCCTTCTTCCAAACTCCCAGACTCTAGAGAATGACTGTCATCCCTGAGTCTGAGATTCCTCCAGATACAAGTCGTCATGGAAACCCCCGTTCCATCTCCGATGTGCCCAACGTAAGGTACTTACAGAAAAGTACCGGAAGCGGAGCGCCTGAGACTTGGCGACCGTGAACCTGGGTTCAAGCCCTGCTCCCCACATTCCACCTGGGAGACTTGGGCCGCCTGGCCCTGACTCTCTGTGCCCTGAGCTGCTCCTCTGGAGAGCAGCGGTGACACTTAATGCCACGTTGAGGCGTTGTGAGGACGGAATGAGATCATAATTACGAGGAGCCAGCTGCCAACTCTGATGCCCGAAAATGTTCAGCAGACAAAACAAAGAGAAAGAAGAAGTCAGAGGAAGAGGATGGAGGAGGAAGAGGATGGGCAGAAGGGAGGATGGGCAGCCCATTGAGGATGCCGCTACGGCTTGGAACCTGGCGCCAAACTAGAATTCAACCCGAGGGCTGCGTTTCATTACGTTAGAGGCCCCTACTCCAGCCTCCAAGCTCTTCCCTGAGCTGTTGGAGCAAGTGGCAACTCTATGCGACACCCTCAGGTCCTGGAGGGGCCGGGCGGATGGCTGTCTCCGTTGGAGCGAGGTTTTGGTGATCATTTGGTGAACGCATGAATGAATGAATGAATGAATGAATGAATATCTCCATTGGAGAAGGCATGGAACGAGGTTTTGGCAATCATTTGGTGAACGCAAGAATGAATGAATGAATGAATGAATGAATGAATGGGTATGTAAAGCTTTCGCCTGCCGTAAACCAGCCTTTGCTTTTTCCTCCTCAACAACAATTAGGCATCTTTTGGGAAGCCCGCCTTTTGCAAAATCCATGTCTCAGGACCACAGAAAAGAAGGCCTGGGAGTTATTAGAGAGGCTCTTGTTTGTTTGTTTTGCAAATGAGAATCAGAGCAGAGGTAGCTGGCTGCAGCCAGCTGCAGGGTTCCCAGTTAACCCATCAGTGCCCCGGGAGCTGGAGGCCGCCCCTCGGGACCCCCGCCGCCCCCGAGGGTGGTAGGGCTGCTGAAACTGTGGGCGGATGGGAAGGCCCCCCGCATGGGGTCTGAGTGTCCAGGCTGAAGGTTTTGAACCGCTGGCTCAGAATCTAAAAGACTCTAGTCTTCAAAAAAAAATAAAGATAAAAATTCTTGACTTCTCTACATGTTAATTTCTCTGCCAGAAAAATCGCTGGACCAAAACGCTTTGGCTCCAAGCACCTTTCAATTCCATCACCCCAACACCAAAGCCAGCCTGTGCTTGCGAGACCGCCACTGGCCGCGGCGGGGGCAGGACTGGATGTAGGCACCTCTCTAGGGAAACTATGCACCCAGAGGAGGGCTTCCCTCTACACCTGATAAAGATCCTAATGATTAGGGTAACGGTGATAACTACGGTTCACTGGACCTGTCCTGTGTACCGGGTACCATGTCAAAATGTTGTGTAGACTGTATTTGAATCCCCTCTATAAGGAGAGGAGAAGATGCTGCTATCATATCCCTGCTACTGATGAGGAAACACAGGCACAGAGAGGGTAAGCCTCTGACCCGAGGCTTCACAGCCTGTCAATTGGGATTGAAACCCAGGGGATGGGAGCTGGATCCCGCCCTCTGGACCAGGGTTCCCAGCAGCCTGGTCCCCCAGGATGGCTTGTGTGTCTCCGTCTTTCAGAAAGAGCTTGTGGTCGTGGGAAGGAGAGAGGACCGGGGATGAGGGTCTTGCTGCTACCCACTGTTAGGACCTGGAAAAATTCTTCCATTCCTGAGCCTCAGTTTACCCATCTGTCAGTTGAGTGAGTCGCCGTGGGAAGACTCAGGGATGGCCTATCTCACTTAGTGAAAAGGAGATCTCATACTATAGCTCGGACTGCAGAAAACTGGACAAAAATAATAGTAACAATAACAACAATAATAATAATATTGGGTGTGGACACCCAGCTCTTGGGGCAGGAAGTCACAGTGGACATTTCTCCAAGAGAGTGTAGAATACTATGGTGTCATCAATGGAGACAGTCAACAGCAACCAAGTAGAGGCAGGTCACTCCCGCGATCGTGGAGTCAAAGTTCAACATCTGGCTGTTTGGAGAAAAGCCAAAGAATTGACTTTATTCAATTGTTTTCCAGTGTCTAATACAGCATAATAGTGTAATTCCCATAGGCTAAAAATCTCTTCTCTCTGCACACAGTTCCTCTCTCTCTCTCTCTCTCTCTCTCTCTCTCTCTCTCTCTCTCTCTCTGTCTCATGCTGGAGATTTAACCCAGGGGCATTCTACCTCCAAGCTACACTCCACAATTCTACCTCCAAGCTACACTCCACAATTCTACCTCCAAGCTACACTCCTCAGCCCCTTTTATGCTTTTATTTTGAGACAGATCCTGGCTAAGTTTCTGAAAGTCTCACTAAGATGCTGAGACTGGTCTCAAACCTGCGATCATGCTATCTTAGCGGATTACAGGTGTGCGCCACCAGCCCTGGGCGTGGTGACGCACACTTGTAATCCCAATACCTGGGAGGCTGAGACAGAAGGATTGCAGGTTCGAGACCAGCCTTAGCTACTTAGTGAGGCCCTCCACAACTTAGTGAGACCCTGTTTTAAAATAAAAGAATAGGGCTAGGGGTGCAGCTCGGAGGTAGAATGCCCCTGGGTCCAATCCCTAGTACCGCAAAAAGGAAAGAAAAGAAAGGAAAAGAAAAGAAAGCTCTGTGTGCGTGCATGCGTGCGTGCGTGCGTGAGTGTGTGTGTGTGTGTGTGTGTGTGTTAGACAGGAGAGAGCTTGCAGACATTTGCAAGCAGAGGAAAGTATGAGCTGGAACACCAGATGGAGAAGCCATCAGCTGTGGGTGGGAATCTGAACGTCTCTCCTTATCAGCCTGCGGTGGAGCTCCTGGTGTCGCCGGCCTCAGTTTCTTTTCCTGTTAAAATTCCCACGATTTCCCAGCACTCCTCCGAGGACCGACCGCGAGAGTTGATGGAGTAAAGAATCCATGGGCCGCAGCTGTCTGTAAACAGTAGTAGCTTAACATAGGGGAGCCCAGATGCCTCCGTGGCCTGGGACAATTCTTCTTTCGTTTCTCCACTTTAATTTCTTCATCTGTAAAAGAGGAGCAGAGCCGCAGAGGAGGCTGATTTGTTTTAAGCATTCTTGGAGTTACTGGAGCTTTGAGCTTCTCTTCCCGCCTTTGAACAAAAGCCCAGGGGACACTGGATGCATCGAGCCTCGGGTTCAAGCAGGAACAGCAGTCGTCCAGCGCGCTGGGCACCTCGCGGGCGCGCCTGCCATGGACCTGGAAACCCAGGACCTCACTCTGGTCCTTCCCATCTTCCCCCGTCCACGAGGTGAGACACGATGTCTGCCCTGACCACATGCCATTGGGTTTTTTATTTGCTTAGTATTTTCTTCAATTCAATTGCTTAGTTTTTGCCCCTCCTTCCTTCCTTTCTTCATTCGTTGCTTCCTTCCCTCCCTCTCTTTCTTCCTCTATTTCTCGTTCCCTTCTTTTTTTGGGGGGGGGGTACTGGACATTGAACCCAGGGGGAGCTCTACATCTGAGCTACACCCCCAGCCCTTTTTATTTATTTTTTTGTGTGGGTTTTGGGGATGGAAACCAGGGGCATTCGACCACCGAGCTACACCTTCAGCTCTATTTTTTCTTCTTTATTTTGAAACAGGGCCTCACTGAGTAGCTGAGGCTGTCCGTGAACCGCGATCCTCCTGTCTCAGCCTCCCAGATGCTGGGATGACAAGCGTGCGCCACCGCGCCCGGCTCCTTTTTAATTTTTGGATTTGAAACCGAGCCTTGCTAAGATTGCTAGAGTCTACCGCGCTGCTGAGGCTGGCCTCAAACCCGGGACCCCATTGTCTCAGCCTCCCAAGCACTGAAATTATAGGCGTGGGTGCCCACACCCGGTTGCTCACACTTTAACACAAAAGGACGCTCTGTATCATGACCATCTTGGAATGACTAGTGCCTATTTTTTATAAATAGAAGACCACATGAATCAGGCATATAACAAATAAAGTCTGGGTAATTTGTCTGCTGTTAAGTTCTGAGCCTGAAGGGTGCCGTCTCTCTTCCTTCAAGGGGAGGATTCACAAGAGGCAAGAAGGCGGTAAAGGCACAATAGCACCTCACTAAAACATGCTCCTTTGTTTTAATTAACTAATTTATTTATTTATTTATTTATTTATTTATTTATTTATTTATTTGTTTGTTTGTTATTGGTACTGGGGATTGGACCCAGAAGTACTCTACTTATGAGCTATATCCCCAGCACTATTTTTTTTTTGAAACAGAGCTTCACTAAATTGCTGAGGCTGGCCTCGAACCTGCAATCCTTCTGCCTCGATCTCCCATGTACTGGGATTGCAGCAGTGTGCAGCTATGCCCAGGGAGAGTTTCTCCCTGAAATAACCAGGGTGGGCTGAGGAGCAGAAGACCAAGACAGCCAGTCTCTCCAGCTCTGCCATTTCCACAGCTTCCTCCTCGACTCCCTTCCCTCTTGGCCTGGTCAAGAAACACGCTAGGATTTCAGTCGTGGACTTAATGGCGTTTCCCCCTAAAAGATAAATCCAAACAGACCCCCACTGATAGCTGTGAATGCGGCCTTGTCTGCAAATAGGACCTTTTGCAGATGTATGAATCTCCGATTAGAATCATCCTTGAATTAGTGCAGGCCCTAAATCTCAAGTGAAGTGTCCTTAGAGAGAAAAGAAAGAGGAAATTTAATGCACACAGAGAAGACGGCCATGTAAACCCAGTGGTGGAAGGCCAAGAGACACCTGGAACCACCAAAAAGAGGAAGAGATGAGGAAGTCTTCTCCCCAAGTCTTGGAGGGAGCTGGGCCCCAAAGACACGTCAATTCAGTCTTCTTGCTCCCCAAACAGGGAGAGAATAGACTTCTGTTGTTTTAAGCCAGCCAGCTAGGGGGTCTTTGTTACAGCAGCCATTGGAGACTAAGATCTCAGGCGGGTCTCCAAAGCCACATCCCTCCTGGTGACCCCGTGAGGCTGTGCCCACCATCTGGGCACGGGTCCTTCTTCCTTGATGACATGACATCCCCAGTCCTTGGTGAGGAAGGGTCCCTGGGTCCCCGCGAGGGGGGAAGACCTGAAGCAAGTCGGCCTGGACAATGATTTGGTCTTCACAAAACTCTCGGCCTGGAACACCCTCCTCCTTTATCTCTTTTTTCTCCCATCCTACTTGGAAGCTCCAAAGAGAAATAGCAAGGCCGGGTTGCCATCTTGTGAATCACAGCGTTACTTTGGATGGCTGTTCTTTTTTTTCAAAAAGAAGAAGGAGAAGAAGGAGAAGGAGAAGGAGAAGGAGAAGGAGAAGGAGAAGGAGAAGGAGGAGGAAAGAAGAGGAAGAAACCTCATGAATAAACCATGTTTTGTGTCTCTCTTTCCTTTTTTGAAAGCCATAATTCCAGAGAGAATCACTGGTTGGAACTTTCCAGCATAATGGAACCCAGACTCCTACCTCCGCGATCTCTTCCCCTCTCCCGAACTCCCTCTCTTTCTTTCCCTCGTACCAAACGCCGTCTGCTAAACTTCTAAAACACCCTTTGCCTTTTTGACCCTTCAACTTGTCTTGAACTTTAGAGAAGAAAAAAATTGGGGAAATGGTACGGAGTGAGCTATATATAAGTCCTGGGTGTGCGTGGAGGAGGGAGAGCCGGGGCCGTGCGGGGGAGGAGGCGCCGTGAACTTGGGGCCTCAGATACTCCTCGGGAAAAGAGAGAGAGAGAGAGATGGGAAAAAAACCCTCTTCTGTTAATGGAATTAGTAAATATTTGTTGCTCTGTTTCAGGCCAGGGCCCCAGGGGGATATCTGGAGGAAGAGGAGAGAGAGAGAGAGAGAAAAAAAAAAAGGCAAATAAAAATAAAAGACCAGCTACTTTTCCTGCTCCTTTTCCCTCTAAAGACACTAAACAGACAAGCCCGGGGATTAAATGAGGCCTTCTATGGGTCCTGGGAGCAGGAAGTGGCAGGGGGCTCTGCGGGGGGAGGGGGCCGTGGGGAACGCAGGGGCCTGATATCTGGTAATGGGAATGCCATTCCCGTCTAATGAAATGATTGCTGGCCCAGATCCTGAGCTGCAGAGGAGCCTGCACCGTCCCCAGCCGGCTTCCTGGAGCCCGGAGACTGAGCCGGGCCGAGTGCACAAAGAGTGTGCACGTCGCGGAGGCCAGGGGACAATCCAAAAGCCACCCGGAGGGAGGTGGGGATGGGGGCAAAGGACAGAAATGAAGCAGGAAAACAGAGACGGAGAGGGAGATGAGAGACAGAGGGAGAGGAGAGACGATGGAGTCGCTGTCGGGTTCAAGGAGATGGATGGGGGAGAGGGGCCGAGGTGAGGAGATGGGGAGGGAGGGAGATGGAGACGGGGTCCCGGCCAGGCTGGGCTCAGAGATGGATGGACAGGAAGAGGCCGGGGCACTGAGGGACAGACACAGACAGAAGGGATAAAATGGAGACGGGAAAAGGAAATGCAGACGGAGACGAGACAAGTTAGAAATCCCAAGGGTCAGGAGGAGGAGAAAGCACCAGAGAGAGAAAGAGGAGAGGATGGAGAGGCAGGGCCAGAGCAAGGCAGGGCCTCCTACATACCGGGAGAGGACCCCCAGGGGGCTTTCTTGGACCCCACCGCCAATAGATATCGTTATAAAAGAAAGATCTTGTCTAAAGATGCCCGAAGAGAGACAGGCGAGAGAAGCCGGGCGTGGTGGTGCACGCCTGTCGTTCCAGTACTTGGGAGGCTGAGACAGGAGGATCGCAGGTTCACAGCCAGCCTCAGCTACTTAGTGAGGCCCTCTGCAACTTAGTGAGACCCTGTTTCAAAATAAAGAATAAAAATAGAGCTGGGGGTGCAGCTCAGAGGTAGAATGCCCCTGAGTTCGATCCCTAGAACCACACAGACACCAAAAAAAAAATTTTTTTTTAAAACCTGCACACGGATACATGAACATAGCAGCTTAATTCATACGAGCCAAAAGTTGGCTGCAACTAAGATGTCCCTCGGGTAAAGAATGGATAAACAAATTGCGGTATATCCAGGCAGTGGAATATTTGTCAGCGCTGAAAAGAAAAGAGTTATCAAGTGACGGGTCCAGCCCGTCAGCGGTGGGGCTGAGAAAGAAGGTTGAGTGCCGACGGCCCCAAACGACAGCAACACGTGGAGCTGGGAGCCAAGTCAAGCAGGAGCTCGTTTATTCTTCTTCAAGCGACATATATATAGCACAAAACCACATGGGTAATTTCCAATGAGGAAATAGCCTAGCCTATCGGGATAAAGGTCACCTCTTCACGGACCCAGCATGTAGCTCGCAGCCAATCCCAGGCCAGTACACGAGCCATTCGTGTGTGCGGAAGCTCCTTTAAAGGGAAAAAGGGAAAAACTACTCAGTCTCCCCACCCATAACGACTGGGGAAACCACGCCTTCGTAGCTTCCTCCAGGCGCCGTCTTAGCCCCTTTTCTGCGGAAGTTCTTAAACTTTACCTAATGCTTAGCCTGCAGGCCGCTCGGGCCAAGGGAGGCTGCATCTCTAGGTGCTGTGTGCACACACCCCAACAATCAAGAGCAAAGGCTGCACGGAGGGGGCTTCAGCGCGTATTACTAAATGTAAGAAGCCCTCTGGGAAGATGGCGTACCGCATAAACCCAACCGTGTGACGTCCTGGAAGAGGAAAACCCACAGCAATGTTAAGAAGAGCATTGGTTTCCAGGGTTTGGACGAGGCCGGGATGGAGAGGTAGACCACGGAGAAATTTTAGGGGAGTGAAACGCTACGCAAGATATTACAATGGTGGAAGCATTTCATTATACATTTGTCGGAACCTGCCGGATGGACAAGACGCGGTGGACCCTAGTGTGACCGGGGACTCGGGGTGACCACGGCGTGTGCGGGCGGAGGTTCGACAACCGTGCCACTCTGAAAGGCTGATGCCGGGGAGGCTGAGAAGCGCAGAAAGGCAGCAGATGGGAAATCTCCACGCCGTCCCCTCTGTTTTCTGGGAACCTAAAAC
This sequence comes from Muscardinus avellanarius, assembly GCF_963383645.1. Lineage (NCBI taxonomy): Eukaryota > Metazoa > Chordata > Mammalia > Rodentia > Gliridae > Muscardinus > Muscardinus avellanarius. Next base: position 9,470,864 of record NC_137807.1, on the reverse strand, counting down.
GGCCCCAACAGTAAATAATGTCATTAAAAGTATGCAATAGAAATCTCGGCATCAGAAGATGGACGTAAATCCAAAGTAATCCGCCATCTCTTTCATCGCGATGGAATTTAAACTCTTTAGTTGAAAGACGGAGGGGCTTTGGGAGTGCGTTGCTGCTGCTGCTGCTGCTGCTGCTGCCGCCATTAAAATCGACCATGAGCTTTTTCTGAGTAACACGTAAAGGAGCAGCGATAAAAAATTAAAAATCAAGCCGGGCGTGGTGGCGCACACTGGTAATCCCTGCGCTTGGGAGGCTGAGACAAGAGGATCGCGCAGGTTCGAAGCCAGCCTCGGCTACTTAGTGAGGCTCTCAGCAACTTAGTGAGACCCTGTTTCCAGATAAACTATAAAATAGGTCTGGGGGTATAGCCTGGAGGTAGAAAGCTCCTGGGTTCCATCCCCAGAACCACACACACCAAAAAAAAAAAAATAATAATAATAAAGATTAGATAAAAAGATATTCTAAGCAAACATTAACCAGATGAAACATAATATGGGTATCAGACAAATGTAATAGAGGTATACACCTAAAAAAAAGTGTGTGTGTGTGTGTGTGTGTGTGTGTGTTACTGGGGTTTGAACCCAGGGGCATTCTACCTCTGAGCTACGCCCCAAGTCCTATATTTTTAGTTTTTCATTTGAAACAGGGTCTCATTAAGTTGCGGAGGACCTCACTCAGTAGCTGAGGCTGGCCTTGGCCCTGCCATCCTCCCGTCTCAGCCTCCCAAGTACTGGGATTACAAGTGGTACGTCACCAGACCTGGCTCCAATCTTGTTTTTATTGGGCTGGGTGTGTTGAACAACAAACAAATCATAACATGGACAAGACAGCTGTAAACATCTCCTGTTCTCTCTGCACGCTCTCTCCTTTATCTCTCTCTCTTCTCTTTTCTTTCTTTCCTTGTTTACTGAACTGCTCTGATATGTGAGACACTGGGGATATTCAGAAACCTGTGTCCACTGGTCCTGGGAAAAGTAGACCCCAAAATAGATTCTCACTGCATGGAAATGGTGCGGGAATTCAAAGAGAGATCCTGGAGCCGGGCGTGGTGGTGGCGCACGCGTGTAATCCCGGTACTTGAGAAGCTGAGACAGGAGGTCTGCGGGTTCGCAGCCAGCCTCAGCCACTTAGTGAAGCCCTGGCAACTTAGTGAGAAATTGTTTCAAAATAAAGAATAAAAAATAGGGCCGGGGGTGTCACTTGGAGGTAGAATGCCCCTGGGTTCTATCCCTAGTATTGCAAAAAAAGACAGAGAGAGAGAGAGAGAGAGAGAGAGAGAAGAGAAGAGGAGAGGAGAGGAGAGGAGAGGAGAGGAGAGGGGAGGGGAGGGGAGGGGAGGGGAGGGGGGAGAGGGGAGAGGGGAGAGGGGAGAGGGGAGAGGGGAGAGGGGAGAGGGGAGAGGGGAGAGAGGGGAGAGAGAGAGAGAAGTGAAGAGAAGAGAAGAGAAGGGAGAGGAGAGAAGAGAGAGGAGAGAGGAGAGAGGAGAGAGAGAGAGAGAGAGATGTGAGAGATGTTCTGGGGGACATGGACAGGCAACTGAAATGCCCAGAAAGGCTTCAGCAAGAAGCTACTTGAACTTGGACTTAACCTTGGGTGGCCCAAGAGCCTACTGGGCAAAGAAGATGGTTTAATCCAGAGGAAGGTTTGGCGGGGCTGGCAGGGAGCCCTCAAGATTGCGGAGAGGTCTAAGGAGGGCCTCTGAGATGCCAAGGTCCCAGAGGGATCTGACGGCTTAGTAATGGGTCTGCAGCTCGGTGGCCATGCGGGCTGGCGAGACACCACAGCTATGTAAGCGAGGAAGCCACCTGCCATCTTGTGTGTAGAAGGGTCAGTACACAGCTGTGTGCAAGACTGACAGAGGACAGGAGCGGGTGGGGGGGGGGACACCGGGGGCCTCGCCAGCGCGGCTCAGGTCACTCAGGCGGCAGAAGCAGCATCCTCCCGGCCTCCACCCTGGTCGCCTCTGCAAAGCTGTGTTTCCCGATGCACCTGGCAGCCTCCATATGCCAATTCCAAGTCTCTGGATTTCAGCATCTTTCCTTCCAAAGCCTCTGTCTCAGCGCCCCAAGCTCTGGGACTAAACAGCCCTGATCTGTCCCCAAGGTCCTGGAGCAGAGAGGAAAGGTTTCGAAGGACGAAGCTTTCTCCCCCAGCCTGAAATTAAAGGCAATGTGGCCGGCCTTGCAAGCTCTCGAGCTCCCCAGCCACCCTCGCCAGCGAAGCCCGGGTCTCCATTAATACTATTACCCGGGATGACATTTCCTCTGCCCGCCGCTGTCTTTTTTTTTTTCTTCCTCCTTAATTCCCTAATTTGTTCTAATATGCGCATTGCCTGTGTATCAAGTCGTCCGTGAAGCCGCCCCATTTCCATCCCCATTTCCTCCCCATCCGCCCCATTTCCTCCCCATCCGCCCGTCTCCGTCTCCCACAGAAATTAAGAGGGAGGGGGCTGCAGGCCCGCGAGGGCAGGAAATAGAATTAGGGGCCGTATTAATTGGGACATCAAGTCGGATTTTGTTCCAGGCACTTCCTTCCGCTAACCACTTTGAAGCAGCTCCTCTGTGGCTGTTTCTCATTAGATGGGGCCCTGAGTGGCAAGTGGTGTTTACACACGGTGCATGTCAGGCCTCAGCCCTCGGACCGGCAGGTCCAGCTGACCGAGGAGGCCGAGAAAGGCCAGCCATCGGGTCAGGGTGACAAGGGGTGGAGATGGACCGAAGAAAGGACCACTCATGGGCGTGGGTTAAATGTTCCCGCTTTGTACGACATTATCATCATCATCATCATCATCATCATCATCATCATCATCATCATTGAATCCAGGGACATTTCACCTCTGAGATATATCCCCGAAGCCTGATTTTATTTCTTATTTCAAAACAGGATCTCGCTAGGTTGTCCAGAGTCTCACTACTTGCAGAGAACCCTGGTGAACCTTGCGGCCGTCCTGTCTCGGCCTCCCAAGTACTGGGATTTCAGGCGTGCCTGCAAGTTGATCCTCAAGACAAACCCTCCTTTCTCTTTTTTTTCTTCTTCCTTTGGTTATAATTGTGCTTTTTTTTTTTTTAAGCCAGCCAGGAGTCTGCTGGCTGCTGGTTTTTGTTTTTAAGGGGTACTGGGGATGGAATCCAGGGGCATTCTACCTCCAAGTTACACCCCCAGCCCTCCTTTTTTAAAATTCTTTATTTTAAAACAAGGTCTCACTAAGTTGCAGAGGCCCTCACTATGTAACTGAGGCTGTCTGCAAACATGCGATCCTCCTGTCTCAGCCTCCCAAGAGCTGGGATCACAAGCGTGCACCACCACCCCCGGCTTGGCTCCTGGGGTTCTTAGGAGCTCAGCTAACACCTCGCACCCGGGTAGAAAAGAATGTACCAACTGCACCCAGAAAAGAGACCGGGCCCCCCTGCCCTGCTCGCCCCCCGACCTGTCTGTTTAGATGGTATTTCCACTCAGGGACACACACTGCCCTGTACCTACTCCAGCTGCCCGGTTTTGAGCTCTCCGCCCTCTGGGGATGCCTCCTAGGCTCGTGCCCTATGGAACCCTTACGCAGAAGAGTTTTCACCATGCTAACTCCAGGCTGGGAGAAGTGGTTCCGGAAAGGCTAGTTTGTCCATCAAAGGAGCCCAAGCCTGCTGGGCGTGGCGGTGCATGCTTGTCATCCCCGCGCTTGGCTTGTCATCCCCGCGCTTGGGAGGCAGAGATAGGAGGATCACACAGGTTCGAAGCCAGCCTCAGCCGGCTTAAGAGACCCTGTTTCCAAATAAAATATAAAATAGGTCTGGGAGTGTCGCCCGGAGGTAGAAGGGTTCCATGCCCAGTACCACCAAAAAAAGGAGCCCAAGCCAGCAGTGTCCTTGCTGGAGAAGAGGACGTGGATACGCCATCTGTTTCTCCCGCTCTGCGGAGTCAGGCTCACAAAACAGACATCTCCCAGGAGAGTCTAGCCAGGTTTCCCTGAGACTCACTCTTGGGCACGGCATGCCTGAACCCCCAAGACAGGAAACCCCAGAAAGGAAAGTCTCCTTACCTGGGGGCCCGGATCGGCTCCTTCCACTACTCCAGTGGCTCTTCAGCCAGGATCTACACTACCGCCCCGCGCCCGGCATCCCTCCATCCTCCCGGGCCACCAGAAGCCAAGCAAAGCCACCCAAGCCCGCGTCCAAGCCGAGAAGGCAACCTCAGCCTGGCCGGCACCCAGAAACGAAGAAGACGCCCGCCAAACGCTCGCCAGGGCTGGGGCACGGACATTCCGTCGTTTTCCTTTCTTCTTTTTTATCTGATTTCTTGGTTTTTGTTTTTACATTCCTGGAGATAAAAAAAAGTAGAAACAGAACTGGAAGAATATGCCAAGAAATTCAGTCCTCGGCCCTGCGGGGACCACGGCCAGGAGGGCGGCAGCACCCGGTCTCTGCGCATATGGGGTAAGAAAGTTTAGGTTGTAAAACCGGGCGTGGTGGCGCACGTTTGTAATCCCCAAGCTTGGAAGGCTGAGACAGGAAGATCATGCAGGTTCGGAACCAGCCCCAGCTACTTAGTGAGGCTCTGTTTCCAAACAAAATATAAAAAATAGGTCTGAGCCAGGCATAGTGGTGTACACTTGTAATCCTTGCGCTTGGGAGGCGGAGACAAGAGGATCACGCAGCCATGCTGGCTTAAGAGACCCTGTTTCCAATATATATATTAGGTCTGAGAGTGTAGCTCGGAGGTAGAAGGGCTTCCAGGAACCCCAGTACCATACACACACACACACACACACACACACACACACACACACACACACAATAGGTCTGAGAGTATAGCCTGGAGGTAGAAGGCCCCTGTATTCCATCCCCAGTACCGAAAGAAAGAAAGATAGAAAGAAAGAAAGAAAGTTAGTTTAGGATGTAATGACATACATACATTGGTGCTAACTTGAGGGAAAATGATCTGATGATTTAGGGTTATATAAACAATAGAGAAATTATAATTAAGATGAAGGGTCATATAAGTGTTAGAGAAATCGTAAAGATATAGGGCTATATAGTCCAGCCTGTTGACACATGCCTGTAATCCCAGTACTTGGGAGGCTGAGACGGGAGGATCGCGGGTTTAAGGCCAGCCTCAGCAACTTAATGAGGCTCTCAGCAACCTAGCAAGATCTGGCTTCAAAATAAAAAATAAATTAAAGCTGGGGATGGAGATTGGAGGTGGACTCCCTCTGGATTCAACTTTCAGTTCCAAAAAGAGAGAGAGGGGAGGAGAGAGAGAGAGAGAGAGAGAGAGAGAGAGAGAGAGAGAGAGAGAGAGAGAAAAGAAGAAGAAGAAGAAGAAGAAGGAGGAGGAGGAGGAGGAGGAGGAAAGAGAAGAGAGAGAGGAGAGATAGGATTATATAAATGTTAGAGAAATCATAAAGATATAGGGATTTATCCAGGAACTAGAAGAACCTCAGAAACCCTGATATTTCTTTCTCTATCTCTCCTCTCCCTCCTTCCTTCTCTCCTCTCTTCCCTTCTTCTTTCTCCCTCCTCTTCTCCTCCCCCATGATGGAGCCTCTTCCTCCTCTTTTCTGCCAGACAACTGTGAGCAGAAGCACGGCGGGGCCAGGGAGACCCGCGGGACGCGCAGGGCGGGCAGCACAGTGGCCTCAGCTGCTCCACGGGTCCGTCACGCCGCCATTCTTATTAAACCCTGGCGGAGCGTCCACGTGCCGTCAGCACTGCTTTCTTTTTCTTTAAATTTTCCCATTTATGTAATCACTGTCTAATATATATAATATATAGTATCATTATATATTATATATTATATATAAATATATATTATTTTACCATTCACTATATAATATATAATATATATTTTATTTTCTCATTTACTTAATCACTGCCTAATATATAACACATATTATATTGTTATATATTACATATTATATGCATGCATTTTATTATTTTTGTTATAGTATATTATTCTTATATATTATATATTTGGGTGTGTGTCACTGGGATCGATCCCAGGGGCATTCTACCTCTGAGCTCTACCCCCAGCCCTACTTTATTTCTTATTTCTAAGCAAAGTCTTACTAAGCTGTGGAGGGCCTCAGCCAGTCGCTGAGCCTAGCTGTGAACTTGAGATCTTCCTGTCTCCGCCTGCCAATACTGGAATTACAAGCTCAATAAATAATTCGGGCAGCATGTTTAAGATTGCTACAATGTATCAGATGCTCCAGGAAGTAACAAGTTATCTATAACTCTCTTCTAGAGAAGTGACTCTAACCAGTGCATCAAAAAAGAACATTGTAACTGAGTGTGCTTCGGCCCAGACCTGTAATCCAAGTACCCGGGAGGCTGAAACCGGAGGCCTGCACGCTCACGACCGGCTTCAGCAACTTAGTGAGGCTCTGTTTCAAAATACAAAATAAAGCCGGGGGGGGCGGGGGGCGGCACACGCTGGTCATCCCAGCATCCGGGAGGCTGAGACCGGAGGATCGCGGTTCACGGTCAGCCTCAGCTACTTAGTGAGGCCCTCCGCAACTCAGTGAGCCCCTGTTTCAAAGTAAAGGCTAAAAAACTGGGCTGGGGGTGTGGCTCGGAGGTGGAATCCCTGTGGGTTCCATCCCCAGTACCGCAAAGGATAAAAATAAAAAATGAAATAGGGCTGGGGATTGGCTCAGAGATGGAATGCCCCTGGTTTCAATCCACAGTACAAGAAAGAAAGAAAGAAAGGAGAATGAAAGAAAGAAAGAGAGAAAGGAAGGAAGGAAGGAAGGAAGGAAGGGAGGGAGGGAGGGAGGGAGGACCTAGCACGGCGGGGAACAGCACCCAGCTGGGCGGCTTGCCTCGCACAGGGCCTGCTCCCCCGCCAACCATCAAAGAATCTACGTTGCCGGGCCAGAACCCGGCCCATTGGTGCAGAAAGACCGACACCTCTCTCTTCCATAAATAAGAAAAGCGACACGAAAGACCGTCCAGAATATGGCCGCGGTCCCAGCGTCTTCAGGGAGCGACTCATCATGGCCTCAGACATTTAGAGCGCCGACTGCATGCCAGGCGCCATGCTCGGCCGAGGAGCCGCGTGGTACTCAGCCCTTTATGTTTGGTTTCAAGGTCCACAAATACATCTTAAACTGAGGCACCTAGAGGAAGCCCAAGGAGAGGCAGAATGTACCCCCAAACTGCATGTTTAAGGGCCGCGATGGGATTGTCAGCTGTGCCGTAGGAAAAAAGATTTCCTCTCCGCCTCCCCTTAGGACTGTTTTTTTTTTTTTCTCCCCATAAACCTGAAGTCCTGGCAGGGCGGTGGTGGGACCCGGCCAGCATGTCGGGGGTGACGGGCTGTCTTCCCTCAACCCTCCCCTCCGCTCGGCACCAAGACGTGGCTGCCCTGTTTTGGACTCCTTACACAAACACTAAAGGCACCGCGGTCTCTGAGCTCTGCAGACCTCGAGATCAAAGGCAGCTAGGTAACCCCAGAGCGCGGAGGGGGGGTAAACGCCGCGGCCAGCTGTGGGGGGGCGCGTGCCTGCGACCTCAGGCTTTGGGAGGCTGAGACGGGAGGATCGCCGGTTCAAGGCCAGCCTCAGCAACTTAGCAAGGACCTCCCCAAGTTAGCCAGACCCTGTTTCAAAATAAAAAAATAAGAGCCGGGCGTGGCGGCGCACGCTTGTCATCCCAGCATTCAGGAGGCCGAGACCCGGAGGATCGCGGTTCGCGGACAGCTCCAAGCTCTTTACCACCGCCGAGGGGCGCTGACCTCCCGACCGCTCTGCCCACGGCTCCCACCTTCCCTCTTCCTACGGCTCCCGTGACCCTCCTCCGCTTTCTAAACCCAGTTGGCACAACCTCCTGCCGATGCTGGGATCAATTTGATGCCAGTCTATGCATCAAATAAATTAAAATTTCCTCCAGCCAGTCAGGGCTGGCTTATGTTGCCCAACAGTCACAGCCTTTGAACTGAGATCCTGCTTTTTCCATATTTTTCGGAATGAACGTTCATTTCTTTTGGGGGGCAGGGTGTGGAGAAAAGGCCTTTGGAAAGTACTAAAAGGCCCGGACCAAATTAAAGCTCTTCCTAAGCACATCTTTCTTTTTGCCTGAATAACGCGTTTCTCACCTCATTCAGACACAGACGCGCACAAATCCACCAAGTTAGAAAGAAAGGGAGAAGGTGTAAAACCTGTGGGGTTTTGGCACCGGGTCAGATTCCCCGACGCTGTGCTTTCTGCAACGCTGGCAAAGCTGGCTCCATGTTGACGGCCGGAGATAGAGCCGTAAGGCCCCGAAGATGTAGAAGCTGACATCTGAGTGCCGCCGAATTAAATATGGCGGTCTCCTCTGCACGGTTATTCTAAGAAAATTCAACTGTAGCCTCTGGGACAGAGAGGGGGGTGGCGAGAGGAAGCCAGCGCTGGAAAAATAAGGATTCGCCTCGATTGTGATGCTGGGGATTGGACCCGGGGGTGTTCGGCCGCCAAGCGTCCCCCACCCAGCCTTTGTTTTTTCTTTTTGATTTCTTTGTTTTGAAACAGGGTCTCGCTAGGTTGCCGAGAGTCTTGCTACGTTGTTGAGGCTGGCCTCAAACCTGAGGTCCTCCCGCCTCAGCCTCCCAAGGACTGGGATTATAGATATACACCACCATGCCCGGCAAGGGTTCTCCTTTTATGAAATAAACACATACTTCAAGGTGAGGCCAGGAGGAGAAGGTGGATGTGGTCCTTTCTTACTCAGACTCAATCCCCAGGTCTTTCTACAGTGTGGACATTCATTATACTGAGTCCCGATCTAGGGCTTACTAAGGCTTAAGTGTGTGTGTGTGTGTGTGTGTGTGTGTGTGTGTGTGGCACTGGGGGTGGAACCCAGGGGCTTTTCTACCTCCGGGCTATATTCCAGACCTATTTTATACTTTATTTGGAAACAGGGTCTCACTAAGTTGCCGAGAGCCTCACTAAGTAGCTGAGGCTGGCTTCAAACCTGCGCGATCCTCCTGTCTCAGCCTCCCAAGCGCTGGGATTACCATCGCCATGCTTGGCTTAAAGACATCTTTCTATATACAGACCGGGGGATATCAGGTTTGAAGGGAGTCTCAACAGCTAGTGAGACTCTCATCCACCTATCGAGACCTGTTTCAAACAAAAAATAATAAGATGTGGGGGTGTAGCTTGGAGGTAGTATAACTTTGGGTTCAAAACCTGGTAAGAAAAAAGAAGAAAGAAGAAAGGAGGAAGAGGAGGAGGAGGAGAGGAAGAAGAAGAGGGCCAGGCGTGGTGGCACACACTTGCAATTCCAGCATTCGGGAGGCTGAGACCGGAGGATCGCGGTTCGTGGACAGCCTCAGCTACTCAGTGAGGCCCTTCGCAACTCAGTGAGACCCGGTTTCAAAATAAAGAATAAAAACAATAGGACTGGGAGTGTAGCTCGGAGGTTGAATGGCCCTGGGTTCCATCCCCAGACCTGCAAAAAAAAAAAAAAAAAAAAGAAAAGAAAAAAAAAAGAAAAAAGGAGAAGGAAGAGAAGGAGGAGGAGGAACATCAAATTTCAAGAGAGCAGGAGAAAGGAAATAACCCAGGGCAAATGGAAGCCGTCGTCCAAACACACTAGCATGTTCCCGATCCTTCAGCGATAAGGAGGAAATCGCTGGACAAAAACCAACAGTCGTGGAGGAGAAAATTGCGGCTAGCAGGGGCCCTGGAGCTGAGCTAAGTGTCTGTGTCATGAAGTTTATTGTTTTATTAGTTTTAATAGTTGGTCAGATAAGCTAATAGCAACAGGATTTACTTGAAAGATCAACACGCGGACGCCGCTGTTTATTATTGGATAGGGACGTGTCTCTGGCCAGGGCAGTCTTGGGCCTCGTGGGCCATGGCGGCCGAGCTGCACGCGCCCGGACCTCCCCTCTGAGTCCCCCTCCTGCGGAGTTTGTTTGGATTTGACTTCGGGGACACCCGGCCCCCGGGAACCCGAGAGCTGCCCGGCTCCCAGGTGCAGGATGGACGGCCTGGCCCGCTCCGAATCCTCTGCCCAAGAGGCCAAGAGCTGGGTCGTCGGGATCCCGACCCAGGGTGACGGGTGGGAGGCTGGGGAGGACGAGGGACGAGGGACGAGGACGAAGGACGAAGGATGAAGGATGAAGGACGAAGGATGCGCCTCCACCCCCCAAAATCCGCGTGAGGGTTCAAAGAGATGGCCCCCGAGGCCTGTGAACCCTACACCAGCGCCAGCCCTGAGGGAAGATGGTGGAGCCTGTCCTCAGCAGGTCTGCGTCAGAAGGCCTTGTCCTGAGGTCCCGGCCTCTCAGATACCTCCCCACTGGATCTTCTCTCTTTCTCTTTCTTTCTTTCTTTGTCTTTCTTTCTTTCTTTCTTTCTTTCTCTCTCTCTCTCTCTCTTCTTTCTTTTCTTTCTCTCTTCTTTCTTTTTCTCTCTCCTTTCTTTCTTTCTTTCTCTCTTTTCTTTCTCTCTCTTCTTTCTTTCATTCCTTTTCTTTCTCTTCTTTTTCTTTCTTTTTCTCTTTTCTTTCTTTCTCTCTCTTTTTTCTTTTCTTTCTCTCTCTCTTCTTTCTTTTCTTTTCTTTCTTTCTCTCTCTTCTTTCTTTCTTTCTTTCTTTCTTTCCTTTCTCTCTCTTCTTTCTTTCCTTTCTTTCCTTTCTCTTCTTTCTCTTTCTTTCTTTCTTTCTTTCTTTCTTTCTTTCTTTCTTTCTTTCCTGTGGTACTGGGGGTGGCACCCAGGGGCTTTTCTACCTCTAGGCTACACCCCCAGACCTATTTTATACTTTATTTGGAAACAGGGTCTCACGGAGTGGCTAGGAGCCTAAGCAGCTGAGGCCGGCTGCGAACCCGCGCGATCCTCCTGTCTCCGCCTCCCAAGCGCGGGGATGACAAGCGTGCCCCCCGCGCCCGGCTGCCCACTGGATCCTTAATTGCACAGGAAGGGGGAAGTCACTTAGCAGAGGAGACCGCCCTGATGGAATGGCCCAGGCAAACCTCACCAGCATGGCGGCCCCGGGCCAGCTCGAGCATCCTGATGGAGCGCACCAAGGATACAGTCAGTGGGCACAGCCTGGCATCCCATGACCTGGGAGGCTGAGACGGGAGGGTCACGGGTTCGAAGCCAGCCTCAGCTACTTGGCGAGACCCCAGCAACGTAGTGGGACCCCGTTTCGAAGTAAAAAGATTAAATAGGAATGAGCATGATTGACGTACATCCACAAACATCCCAATGTCAATCACTAAGCCGAGCACGAGAAGGCAGACGGGGAGGGAAAGGGCGGGAACTGGGGAAGGGCTGATTGGGTGATGTGTCGGCGATGCCTCCGCCATCTTGGACCCCATGAAGATGTATGACTACAGTGCACCAATAAAAAGTTTTAAAAAATAAAATAAAATAAAATAGGGCCAGGGGTATGCAGCACAGAGAGAGAATATTCGCTCCCGGGTTCCATCCTCAGCCTGGCGCGCGCACACACACACACACACACACACACACACACGCACACACGCACACACAGATAGACTACCACTTCTGCGCTTTGCCCACTAGAAGTATGTAACACAGATCTCCTGTGACAAATTGAAATTAATGAACATCAGCGAAATAAACTGGCCTGGGCTGTTGTAAACCGTCAGCGCACGCAAGAAATGAGACAGAGGGCTCTGCCAGACGGAAACCCAGCAGGCCTGAGCCCAGCGCTGCGTGGCGGGCATTTTCCTCTGCGCGAACCTCTCCTTCTGCTTTAATCTTTCTGTCCTCACTCTTATGTTTTGCTTTTTTCCCTTTTTTTGTCTTTTTTTTTTTTTTTTTGCAGTATCAGGGTTGGAACCCAGGGGCATTCTACCCCTAAGCTACACCCACAGGACCATTTTTTTATTCTTTATTTTGAAACAGGGTCTCCCTAAGTTGCAGAGGGTCTCACTAAGTAGCTGAGGCTGGCCTCCCATCTGCCATCCTCCTGCCTCAGCCTCCCAAGTACTGCGCTGACAAGCATGCGCTGCCACGCCCGGCTTCCTCTTTCTTTTTTTTTTTTTAGCATAAAGTACAATATTAGAAGCATTTGTCAATAAGGGAAATATGGACAGTCATGATGGCGTATCTGCCCCAGTACCGATGCCCTGGTTTTAATAGGTATTGCTCTTATGTAAGAGACCATCTTTATTTTTAGAGTAGAACTACTGAAGTGTTTGGAGGCAAAAGGGGGATGAAGGCTGAGCTGAATCCTAAACGGCAGAGGAAAAAAATTCAAAGGAGGGAGGAAAAGCAAATGGTTTGTGAAGTATAAACGTTTTAGGAACTAGATAGACTGCGAGGATGTGCTTTGGAACTTTATACAAAGTCTGAAGCTTATGTCAAAATGGAACGTTAGACAAAATAAAGCTCAGCCCCATCACCTTGGAACTCAGGGTGACTTGACTTCCGCGAGTCTGGCTGTCCTCATCCCCCAAATGGGGATTTTAGCCGGGCCTGGTGGCACACGCTGGTGGTACCAGTACTTGGGAGGCTAAGACAGGAGGATAGTAGGTCCGAGGCCAGCCTCCACAACTTAGTGAGGCCCTCTGCAACTTAGTGAGAACTTGTTTTAAAATGAAAAATAAAAATAGGGCCAGGGGTGTAGTGCAGAGGTAGAATACCCCTGGGTTCAATTCCCAGTACCATATAGATATATATGTTATAAATATATATTTCTCTATATAGTATAAATATTATCTTATATATTAAATGTATAATATATTATATATTAAATGTTATATATAGTATATTGAATATATTTAATTAAATATAATTATAATTAAGTAATTAAATATAATTATATTTTTACATTTTTAATTTTATTTTATATTTTTATATTTATTTTACTTAGATTTCATTTACTTTTTATATTTATTTATATTTATTTTATATTTTATATTTTATCTTTATTTTGTATTCAATATTAACATTTATTAACATTAACATATTAAATAATATATTAAATATATAATATATTAATTATATTATATTATCGTATTACATTATAATAAATATATTTAGTTAAGTATATGTTTAATTATATTAAATATATTTGATATATTAAATATATACTCAATATATTTATTCTATTAAATATTATTTAATATGTCAATAAAAAGTGTTAATATTAATTAATATAAAAATAAAAGTGCTAAATATTAAATATAAATATAATATAAATAAATATAAAAATAAATGAATCTAAGTAAAATAAATATAAAAATATAAAATAAAATAGGAAAATATAGATAAATAAAATATAAAATATATTTAATATATTAAATATATTATATATTATATCTATACAGTTATCTATATAGATGGAGATAGCTAGATAAATAGATATAGATAGAAAGAAAAAGGGAAAGAGATTCAGTAATGATGCATAGGACATTTTCTTTCCGGAGACATGGCCAAAGCAGCAAAGCATTAACTAAACACGTTTTAAACACCTCGGTGAGGGGCCAGGTTGCAAGAGCAAGACTAGAGAGAAGCCAGGCTGACTCCACGCGTTTCCTAGTAATAAAACCGTGATGTCCACTGGCGTGCGCAGCCTCCGACAGTGTCGGGTTGGGTCTGTCAGACAATCCTCTTTGAAAGCCTTCTTCCCTTTCAAGGTTATTTTGAGACGTGGATGAGATCATCTCTGAAGCGGGCTTGGTGCTGGGCCCAGCTGTAGTGGGGACTGAGGTCATGTCGGCGAGTCTCACAGTCATGATGGCGGCTTCATCACCATGTTTTCCTCTTGCCTGCTAGTCAAGTGAAGGGAGTTCCTCCTGAACTGGGCGTGGTGGCACACACCTGTAATCCCAGTGTGCTTGGGAGGCTGAGACAGGAGGACCACAGGTTTGAGCCCAGCCCCAGCAACTTAGGGAGACCCTTGGCAACTTAGCAAGACCCTGTTTCAAATCTAAAAATAAAATTAAAAAATGCAGCTGGGGGGTGTGGCTCAGAGGTAGAATGCCCCTGGGACCAAACCCTAATACTGATAAAATAAAATAAAATAAAATAAAATAAAATAGGCTGAGATGTGGCCTAGGTTTGATTCCCAATACCAAAAAAAAAAAAAGTTCTTCCTAAAAATGGAGGTTTTCTTGTGAATGATCCTCTGGCCAGAGCACCAGCACGAGGGTGCCACCCACCAGCCTGACCCATTTCTCAAGTTGGGTGTCTGCTGCGGACAAGGACCAGAACTTGCCGCCGGCTCCTTACACCCACACACCTGGTCGGAGGTTCATGGTGAGTAACAGCAAGTCCGAGAGGCCGGGAAGGCAAATTGGTATGAAATTAACAGGTCATGAGCCTGCTCTGTGGAACCAGCGCTGCAATTTTCTGCCTTTTATGAAAATTCCCCATGGATTTTTTTTCCTGCCTCTCCCTCCCCAAAACTCCACAACCCCCAACACAACACACACCCACAACACAACCTCTGTCTCTATGCTCAGAAAAATGCCCACCAGCCCAAGTAATGCAGACCCTAATCTCTTTAGTACCTATATTTACACACACACACACACACACACACACACACACACACACAGAAAAGTCCTTCTTAGCACCCCACAGGTGGTAGTCATTCCTGGGCCACCCAAGGAGAGAGATTCCAAGGTCTTAAGGAATTGGTCTTGGGCTATTAGGAATTAACATCCAGGGAGCAGAGCAAAGGCTGGGTCCCTTCTTGACAACGGAGACTTTTGCAGCAGCCAAAGATACAACCTGCTCAGAAGATACCAGAAAAAAGCAGGAAAGCCGGGCATGGTGGTGCACGCTTGTAATCCCAGCATCCGGGAGGCTGAGACGGGAGGATGGCAGTTCTTAGATATCCTCAGCTACTGAGTGAGGCCCTTTGCAACTCAGTGAGACCCTGTTTAAAAAAAAAAAAGAATAAAAAATAGGGCTGGGGCCAGGCGTGATGGCGCACGCTTGTCATCCCAGCATTCGGGAGGCTGAGACTGGAGGATCGCAGCTCTCGGACAGCCTCAGCTACTTAGGGAGGCCCTCTGCAACTCAGTGAGACCCTGTTTCAAAATAAAGAATAAAAAAATAGGGCTGGGGCCAGGCGTGATGGCGCACGATTGTCATCCCAGCATTCAGAAGGCTGAGACTGGAGGATCGCAGTTCTCGGACAGCCTCAGCTACTTAGGGAGGCCCTTTGCAACTCAGTGAGACCCAGTTTCAAAATAAAGAATAAAAAATAGGGCAGGGGGTGTAGCTCAGAGGTCAAATGTCCCTGGGTTTCATCCCCAGACCCGCAAAAACAAAAAAACAAAAAACATAGGGCTACAGATGCAGCTTGGAGGTAAAATGCCTCTGGGTTTTATCCAAATACACCCCTTTCCAAAAAAAAAGAAGAAGAAGAAGCAGGCAAGGCTTTAGATTATGCAAAGGGGTCTTCCCTGGGACTTACCCTTGGAGTCTGGAAAAGCTCCTATGACCCTGCGGGCGTACGTTCCCCTGGCTAACACCCTTGCTCCCGGAGGATCTGCTTCTCCGGGAACCTCTTCTCCCACAATGCCCTGGGTTGGATTCCTTCCTCCTGCTTGAAGTCATACAAAGACTTGAAGAGCCAAAGACACAGGGCAGAGGACCTGGGAACAGAAAGGGTAGAAGAAGCCAGCTATAGATAGAAGGAACCGAGGGGTCCAATAAGATTCAGGGGTAACAAGGACCAGGCGAGGACTCGGAAAAGCAAAACAAAACTTCAGCCCTTTCTGTGGGCCCCATTCGGGGACAGCTGGTGTCAATGAATTCCAAGGGTGGTCAAAGCGGGGCGACAGACAAGTCTGGCCAGGGGTTAGCTCCCACCCACGCCAGGAGGTGTAGCTCCACCAGGCAGCAAGATAAGGATTCAAATTAAGGGTTGAAACCAGTCAAAAGACTTTGGGTCCCCGTGACCCAATTCTGACTGATAAGAACCAAGCAGATGGGGACCCACAAGAGGATATCAAAGCTCACCCCCCCAAGAACTCCAGTGGTTGCCCCTTTTTCAAGAGCCCCTTCCCTGTCCAGGAGGTTTTCTTTCTTTTTTTCTTTCTTTCTTTCCTTCTTTCTTTCTTTCTTTCTTTCTTTCTTTCTTTCTTTCTTTTTTTTTTTTTTGGTGGTACTGGATTTCTGGAAACCCTACTACCTCTAGGCTACACTCCCAGACCTATTTTATATTTTATTTTTATTTGGAAACAGCGTTTTTTAAGCCAGCATGGCTGGCTTCCAACCTGCGCGAACCTCCAAGCGCGGGGAGTACAAGCGTGCACCACCACGCCCGTGGTAGGATTTGGCTCAGGAAAAAGGAGAAAGAGACTGGTGCACCAAAAAGAATTTTAAAGTAGTCTTCTCTGGGGGATAGGGTCTGGCCCGCTCCTGGAGACCTCCGAGCTCCTCTGTCGCTGGAAAGGAAATGCCCTTCCTTTTAAGGTTTACATTTTGTGGGTGAGGCTATGCATAGGAAGGCCGCCCCTCTTGCGACATCGTCTGTCTCGAGATATCGCCCAGCAGAGTCTCCTCCTTTTCTAAGGTCCTGCACCTGCAGGGAGGGACCCAACCTGTCATCCCAGCCTTTTGGTGATAATGGGCGGAGATTCCAATCTTAAACTACTTCCTGCTGTCAAGGGGCGTCATAAGGGGGCCCTCCTCTGGGAAAGGTCAGGTCCTCCAGAAGTGGGCAGGTGGGAGTATGGCTGCGGCGTGAGTCGGAGGTTACCCTGGACAGCTTGGTGATGTGTGCTCGAGGAGACTTTAGCACACGAGGAGTTATGACAGTATGGCATCTGAAGAGGGAGAGCACCATAGTATGTGAACAAGTGGATCTGCTAAGATAAAACATCAAAGAGAATTATGCCAAGAAAAACGAAGCTTAGTAGGCCCCAACACTGTGCAAGAGAATTTGTCATGGACTGTTGTAACGGAGCCTTCTTAGCCGGGTAAGATGATGCCAGTTGGGGTCCCCCAGCAGTTTGGCTGCTGTAGGTGAGGTGAGGATCACTGTGAGGGGCCTAGTCCACCGTGGTTGGAGATGTTTTGGTTGAAGTGACTTGAGGAGGACTCGATCCCCTGGTTTAAGGGCCTTGACAACAGGGTGTGGAGCTGCTTTTTCAGTCCCGGGTTGGGGAAGATACCGGTCAGCATGTTCCCTAAGAAGGTGCCTGAGAAACGACAAGTAAGGAAGACAGGAAGACAAAGGAGGGGATCTGAAGGGAAAGCGTGATTAAGCAGGAAAGGGCGACCGTACAGAAATTCAAAGGGGCTCATAAAGGTGGGGCCTCGAGGGGGGGCCCTTACACGGGCCAGAGCTAGTGGCAGGAGTTCAGGCCACAATACTCACAGCTCTTAGATCTGGTCAGCTGAGGTGGGCGGCTGCAAGTCTTGTAAGGCCTTGACCCAGTCAGCAGTTAAGTCCTTGGGTGTTTGGGGTGAGATGTAGGCCGAGATACCACACCTCAGGCACTGATAACTGGGCTTTATGTGGGGCCACCCTGTAACCCCTGCTTCCAAGAAAATAAAGGAGACGGGCAGTGTGCCATTTGGACACTTCTGGGGAGGGACTAAAAAGTAAAAGGTCATCTACATATTGTAACAGAGAGCTAGGCTCCAAGGGGCACTGGAGGAGGTCCTGTGCTAGAGCCTGTCCAAAGAGGTGTGGGTTATCTTGAAAACCCTGGGGAGGACAGTCCAGGCTAGTTGTTGAGCAACCTGGGCATCAAGGTCCTCCCAAGTGAAAACAAAATAGGGGTACGACTCAAGATGCCAAGAAATTGTATAAAACACGTTCTTTAAGTCGAGAACTGAATAGTGGGTGGTATTGGGAGGAATCTGAGATAAGAGGGTATAGGGATTAGGGACAACTGGGTGGGTTGGGACCACTGCATCATTATAGGTCCCACTAGGCTTTTTAATAGATAGAATGGGGGTGTTATAAGAGGGATTAGTAGGGATAAGTAGTCCCTGGGCCCGAAGACGAGAAATAATGGGTTTAAGCCCACATCGGTGAAGGAGGGATATGGGAAACTGGGAGCAGGCAGGGAAAATAGTGGGTTCACATAGGACAATCCGGACTGGGGTGTGATGTGTTGCCACAACTGGGGTGCTGGTATCCCATACTATAGGGTCAACCAAATCTATTGGAAGGGGAGGTTTGGCTTCCCAGTCATCAACTGTAGCTACAGCCATTAAAAGTATATTAGAGGAAACAGAAACCATGGGGAAATTAGAGAGTTCAGTCCCAATTTTGGTTAAAATGTCTCTACCTAAAAGGGGGTAGAACATGAAGGGATAATCAGGAATGGATGGTTAACCATAAAGGTCTCTAAATGGCATAAAAGGGGGCCTGTAGTACGTGGGCAAGAGAGCATGCCATCAATCCCCTAAACCTCGATTTGGGAAGGGAAACTAGGTCCTGAGAAGGAAGGGAGGACAGAGTAGGTATCCGTTGTATCGATCAAGACGGAGATTGGCTTACCTGCTACCTTGGGGTCAGCTTGAAGGCATAGTATCATGTGATTTTTCTTTTTTATTCCCTCACCCCTGTCATTATAATCCCAGTGGGGATCCTCGGAACTGCAGCTGTTCCGGTTGGGAGCTGTGGATTGGTTAGGTGAGCCTGATCGGCCCATTCCCTGGCAGCCTTAAGAATATGATCTCCTTCGTCTGCAGTTAAAGAGAAGGTTAAAATGACATCCCGCCAAGTTAAATCATATGCTTGTACAATATGTTGGAATTCCTTAATAAAACCCAAGGGATTGGCAGAAAAAGGACCCAGTCTCTTTTGAAGTTGAGCAAGGTCAGGAAGGGAAAAAGGAACATGGACCCGGACCACGCCTTCTGTACCAGCCACACCTTATGCACCAGCCACCTCATGAAGCGGGGCCAAGAGAGAAGGTGGGAGGTCTCTGGAACAGGTAGGGTGACCTATGGGGGCAGGCAAGGGAGAGGTAAGGGTTGGTCCCTTAAGGGAGAAAGGTGGGGGAGAAAGGAGTGGCTTAGAATGGGAGGCTGACCTGTAATAAGATGACGACTGCGGTGGTAAGGAGAGGTCTTGAGAGTCAGGGTCATTAGGAAATGGGGCCTGCAACTTGGCTGGATCAGACTCCGACATCTACGTGTCATCACAGAATGTAGACCTTGAGTTAGCAGAATAGCAGGCCTGTGACCCAGAAAGGCCATCACGTGGTGCCTGTGAGTTGACATGTGGTGACCAAGATGGAAGCTGCGGCTGGCGGGACTCAACAGTAGAGTCAGGAGAGGTGGAAATGGAAAGCCGAGAACGCATGCACAGAAAAGCCTGTACATACGGAACATCTGACCATTTACCTGCCTGTTTGCAAAAGTTACCGAGATCAGTCAACATTTTAAGATCTAACGTACCCATCTCAGGCCACCGAGAACCATTACCCAACTCATAAGTGGGCCAAACTCTTGTGCAGAAAAATATGAGCCGCTCGGGGCACAGTTCCCCGGACTCTAAACCTAGAGTCTGGAGATTAACCAGAACACGGCCTAGTGAGGATTGGGAGTTTATTTTAGATGACTGGCTTCCCATGACTGGTCAGCGGGTGAGGATGAAAACAGGAATTTGGCATCCCAAGACCCTGCCTAACGTCCGGAAACAGCGTGGTTGTGTTAGAGAAGGACATCTCCGTTCCCTTTATACAACCATAGGGCAGCCTGGCTACCCTCGGAGAACTTGGACACCAAATATTTGGGTTTTTTAACAGCCGTGAGCCCAAGTGCGGAAGAGGCTAAAAGCCGGAAGCCGCTTGTCCAAGGAAGGGGAAGCTTACCAGTGCAGTGTTATCAGCCAGTGCTGACTGAAACCGAAGCGCTGACCCAGGAGGGCACGCTGTGGAGCTGTTGGGTGGAATCAGGGCTGGGTGAGGTTGAAGATGGCCTTCTAGGTTTGGCAGGGTGGTGAGATGGCCACCAGTTCTGACCGTGTGTTGGGTGTGTTGGGGGAAGCTGGCTGGGCTGGAGAAGATGGCCCCCGGCTCTCCAGAAGAGAGGGCGACTGCAGGGGAAGATGGCCACCAGCTCTACGGAAAAGAGTGCGGGGGCGGGGTAAGATGGCCACCTATCTCAGCAGAGCTCTGGCTGGGAAATGGCCTCTAGCCCTCCGGAAGAGAGCACGGGGGTGGAGGAAGTTGGCCACTGGCTCTCCAGAAGAGAGCATGGGGCCGGGAAGATGGCTGCTGGCTCTCAGCAGAGCTCAGGTCCGGGAAGATGGCCGCCGGCTCTCCAGAATGAGAGCATGGGGTTGGGAAGATGGCTGCTGGCTCTAAGCAGAGCTTGGGGCTGGGAAGATGGCCGTCGGCTCTCCAGAAGAGAGCGTGGGGCAGGGGAAGATGGCTGCCAGCTCTTAGAAGAGCCTATGCCAGGAAGATGGCCGCCGGCCCTCCGGAAGAGAGCACAAGGCCGGGAAGATGGCTGCTGGCTCTCAGCAGACCTCGAGGACAGGAAGATGGCCGCCAGCTCTCTTCAGACCTTGGGGCTGGGGAGATGGCTGCTGCCTCTCCAGAAGAGAGCACCAGGATGGGAAGATGGCCTCCGGCTATCCAGAGGAGATTGCAGAGCCGGGAAGATGGGCACCAGCTCTCAGCAGACCTCGGGGCTGGGAAGATGGCCGTCTGCTCTCAGCAGAGCGCAGGGCTGGAAAGATGGCGGGCCAGCTCTCAGCAGAGCTCCAGGCTGGGAAGAGCTCCGGAACAGTGCGTGGGGCGGGGGAAGATGGTCTGGTTCTCCAGAAGAGAGCATGGAGCCGGGAAGATGGCCGCTGGCTCTCAGCAGACCTTGGGGCCAGGGAGATGGCCACTAGCTCTCGGCAGAGCTCGGGGCCGGGAAGATGTCCACCGGCCATCCAGAAGAGAGCGCTGGGTGGAGGAAGATGGCCGCCAGCTCTCCCAGAGAGCGCAGGGCTGGGAGATGGCTGCCAGCTCTCAGCAGAGCCGGGGGCCGGGAAGATGGCTTATGGTCTGGGCAGGCAGGGGGCAGCAGTGGTGGTGGTCCTGAAGCAGCGGCGGTCCTGGAGCCGCAGGTGGGGTGGAAGCGGTCCCAGCAGATCGAGCAACCCGGTGGATCCAGGTGGAGGTTTCCGCCAAGACTGCCCAGAGCACATCGCAGCGGCAGCAAGAAGTTAAAAAAAATTTTAATTAAATTAAAATAAAATAAAGTAATCATCCCGGGGTTTTGCACCAGATGTTAGGTTTTGGAGCAGTAAAAAGGCAAGAGAGACCAGTGCGCCGAAAAGAATTTTAATGGGGTCTTCTCTCTGGGATAGGGACTGGACCGCTCCTGGAGACCTCCGAGCTCCTCCGTCGCTGGAGAGGAAATGCCCTTCCTTTTAAGGTTTACGTCTTGTGAGTGGGACTACGCATAGGAACGTTCCCGTCTCACCATATCGCCTGTTTCGAGATATCTCCCAGCAGAGTCTCCTCGTTTTCTAAGGTCCCGCCCCTGCGGGGAGGGACCCAACCTGTCATCCCAGCTCTGTCTTTCTCATATCTGCCAGTTCGTTTGTAAGCCAGCAACTTGGAGGTGGACTGATCCTGAGTTCAATGTCCAGCACCACACATAAAAAATAAAAGAGAAGCCGGACGTGGTGGTGAATGCTTCAGCTACTTAGTGAGGCCCTCTGCAACTCAGTGAGACCCTGTTTCAAAATAGGGCAGGGGCTGTAGCTCGGAGATCGAATGCCCCTGGGTTCTATCTCCAGACCCAGAGAGAGAGAGAGAGAGAGAGAGAGAGAGAGAGAGAGAGAGAGAGGGGCAGGCTGTTGTCTAAGGCACGGGAGTATTTTTGTTTTGTTTTATTTTTTTATTTAGGTCAGTGTGATCTAGCATGCATTCTGTCTGATATATGCTGAAAGCAAGATGATATAATTAACTGAGAGCTAGATGCTCTTAATGACATTAAAGTTAATAGAATTTTATTGATAGTGATTTTGAGCCTTTGAGCCCAAGGCCAGCTCTCTCGTTGTCGAAAGGGGTTCCAGAAAGATGCAAAACATTAGCCCCGGATTCCTTCCTATTATTGGAATGACCAAATGAGAGGTAAGAGGAAAGTATTTTTTCGCTTCAAATTCAGTTTTTTTTTTGTTTGTTTTTTAATGTAAGTACAACCTAAATCATACAGTGGCCCAAATCTTGCAAATTACATTGGTTAACTACAACCAGGGCAAATGGCCCTCCTCCCACACATCTTGTGACCCCTGGACAGGGACAGGTTGGGGTGTGAGCCCAAACCAAGGGCATCAACAACCGTCCTTTCCTCTTTCACCGATTCTTCCTCATGCTTCTTCCAAAGGCTCCTTCAATGCACTCTAGAAAACATCATTAGAAACTCAAAACGCTATTTTCTAATTCAAGAATTCAAAAGTAGCCTATTATCCCAGAACCAGGGGGGTGGGGATGGAAAGATCACAGGTTCAAGGCCAGCCTCAAAAACTTAGTGAGGCCCTCAGCAACTTAGGGAGACGCTGTTTCAAAATGAGGTCAGCCGGGCGTGGTGGTGCACACTTGTCATCCCAGCACTTGGGAGGCTGAGCCAGGAGGATCGCGGTTCCAGAACAGCCTCAGCTGCTTAGTGAGGCCCTTTGCAACTCAGTGAGACCCTGTTTCAAAATAAAGAATAAAAATTAGGGCCGCTACTGTAGCTCAGAGGTAGAATGCCCCTGGGTCCCATCCCCAATACTGGACAAAAAATTCTTAAAATAAAAATATAAGATAAAAATAAAAAGTAAAATAGGGCTGGAGTGTGGCTCAGAGGCAGAATGCCTCCGGGTTCTATCCCCAGTACTACATATATATGCGTGTGCGCACACACACACACACACACACACACACACACACACACAGTTCAAGAGTAATAACAAAAAAGAAATGTCTACTATGCATAATAAGTTAAAACTATGCTTGTTTGGAGCACAAAGACTTCTTTGATGGCTGCTGGCCAGTTCTTGAATATTTCCGAGCTGTGGGTTTCACAGTCAGGAGAAACATCTCTTAAAATATGGTAGTTGGCCACCTAAATTGAAATCACTTGCAAGGTCAGAAGAAAAATACAGATTCCCAGGTTCACTGAATCTGACTCTTCTAGGGCAGGGGGCCTGGAAATACTCTTTTTAAAATTTAATTTAATTTCTTATTTTTAAAGTACTGAGAATTAAAGCCAAAGACACTCTACCTTTGAGCTATACCTCCAGCTGTCTGTATTATTTATTTATTTATTTTTAAAACAGGGTCTTACTAGGTTGCTGAGAGCCTCACTATGTTGCCGAGGTTGGCCTTGAACTGGTGATCCTCCTGTCTCAGCCTCCAAAGTGCTGGTGTGCACTACCAGGCCTGGCTGAAATATTTGGGTTTTGCTTTTTTTTTAAGTTTTTCCTGGAATAATTCAAGATGGAGAATCTCTGCTCATAGCCCAGACTTGAGAGGAAAGCAGAGAGCTAGGCGTCTAGCTATTTGAGGGAGAGAGTCCAGGCTGAGACTTACCCTAAGGACATTCTGAAGACTGACCCTCTGCCCCACTACCCTCCTGAAGGAGCCAAGGGTCCAGGCGAAAAGAAAGGAGGCCACAGGAGCAGACCCTCCCCACAGCACCCCACCTCAGTGCCTGGCAGAGATGAAAAGTCCAACCAGACAGCACACAGCGATCCCTTGCCCAACCAATCAGCACATGGAGATCCCTTGTCCAACCAATCAGCACACAGCAATCCCTTGCCCAACCAATCAGCGCACAACAATCCATTGTCCAACCAATCAGCACACAGCAATCCCTTGTGCAACCAATCAACACACAGCAATCCCTTGTGCAACCAATCAGCACCAACAATCCCTTGTCCAACCAATCAGCACACAGCAATCCCTTGTCCAACCAATCAGCACACAGCAATCTTGTCCAACCAATCAGCACACAGCAAGTCCTTGTCCAACCAATCAGCACACAACAATCCTTTGATCAACCAATCACCATACAGCCATCCTTTGTCCAACCAATAAATGCACAGCGATTCTTTGTCCAACCAATCAGCACACAGCAATCCCTTGTCCCCTGGCACAGTCCAGGGGAGGATGCATGGGCTCACCAAGATGGCGGAGCTGGATCTATAGCCTCTGCGTCGGGGAGGTTTTGAAGGAGGGCTTTTCTCTTCCTCTCTTTCCAGATGAATCTGGGAAGAAGGTAGACACATTTGCTATTGGCAGCCTTGTTTAACCAAGAGGAGAAAGAAAAAGAGAAAGAAGGAAGGTAGAGAGGGAGGGGAGGAAGGGAACTGAGCGGGGCGGAGGGGACAGAGAGGGCGAGGAGGGCAGAAGAAGGAGGCGTGAGTTTGTCTGAGTCGGTTTGTTCCTTGCTGGCAGAGCATCCTGCCCGGTGTGGGTCTCACCATGGCTCTCAGTAGTGTCGCTGTTCAGGGACAGGCCAGGCTGCACTTTCTCCACGCCAGGCAGGAGATTTGGCTTGTCCTTCCTCGGGGCCGCTTTCTGTCCGATTCTGGAAAAATAACAACATCTGAAAAATGGTACTACAAAGGAAAGGCAGCGCTCAGAACGGCTCAGGTCCCAGCTCCGCCACGAATACGGCCCACGCCATAAGACGAATCCCCAGGTACCTCTTCCACATCTCCAAAAGGAAGGGGCAGAAATAGATGTCATCTCTGCATTCAGGAGGCTGAGACCGAGGGACCACGGTTCAAAGACAGCCTCAGCTACTGAGTGCGGCCCTTTACAACTCAAATTAAAGAATAAAAAATAGGGCTCAGGGTGTAGCTCAGAGGTAGAATGCCCCTGGGTTCCATCCCCAGTTCCAAAAAATATATATAGATGTCATCTATCTACTCTAAGAAATAGAATTTTACTATGATGTATGTATGTATGTATGTATGTATGTATGTATGTATGTGTTTAAGGTACTGGGGATTTTGGCACTGGGTATTTATTTATTCATGGCACTAAACACCCAGGGATGTTCTACCTCTGAGCTACGTCACCAGCCCTTTTTTATATTTTATTTGGAAACATTCTGAGAGCCTTGCTCAGTTGCTGAGGCTGGCGGAGAACCTGCCATCCTCCTGACTCAGCCGCCCAAGTCCTGGGAGGTCCAAGGATTTTAGATGAGGGACCGCAACAGCTCATCCACGGCCACCTGTACTGACCACTCCATCAAGAGGGCAGAGAGGGCAAGAGGGCTCCCGAGACGATGTGTAGTACTTTGCCTTTATTCATTTGTTGGTAATCTTTCAGAAGCAGATTGCTCATGGTTTTTTATTTTTTTTGGATAAATCAGTTTCTGTCAACACTATACTTCTACTTGGTGAAGATTGGCTGGAGATATCTCTCTCTCTCTCTCTCTCTCTCTCTCTCTCTCTCTCTCTCTCTCTCTCTCTCTCTGCTGGAGATCAAATCCAGAAATATTCTACCTCCAAGATACAGCCCCAGCCTTACTTTTTGTTTTGAATTTGCAATTGGAGTCTCAAAACAGGGTCTCACTAAATTGCTGAGAGCCTCACAAAGGTGCTGACCTCGAACCTGCGATCCTCCTGTCTCAGCCTCCCAAGCACTGGGATTGCAGGCATGCGCCAGCACGCCCAGCCGCTGCTGTCTTGAATTGGGGCACATTTGTTCCTCTTCCCTCTCCCTGTCCATGCTAGCTGGGCACTGGGCACTGGCTGCCTTCTCTCTCCCCTCACCCATGACTTCCTACCTTACATTTTCTGCCTGATCTGGGAAGATGTTGACTTTGTAATAACCCCACATCTAAGAAAGGAATCTGAGGGTTCTGGGATCTAAATTTTTTCTGTACGCGCGTGCGTGTGTGTGTGTGTGTGTGTGTGTGCACGTGCTCACGCGTGTGTGACCATGGATTGAACCCAGGGGCATTCTACCTTCGAGTTACACCACCAGACCTTTTTAAATTATTAATTTTTTGGTGTATTGAAACAGTCTCACCAAGTTTCCAAGGCCAGCCTCAAACCTACAATCCTCCCGTCTCAGCCTCCCAAGTGCTGGGATTGCAGGTGTGCACCACCATGCCTGGATCTCTGGAGTGTTTTAAAGAGCAGACAGTTCTCACCTTTACATCACTTCTTCACCCAGAACACGGGACCCAAAGACCTCCAAAAAGTACCGGAGAAGAGAAAGCCGGGCTCAGTGGACACCTAGCTTGCGGCTCCTGGCGTTTTCCACCTCCTCTTGGCCTCAGTCCTTCCTGCTTACAGCTCGGCTCTCTAGCGATGGGTGGTCGGTCCATCGGGCTGGAGTAGGATTTTCTGTAATCATCACCTCTCTCTAGCCGGTTTGGAGCTGGGGATCTGCATCCTCTGGTTGTTCACTGCTGGGGAGCTGGCGCTTGGCAAACTCCCGGAATAAACAAACCCGTCTGCCTCTCGAGCACAGATCCCAAGGAACGTCCTGCCCCAAATGCGGGCCAGATACCATTTTGCCTAGTGACGGTCTCTCATAACCTGTGCGTTCTCTCCGGTTACGCACAGACGTGACTCGCAAAACCTCACTCATCTCCTGCTTCGGGGTGGGTGACCCTGGGTAGAAGACGCCTGTGACCCCTGTGGAGGGTCACAGCAGGGTATTTGTTAGGAGCCATTAAGGTTTTCCCCTAAAAGAATATTTCTAACCCAGATGACTGTCCTTCACCCAGAGTCAACAAGGTTTGGGATCATGGAAAGTTCAAAGTAAAAGGTCTGGGAGAAGATCGGGTGGTGATGGCAGGAGGGCACTGATTAACCTTCCTGTAATGTGTGTGCTTTGGATCGGTCTCTATTGTATTCTGGTGGTGAGAGCACGGGGATGTTGATTGACAACTGTAACTGTATAAATACCCCAGGAGTGGAGTCGGCCCAAGAGATGATGGTATTGACCCAGAAGTAGGCGTCGGCTAGTAGGTCGGCGCAATAGAAAATACTGACCCAGGAGTGGTCGTCGACCAGTAGGAAATATTGACCCAGGGGCAGGTGTTGGCCAGTAGAGATAGTAGGCTGGTGCCCCCCCCCAATATTAGAATTTTTAAAAAAAAATTCTTGGAATCAAATTCTTAGAGTTGAATTCTTCATCCTCACTCCTCTCTTGAGAACCCGTACTTTTTCCGGCTGGCTCCGGTAGGTGTTGATTCTGAGCTGAATGCCGGGTCTCTGTCTGTGTGTCTTGTCTACACCCGGACGTACATCTCCTTCTGCCCTGGCCTCCGTCCTAGTGAACAGGAGCTGAAAGGATGGTTTGCACGGCGGGTCCTGAAACTTGCATTTGCTTAACGGACCCTGGGAAGAGGAGAAGGGAGGCTGGTAGAGAGATGCATGAGGGACTCGGTCCACATGTTGGTTCTTAGTTGCTTTCTGTTCATCGGGGAGGAAAATGTGTTGTTCTGTGAAAGAAGAAAAATAGGAAGAAAGAAAAAGAGAAGGAAGAGGGAGGAAGGGAGAAAAGATAACCATTAGATTAGGTAAAATGACTTTCTCTCTTCCCCTCCCCTCCTCCTCCTCCCCTCTTCTCCTCCTCCTCCTTCTCTTCTTCTCCCTCCTCCTCCTCTTCCTCCTCCTCCTCCTCCTCTTCCTCCTCCTCCTCCTCCTCCTCCTCCTCCTCCTCCTCCTCCTCCTCCTCCTCCTCCTCCTCCTTCTTCTTCTTCTTCTTCTTCTTCTTCTTCTTCTTCTTCTTCTTCTTCTTTCTCTTTCTCTCTCTCTCTCTCTCTCTCTCTCTCTCTCTCTCTCTCTCTCTCTCTCTCTCTCTCTCTCTCCCTCTGGTACTAGGGATTGAACCCAAGGGCATTCTACCTCTGAGCTGAACCCCCAGGGCTTTCTACTTTGAAATGGTCTCGCCAAGTTGCTGAGACTGACCTAGAACCTGTGATCCTCCTGCCTCAGCCTTCCAAGTGCTGGGATTACAGACACACGCCCGTATGCCCGGCTCAAATGGCTTGTAATTGCTGATGAGCAAGATAATTTTTTATGGAAATCAGAAATGAAATGGTCTAACTTAATCTGTCTTTAAACCGAGACATCTCTGATTTATCCCAGTGAGTCAGTGTAGAGATTAAGACCCTGAAACCAAGTTTCCTGGGGTTCAAAGCCAAGCAATTTTACCTGAAATCTGTGTAGCTGAGCTCAAGTGAAGTGCTTTCCAGTTGTCTTCCCCAAAAGGTCTGGTAAAAATAATAGCAGTGCTCTCTTATCAGTGCTCCTCTTATCAGCTTCCCACATGGGGATGTAGAGGTGGGAGTCTGCCATCTTGCATCATGTGGTCAAGGGTTACGCTCTAGACTGGCCAAGAAACCAGAGAGAAGGGGCCTGCATCTTCGTGTGGCCCTCTGGGATGGGAGCTACCCTGTGTGAGAGAAAAATAAATATCTTGTTTATGTCTGATAGAAGTGGGTTTTATGTCTTAATAATAGAGATGTAAGTTGGGCGTGGTGGTGCACGCTTGTCATCCCAACATTTGAGAGGCTGAGACAAGAGGATTGCAGTTCAAGGACAGCCTCAGCTACTTAGTGAGGCCCTCTGCCACCCAATGAGACCCTGTTTCAAAATAAAGAATAAGCCAGGCGTGGTGGCACACACTTGTAATCCCCGCGCTTGGGAGGCAGAGACAGGAGGTTCGCACAGGTTTGAAGCCAGCCGTGCTGGCTTAAGAGACCCTGTTTCCAAATAAAAATATAAAAATGGGTCTGGGAGTGTAGCCCGGAGGTAGAAGGGTTTCCAGGAACCCCAGTACCATCAAAAATAAATAAATAAATTAATTAATTAATTAATTAAAAATAGGGCTGAGGGTGTGGCTTGGAGGTAGAATGCCCCTGGGTTCCACCCCCATACCACCAAAATAATAATAATAATAATAATAATAATAATAATAATAATAATATGCTTTGGTCCTTTTGGTAAATTGTAGCTATATGGAATTAAGGCTTTAAGTATATCTTTGGGTCATAAGAGGAATCTTTTTAGCTCTGGTAAGTGTCTTCAAAACCTCACTCACCCCAGGCAGGTCCCCGTGAAGACGGCCTTGCTCAGGACTCAACACCACTTTGCCAGCGGGCGTGATGGTGCACACCTGTCATCCCAGAACTTGGGAGGCTGAGAGGAGGATTGTGGGTTTAAGGCTGGCCTCGGAAACCATTTCAATATATCAACATATCCTCTCTCCTCTCTCCTCCCTCCCTCTCCCTCTCCCTCTCCCTCTCCTTCTCTCTCCTCTCTCCTCTCTCCTCTTTCTCTTCTCTTCTCTCCTCTCTCTCCTCTCTCTCCTCTCCTTTTCTTCTCTCTCCCTCTCCCTCTCTCTCTCCCTCTCTCTCTTCTCTTGGCTTCCACTTGCCATGGGCAGAGCGGCTCCCCTCCTCTCCCCCGCCACGCCCTGCTGCCATGATGTTTCTGCTTTGGAGTCGGCTGACCATGAACTGAACCCTGAAACCTTGAGCCCAAATCAACTTTCCCGCCCTTAGGTTGCTTCCGCCGGGCATTTTGGTGGCACCGAGGCAAAGCTTGACCTGGTCACGGAGTTGGAGCAAAGCTAGAAACCCTGACATTTTTTGTTGTTGTTGTTTGTTTTTTCTGATTGAGTCCTGCCTTTCTTATGTAAGAATCAACTCCAAGCCGGGTGTGGTAGCACATGCTGGTAATCCCAGTACTTGGGAGGCTAAGACAGGAGGATCGCAGGGTTCAATACCAGCCTCATCAACTTAGGAAGTTTCTGCTTTAAAACAAAATATAGTCGGGCGTGGTGGCGCACGCTTGTAATCCCCGCGCTTGGGAGGCTGAGACAGGAGGATCACACAGGCTCGAAGCCAGCCGTGCTGGCTTAAGAGACCCTGTTTCCAAATAAAAAAGTATAAAAAATAGGTGTGGGAGTGTAGCCCGGAGGTAGAAGGGCTTCCAGGAACCCCAGTACCACCAGTAAATAAATAAACAAACAAACAAATAGATAAATAAATAAATAAATAAATAAATATAAAATAAAATATAAAATAAGGCTGGGGGTGTAGCTCAGAGACAGAACATCCCTGAATTCAATTCCTAGTACTATATAGAAAAATTAAAACCAGGCAGTGCTGGGCAGACCAAGTCTATGGCCCCTGCCCCACTTTCTAAAAACCTGTGAGCAACCCAGCCCGGTTGTACCTGGGTATCTCTTAAAAAGCAGCTCCCTGCTTCCCGGAGTTCTTTCAGAAAAATAACATAGTTCTTGCATTTAAAATCACTGGGTGTGCTGGGAATGGCCCATGGTCTCTCTTGTGTCTTAAAACCACAACAGTCAAGTCCAAGGTCTTTATCTTCCTGGTCTCCAGAGGACTGTGGACCAAACCCAGCTTGCTGGGCTTGCTCCCAAGTTTTGTTGGTTTTTTTTTCTTTCTTTCTTTTCTTTTTTTTTTTTTTTTTTCAAACTGGCCCTTTCCAGCAGAGTCCAAGCCCGGACGCCTTTTCGGACGAGCACCTCACACCGTGTCCAGCCCGGCACCCCGCCGCCCCTGCCCTTTGGCCCCAGGTGGACCCCGCTTGGCTTCCTCCAGGAAGCCTGAGCCGCCCGCCGCCCCACCCACCCCGAGCGCATCTTGTGACTTGGCCAGCTCTCAGCCTATAATTCTTTCCAACTTGCCTGTATAAAATAATCATGTACATGAAGTGAAACAGGAGTCTCATATACACACTTAATAACTCTTGCGTACTGTACAAGAGGGAATTCCGCTTCATAACCCCTGAGCTTTGGCATGGTTCTTATTTAGCTGCACATTCCCAGGCTGAGATCTAAAACTTCTCTTTCTTCCTCAGCCCGCTGTTTGCTGCCTTTAGAAACTGTTTTCTCTCCAGATCCCAAATTCCACATTTGAAGGACCATTTCATCTGCTAAATTGGGGGATTTGAATATCACCAGTGAGCCTTAGGGCTCAACGTCAGGGTGTCACTTAAAATCCCATTTTTTTTTAACCAGGCATTGATGGCATATAGCTGTATTCCTAGTACTGAGACAGGAGGATCGTCGGTTCGAGACCAGCCTCAGCAACTTACAGAGACTCTCGGCAACCTAAGGAGACCCTGTTTTAAAACAAAAATTTAAAGACGGGCTTAGGGTACAACTTGGAGGCAAATGCCTCTGAATTAAATCCCCAGTATAAAAAAAAAATCACCACCAAATCCCGTATTTTGGGCACTGAGTACGTGGTATCAAGGACTCTTTGAGTAGAAGCTTATCAAAGTAAATGAAGTTAAATAGGTAAGCTAGTCTTTCCAGCCATGAACTCAACTGCAGGGGAAGGAGGTGAGGTTTCAACCTGGTATTTATCAAGTGCCCTGTGCAAGGTCTGCCTGGCTGCTGGCCCTCCCCGGGTCTCTTTCCTCTAAGAGAGTCTTTCTGTCGTAGGTAGTAATCTCCCGACATCTCCAGGAAGCTCAGCGGGCAACCTTCGAAGTCTTAGATTTAAGAAGAGTCGATATTAAATCATCTCTCACACTGACCCCTTGGGTATGGTCATACTTATCAAAGTCACAGAAGCAGAGTTGGCCGTGGTGGTGCACATCTGAAATCCCAGTCCTTGGAAGGCTGAGACAGGAGGATTGTAGGCTCGAGACCAGCCTCAACAACTTAGTGAGACTCTCAGTGACCTAACAAGACCCTGTTTCAAAACAAAACAAAACAAAACAAAACAAAATGTTTTTAAAAAGGGTTGCGAGCCAGGCATGGTGGCACACACTTGTAATCCCAGCATTCAGGAGGCTAAGGCAAGAGGATCTGGGTTCGCGGACAGCCTCAGCTACTTAGTGAGGCCCTTTGCAGCTCAGTGAGACCCTGTTTCAAAATAAGAAATAAAAAATAGGGCTAGGGGTATAGCTTGGAAGTAGAATACCCCTGGGTTTCATCCTCAGGACTGTAAAATGATAGATAGATGATAGATAGATAGATAGATAGATAGATAGATAGATAGATATGATAGATAGATATGATAGATAGATATGATTGATAGATAGATAGATAGATAGATAGATAATGATAGATAGATAGATAGATAGATAGATAGATAGGGTTGAGGGTATCGTTCAGAGGTAGAATACCCCTGAGTGCAATCCCCAGCACCAAAATAAATAAGTAAATAACGTAACAGGAGCTGTGCTGTGGTTCAGATACAGTGTGCGCTGAAGGTTCATGCATTAAAAGCTTCCAACACTTAGTCTCCAGGTTGGCCATATTAAGAGAGGCTGAGACCTTTCAAGATGGGCCCAGTGGGCAGTTGTTAGGGCCCGAGCATGAGCCCTCTGGAGGGCTTAGCCGGCTTCTGATGGTATTCCCAAATTTTGTCTCTCTGTCCATCCCTTTCACGTACATTCCTGCCCTGACTCCATCTGCCAGGACGTGACAAAGCCCAGAGCTCTCCCCAGAGCACACGCTATTTGGACTTTCTGACTCCAGCACTTTGAGCTCGACCAACCTTTTTTGCTTCTAAAGCACTCAGCCTCAGGTATTTTGTCATAGCTACTGGAAATGGCCCGACACAAACAATATACAGGGCTTTTTTTTTAAGTTTCCTTTATTTTATAAAATAGGCACAAGAAGAGGCAGCAGAGACTGTGGCCAACAGGATGTGGCTCGTTAATTTTATTAATTTGCACCATCGGCAGATAGCCTCGGTGCCTGATCTCCACCAGATGTGAAGCTTGGTGGGAGGACGGCAGAAGCGGATGTGGCCTCTGCTTACACCTCCGGTTTCCTTTCATTTCCTACCGCTGCACATGCCTGCCACGCTGGCTTGCTTGAGTTTTTCAAACACACCTATTTTATTCCTGTCTCCACGTGCATCCCCTCCAACCAGGATGTCCCCCCGCCCGCCACAAATCTTTATTTTTAATTTTTATTTTTGGTACTGAGAAGTAATCCCGGGGGTGTTCTACCTCTGAGCTACACCCCCTGCCCTTTTTATTTTGTATTTGGAAACAGGGTCTTGCTAAGTTGCTGAGGCTGGCCTCCAACTTGTGATTCTCCTGTCTTAGCCTCTGAAGAACTAGGATTGTAGGTGTGTACCAGCACGCCAGGCTTCCATCCTGTGTATCATATTTCCCTGTTTTCTTTAAGGTCTAGAACAGTGTGTATCATATAGAAACATTCCATAAATATAGGTGATTAAGTCAATCCATAATCACATAAGTTTTTATTACGTTTTTCCCTAAAATGCACCTAGCTAAATCTCTCAAGCTCATAACTTAATTGTGCCCTTTGGTTTTATCAACACCCCACCCCATGAATCCTTTTAGAATAGTGAAAATATGTTACAAAAAATAAAAACCACATATCCCTTAACTCAAAATAAAACCCAAGCCGGCATGGTGATGCAGGCCTGTAATCCCAGTACTTGGGAGGCTGAGACAGGGAGTATCACAGGTCCGAGTACCGCCTCAGCAACTTAGCGAGACCCTGTTTTAAAAATAAAAGTAAAAGAGCGCTGGGGGTGCAGCTCAGAGGAAGAATGTTCCTGGGTTCAATCCTCAGTATGGAAGGAAGAAAAGAAAGACGGTAGGAAGGAAGGAAGGAAGAAAGGAAGGAAGGAAGGAGGGAAGGAGGAAAGAAGGAAGGAAGGAAGGAAGGAGGGAAGGAGGAAGGAAGGAAGGAAGGAAGGAAGGAAGGAAGGAAGGAAGGAAGGAAGGAAGGAGGAAGGAAGGAAGGAAGGATGAATGGATTTTCCTGGGATAAGAACATTCACAATATTCTGTCTTCAGGGACCACGCGATGCAGAGGTTGGTGGACAGTGGGAAGTTGGGTCTGTATGTTTTGCACAAGTTACGGCCACATCACAGGTGTGGCCTCTCATAGAGCGTGCTCTAGGAAGCACTGGTCAAGACCAGCTGCTGCAGCACCATCAGGAATGAGTCCACCCATTCCCAGCGTCCACAGCATCGCAACAGAAAGACGAGGGCGACCCGGGCGACCCGGGTGACCCGGGCCCTTTGATCTCTGGTGACTATACGGCGTTGTGAGTCTCTGTGTGCCTCAGATGGGTCTCTGGATTTCGGTCATCCCCGTAGCTGGAGCTTGTGGACGTGTCCATGCAGCGAGACCCTGTTTCATAACGTTAAAAAGAAAAGAGGAAAGAAAAGAAGCCAGGCATGGTGGTGCACACGTGTCACCCAGTACTTGGGAGGCTGACAGTAGGATTGTAGGTTCGAGGCCAGCCTCGGCAACTAAGTGAGGCCCTCGGCAATTTAATGGAACCCTGTCTTAAGCCGGGCGTGGTGGGCACGCTTGTGATCCCCGCGCTTGGGAGGCGGAGACAGGAGGATCGCGCAGGTTCGAAGCCGGCCGCGCTGGCTTAAGAGACCCTGTTTCCAAATTTTAAAAGTATAAAGAATAGGTCTGGGAGTGTAGCCTGGAGGTAGAAGGGTTTCCAGGAACCCCAGTACCACCAAAAAAAAAAAAAAAGAAGAAGAAGAAAAATAGGGCAGAGGGTGTAGCTCGGGAGTCGAATATCCTGGGTTTCATCCCCAGACCCACAAAAATAAAATAAAATAAAATAGGGCCGGGAAGTGGTGGCTCAGAGGTAGAAAACCCTGGGTTCAGTGCCTAGTCTCCCCCCCCCCCGAAAAAAATCATGCTTTTTCTTTTTCTTTTTTCATTTTTTTTCCTCATTCACCCTCATACTCAGACTCAGGCTTTGAAAGGACCACGTGCAGATTTCGCCAGAGAGACTGACCCTGGATTCCCCAGCAGACCCCGAGTTTTCCTTTCTTCCCGCAGACCCTGCAGGATTCACCTGAGCGTTTTGTTGACGACTTCTTCTCTCAAAGACTTTCAATCAAACCACCCAGGACTTCAGTCCACAAACGTGACAGCTCTAATCAATCCTCCAGATACGGTTTTGTACGGCCTCGTCACCTTGGATGCCAACTCCGCGCAGAAGTTTTGGATAATTCAGACAGTCTGGATGGACGGTTCCTCCCGCGCAGCCTGACTGACAAGAGTTTCTTCCCCAAAAGGATAATGCGGAGCAGACGGTTGGAGCCGAGCGCCAACGGCCACGGTCCTGGGCTCCTCGCAGCAGCGTCCACTGACGGGCAACCAGGGGTTAACTGCAAATTATTTTTTTATCGAGTAATTAAAATGAATCACAGGCAATTTATCCTACCTTGGGAATAGTGTAGTGGCAAAAAAAAAAAAAAAAAGACATGAGCTTTCAATCTCTCCGGGCTTGGGCTCAAGTTCCAGCCAGGCCACTCGTGAGCTTAAGTTACTGGGCAAAAGCTACTTTGATTCCCCGAGTCTCCACGCCGACATATGGAAGAGTTTGGAGGAGGGACGGAAGAATTGGAACTCCATCCATAGGTGGAGACGTTGCTTCCAGAGCTCTGCTGAGGAGGGTTTAACATCCGCAAGATGTTAACACTTAGTGCATAAAAAGGGGATTCACGGTTGAATACATTTGGGATAAACTCGGCTAAACAAAACTAAATGCGCTTGCTGGCTCTTTTGTTTATTTGCAGGACTTCTCAGAGCCTTTAATATCACGTTTTATGTTATGAATCTTGACAAGGAGAATACTGTGTCAAGCAGCGTTTCCCAAATTTCTTCCACCAAGAAATAATTCCTCCTCCTCTTCCTCCTCCACCTCCTCCTCATCCTCCACCTTCTCCTCCTCCTCCACCTTCTTCCTCCTCCTCCTCCTTCTCCTCTTCCTCCTCCCCTCCTTTTTCTTCTTTACGCTTTGGCTTCTTACAAACTTTCACCGTGTCTTGTTTGAAAAATGAGATCTTAGAATCTCTGGTTAGAGTTGCGTCTCTACTAGGGTGACTGACCCTGTGTGGGGGCATCCGCCCTGTATCCCCAAATCCTCTTGGTACCAAGGATGAATCTAGGTGTAGAGTCCATAACCAAAAAGCCCTCAGTTGCTCATCACAGACAAAGCCAGAGTCACCGGGACTTCTTACAAACCACTCTAGAAAAGGTAACTTCTGGAAATTTCTAGAAGTATCTGGAAACCAAAGTATCTGGATGCTGGGTCAGTCTTTGTACATTTCCAAATATTTAAGAGGGGGCTGAGGAGAGATATAGAGCAAGGAATCCAGTCACAGGTGTGGGGCAATGATGTTCCGCACGGACATGTTTGTAGAAGAGCAGAGACATTTAAAAAATTAGAATCGTTATCAGTTTTGCTCCAGGGGAGCGACCATCGATAAGTCACTGTTGTCCACAGAAGGAAGAACATCTCCAAGGAAGTGGGGACAACAGGGAAGGGTGGGCCCAAAGTATGTCGAGATTCCTCTCAGCCGGGCGTGGTGGTGCACGCCTGGAATCCCGGCACTTGGAATCCCGGCACTTGGAGGCCGAGACCCGAGGATTGCACGTTCAAGGTCAGGCTCAGCCAGGTGGCAAGACTCAGCAACCTAGGGAGACCTTGTTTTAAAATTAAAAACAGAAAATAAAATAAAATAGCCGGGCGTGGTTGCGCACACTTGTAATCCCAGCATTTGGGAGACTGAGGAGGATCGTGGTTCGTGGACAGCCTCAGCTACTTAGCGAGGCCCTCTGCAACTCAGTGAGACCCGGTTTCAAGATAAAGAATAATAAATAGGGCAGGGGGTGTAGCTTGGAGGTTGAATGCTCCTGGGTTCCATCCCCAGACCCGCAAAAAATAAAATAAAATAAAATAAAATAAAATAGGGTTGGGCATAGAGCTCAGGGGTAGAATGCCTCTGGGTTCAATCCCTAGTAACACACACACACACACACACACACACACACACGGCGCATTTCAGGAGAACAGCCTTTGGGTCTGAGAAGACATGAGCTGGGCGTGATTAAACAGAAGCGGTGAAGGTGGAAGATGATGTCTAAGCGCTGGGACCGCGTTGGGAAGTGAGATGGGGACCAGGCGACACAGGTCCTTGAGCGCAAGACAACGGAGAAATGTCTCATGTCGGAAGTCACAGAAAACTGAGCAGAAGGTGCGTGTCCCCAGACACGAGGAGGGGACCCAGGACCTGCAGAAGAAATGAATTAACAACAGCTCGGAGGAGGGGGGGGGGAGGCCCGCGGGGCTGGGGTGGCGGAGGAGACCCAGACACTGGCTCCATGATGGCTTCCTCCTCCTCCTCTTTCCTTTGCTTTGTCTCCGTCTTTTCTTCCTTCCTTCTTCCCTCTTTCCCATTTATTTCACAGTTCTATGGAGAACTAAGTTAGCCATCAGAATATCTACCCATCAGGAGTCTACAGCGAGCCGGGTACAGGGGCGCCCACCTGTAATCTCAGTACTTGGGAGGCTGAGACAGGAGGAACGCAGGTTTGAGGCCGGTCTCAGCAATGTAAACAGACTCTCAGGCCCCTAGCGGGACTCTGTTTCAAAATGTATAAAAAATAAAATAGGGCTGGGGATGCAGCTCGGAGGTAGAAGGCTTCTGGGTTCAATCCCCAGTTCTCTACAAACACACACCCACACACAGAGTCCACAACTTGAGGGTTTTCAGTATCTTTACAGAGTTGTGCAGCCATCAGCCCAGAAAGAAGCCCTGCCCCCCATTTACAGCCGCCCCCAGCTGGAGGTGACCACAGCATCCTTTCCGCGTCCCTGGAAGTTGGCCTTTTCTGGACGTTTCTGTAAATGGGACCAGACGCTGTGCGGGCCTGGCTGCTCGCTCCGCGCCGTCCTCCCGAGCGTGGGCCCTGCCCCATGTTCTCCGTTTCATTCTTCTTGATTACTCAGTAGTATTCCATCGCCTGGATGCGCCGGGTCTTGTTTATCTGTTCCCAGCTGATGGACGCCGGGTTGTTTTCACTGATGGGCTCTGGCAAGCATTCACTTAGACATTTTCTGTGGACGTGCGTTCTCGTCTTTTTCGGTTCAATTGCTAGGAGCGATATTGTTGGGTCCCGTGGTAAGCCCGTGTTTAATTTTTTTTTTTTTTCCATCCTGAGGACGGAACCCAGGGACATTCTACCTTCAAGCCACATCCCAGCCCCATTTGGTCTCTTATTTTGAAACGGAGCCTGTTGTTTTGAAACCGTCTGTTTATTTCGAAACAGACTTGCTCGGGGACTCACTAGATTGCTGAGGCTGGCGATTTAGTGATGCTCCTGCCTCAGCCTCCAAAACTGAGATTACAGGCGGGGGCCCCCCTCTTGGCTCATCTTTAACTCTGTAAGAAATGGCCCGGCTGTTTTCAAGGCAGCGACGCCATCGATTCCCCCCTCAGTGCCTCCCTCCCTTCCTTTCTTCTGTGGAAGAAAGATTGAACTGATGGGCACATTCTACCTCTGAGCCCGTTCTTGTTTCTTTGTTTGTTCTGAAACACGGTCTTGCTAAGTTACTGAGTGTCTTGCTACACTACTGAGGCTGGCCTCGAACTTGAGACCCTCCGTCTCAGCCTCCCAAGTGCTGGCATCACAGGCGTGCGCCACCACCACGGGCCGTCAACTCCTCTTTTTTTTTTTTTTTTTTTTCAGTACTGGGGAGGGAACCAGGGGCATTGTACCTCCAGGCTACACACTCAACCCAATTTTTCAGTCTTTTTATTTTTGAAACAGAGTCCCACTGAGTTGTGAAGGGCCTCGCTAAGTGGCTGAGGCTGTGCACAAACTGTGATCCTCGGGTCTCTGCCTCCCGAATGCTGGGATGACAAGAGTGCACCACCATGCCCGGCTTCAACTCCCTTCTTGAAGAGATCGAGAAAGGTATGAATGAGTTTTATCTCTGATCACGGCTGATTGGACCAAATAGGAGCATGTGACTCACACCGGACCAATCCGCTCCTTCCTGAGACCTTGGCCTTTAATGACTAAACATGCTTTCTCTAGCTCAGTGCAATTTGGCTGGATCAGTGTAAGAGTAGAACAAAACAGACAGCTTTAGATCGAAAATCATGGCAATGCACGCACCAATTTAAAAAAAAGAAAAGAAAAGAAAAGCTTTTATACGGTGCCTACTGTGTGCCAAGCATTATAAAAATATAATGCATGCTGACCCTCCAGGAGCGCACAGAAGGGCCATAAAAAACATGTAGCCAATGGGCCAGGTGTGGTGGCGCACGACTGTAATCCTGGTACTTGGAAGGCTGAGACAGGAGGATCACAGGTTCAACAACTTAGCAAGAGACAGTTTCAAAATAAAATTAAAGAGAAGGGCTGGTAGTATAACTCAGAGGTAGAGAACTCCTGGACTTCACCTTGAAAAAAAAATTAGCAAATGGTAGCAAAGGGGAGAGAGGAAACCATTAAGTAGATTGCGAGCAACTTTTTAGAAACAAAAAGCTCTTTTAAAAATGTTCAGGTAGGTCACTTTACAATTTAATTAAAAATAATAATAATAATGTAGTGAAAAAAAATGCCAGGATGACGCAGCGAGGGTTCATTATGTGCGGGAAGGGCTGAAAATTACAGGCAGCCCTTAAGAATGAAGCTGTATGACTGTGAGCTCCTCAGAGAACCACCGTCCCTCCCCTGTCCAGAACTGGGAGCGGGGAAGGCGCCGCCATCTAGGGACGCGTGGCAGGTCCTGGGCTCCGGCTTTGCTCCTGGGCTGGCGCAGGAGCCGGTTGGCATGACAACGAGGACTTTGTCACAGATGCTTCTCTGGCCCTCCTAAACCTTGCCTAGGATAGGACGGAGGAGGAGGAGGAGGAGGAGGAGGAGGAGGAGGAGGAGGAGGAGGAGGAGGAGGAGGAGGAGAATAAAATGTCAGTGAAGAAAGGCCTCAAAGATTCTGGGGAAGGAAATCCAGAAGGTGAATATCTTAAGCGTTTTCTCATTCCAGTACTTGGAAGGCTGGGACAGAAGGACCGCAGGTTTGAGGCCAGCCTCCACAACTTAACAAGGCCCTCCACGACTTAGTGAGACCCTGCTTCAAAATAAAGAATAAAGGCCGGGTGTGGTGGCGCACGCTTGTCATCCCCGCGCTTGGGAGGCGGAGACAGGAGGATCGCGCAGGTTCGAAGCCAGCCTTAGCTGGCTTAGGAGACCCTGTTTCCAAAAATAAAATAGGTCTGGGAGTGTAGCCCGGAGATAGACGGGCTTCCAGGAACCCCAGTACCACCAAAAAATAAATAAATAAATAAAATAAAGAATAAAAAATAGGGCTGGGGGTGTGTGACTCAGAGGTAGAGTGCCCCTGGGTTCAATCTCTAGTACTGAAAAAATATAGATGATAGATAGATGGTAGGTAGATAGATAGACAGATAGTAGGGTCTAGGCCAGACATGGTGGTGCATGCTTGTAATCCCAGTTCTTGGGAGGCTAGGACAGGAGGATCACAAGTTCAAGGCCAAGCAACTTAGGGAGGCCTCTGCAACTTAGCAAGACCCTGTTTCAAAGTAATAAAAAGTAGATAAATTAATTAATTAATTAAAAAGGCTGGGGTGCAGCTCAGAGGTTCAGTGCCCCCGGGTTCCACCCCCAGGACCACAGCCACAATAACAAAGGGCTTACATTTCTCCTGTCTGCTTTGGCAGCAGGCCAGCCCCAGGAGGGTTAGTGCCTGTGCCGGGCTCGGACGCTATTGAATCCACATTTTCCTGGAACAGCGGTGAGTGTTTGCCGAAGAATTCAATCCCTCCTTACCGAACAAACGAAGCAGGTTAGAGTATCCTTTCCTTCCTTATCTCCAAACTGATGTCAAAACTAAGATTTTTGCCTGGAGGGTCAACATAAGAAAAAAATGTCCCGCTTCATCCACTATGGAATCTCTGAGACGTGTTCCGGACCTAGGGAAGCCACTTACGCGCCATGGAAGATTCCAGAGACTTGTAGCAAAGCACAGAATGCGGGGTGGGAGGGTTCCTTGAGGTTCTGTGACCATATTTATTTTCTCAACCAACTGTGTGAAGACCTGGTATGCGCCAGGTCATGGTAAAAGCAGAAATAATAAAGTGGTACCCCTCCTGCTACCAAGAGTAGACTTGGAAAACAGTGCTTTTCCAGTGAGTTACTTTCCACTAGCCCAGTGCAACCAAATAGCAATCTATACGGCCAGGCACAGCTGAGATTGTAGGTTTTGAAATAGTCACTTTATGGGTGTGAGGTACTGAGGATTAAGCTAAGGGCCATTCTACCATTCTACCTCCAAACCACACCCAGCCACATATATATATATATATATATATATATATATATATATATTTTTTTTTTTTTTTTTTTTTTTTTTTTTTTTTTTTTGGTGGTACTGGGGTTCCTGGAAGCCCTTCTACCTCCGGGCTACACTCTCACGGGCTACACTCCCAGACCTATTTTTTTTAACATTTTTATGTGGAAACAGCCTCTTAAGCCAGCAAGGCTGGCTCCGAACCAGCGCGATCCTCCTGTCTCCGCCTCCCAAGCGCGGGGATTACAAGCCTGCGCCACCACGCCCGGCTAAAAATATATATATTTTTAAACAGGGTCTCGCTAAGTTGCTGAGGCACCTCACTGAGTTACCGAGGCTGGCCTCGACCCTGCGACCCTCCTGTCTCAGCCTCTCAAGTACTAGGATTACAGGCGTGCACCACCGCACCTGGCTCTCCTTTTGAGCAGTGACAAGAGATGAAACCAGTTTTAATAGCATAGTATATTTTACTTAAGCTAACATGGCCAATGTATTATTTCATCCTGGGGTTGACATAAGAATCATTCATAAGACGTCTGGCCTTTTTTCCTCCACCCAAGTCTTCACGATCTGGTGGACATCTCCAGCTAATTCGGACACTAACTTCTCACCATTCTCGGTCCATATTTAGAACTCGTAAAATTCAC
Organism: Muscardinus avellanarius; assembly: GCF_963383645.1. Taxonomy (NCBI): domain Eukaryota; kingdom Metazoa; phylum Chordata; class Mammalia; order Rodentia; family Gliridae; genus Muscardinus; species Muscardinus avellanarius. The sequence goes on along the minus strand of NC_137807.1, from coordinate 9,429,181 downwards.
AGTCCTGCACTAGCCAGGCTGAAAGTGGTCACAGAGGTTACCACGCACCGGGAATTACTATTGTTAACCGTCGTTTTGAGCACGGTTCCTGGAGAACACTGACAACATTACTATTTTGTGCTAAGGGTGGCTGGATCCCATCCGCAATCTCCCGTCGGCGTGATGCCAGCCGAGCCCTTTGCAGGACTGACCTCAAAGCTTCTCACTTTCCCAGGAAGTGGCCTCAGTTATTGCACCCACTTCCCAGAAGGGGAAACTGAGGATTGGAGGCACCAAGCGATGGCTGAACGATGCCTGCGTAGCGGACGCTGGCGCCCAACCTGAGGCTGCTGGACTCGGGGCCTTGAACGTAACACATGATTCTGTGATCGCTGCCTAAATACACAACCAGCTAGTGAGCAGAGTCGCTCGCTCAGCAACTGTATTGTTTAATAGGAACCCCGTGGAAGAGACATTGGTGAGATAAGTGTGTAGATATATACAGACATACATATTGTTGTTTGTTTGTTTACAGTGATGTAAGGCACCTTGTCCTTGAACTTTGTTTTTTTTTTTTTTCTCACCCTTAAAACGAGGCGCTGATTTCCACAGCTTGTCGTGAGGGTTAACGACGCAAGGAATGAGAATAACTCAGAGAGTCGGGGATGGGAGCCAGCACCCCAGCTCGTGGGGCTCGAGACGGTCCCTGTTCCCACTCATCACGCTGGTTTTTTCACTTTACATTTGGTTTGAATCCAAAAGGGGAAAAAAAATACAATTTCAAAATGGAACCCAATCGGCTGCTTAACTCGACACTTTCGTATCATTTTCAACCTCCCCCAGATAAAACTGCGGGGTCCCCGGGTACGCGTGATTCTTTCTCTTAGCCACGGGCATGTTACAGAAACACAACTGCCAAGTTCTGTGAGCTGAGACGTGCCCGGTTCCCACCCGCAGACACGCAGACACACACAGAGACACAGACACACACGTGCGCACACACACACACACACACATACACACACACACACACACACACACACACACACACACACACACACACACACACGGTCTCCCCGGGAGGCTGAACCTCTCACCAGGGGCCGCTCTCCTGGACAGGAATGACGCTGGGCTGGTCCACCCTGGTTCTAGAGGAAGGATCGTGGCTCTCCAAGTCTTGGGAAATATTAGCCAAGAACTGTTTATCTGTTTTGATTTTTGTGCTCTTTCCAAGTTGAAGACATCTGTGAAATGTTTTCTTGACTGAAAATAGGAGCCCTGTTTGCTTTGCTTGTGTGCTGGTTTGCTCCATCTAGAAGAATCACTTCAGAGAGGAAAGAGGAGGCAGGTAGAGGGGAGAGAAGCTCTCCTGACAAGATACAATGAGAAAGAAAAGAAGAGGAGGAGGAGGGAGGGAGAGGGGGAGGGAGGAGGAAGAGAGAGGAGGAGGTGAGGGGGTAGTAAGGGGAGGAGGGGAGGAGGGAGAAGAGGGGGAGGAGGGGGAGGGGAGGGGAGGTTGCACTTCCAATGCTGTGCCCAGGCCACTGGGTACTAATGCGTGACAGGGACTGGCCTGACACTGCAGAAATAATGAAGACTAAGGTCAGAGTGAGCTCTGCCAAAGCTCTGGCCTGTGATCTTGCTAGCTGTGTGTCTTTGAGATAGTTATGGAACCATTCTTGGCTTTTTTATTTTTCAAATATTTTTGCAAAGAAAAAAAAGAAACTTTACAAAATTTTTCTTGCAAACATTTTTGCCAAAACCATTTCTTTGCAAAAATTCTTTACAACGATTCTTTCTGTTTGTTTGTTTGTTTGTTTTGCACACACACATAAAAAAAAATCCCGAGGCTGTTGTTTAGAATTGAGAAGAGTGTGTTAAGTAATCGTTTTAGGTTACATTTGTTGAATGTTTTCCACGAGCTTCTTGATCATTTAATTCCCATACCAGATCTTTGAGCTCATTAATACTATTCAGTTTTGCAGAAAACCAAAGCTCAGAGATGCAGTCATTTGCTCAGAGTCACAGAGTGAGTGGCAGAACCAGGAAAAGGGTCCTTGAGCTGTGAGACCCTGGAGAATGAACTCCTCATCCTGGGGTCACTGCAGGTTACTGTGTGAATTCACTGAGGGAACTCGAGAGGAGGACCTTCTCCTACACCAAAACCCAGGCAGCAGAAGAAGAGACAGAAACCTGCACGCAAAAGGCAGGAATCAACTAAGCCAGCAGGCAGTCTGAATAATGGAAGGAGATATTTACAAACCCTATATCTGATAGAGGTTTAATGCCATCAGAATCTAAGAAACCCCTACAAGTGAATAGCCAAAAGACAAGAAACTCTGTTAAAAACTAGGCAAAGGGCCTGAAGAGATGTATCCAAAGAAAACATGAAAATGAGACCAAGACGGATGAGACGAGGCTTACAGTACCAGGGAAATGCAAATCAAGCCACGGTGAGATGTCATTTCATACCAGGCAGGGTGGCTACCGTAAAAAATAAAATAAAAAAGACAACAAGGGTCGACAAGGATGACCCCCAAACACCTGAAGACCACGACTTAGAGGAAGAAAGCTTTACTTGTTAACAGTACTGGAGATTTCAGAGGTTTCAGTCCGTGTTAGGCATGGCTGCAGACAGAGAGACAAGAGGGGAGAAGGAGCATATATATATATATATATATATATATACAGACCCCAAAGCCACACCGCCAGGGACCCACCTTCTCAAGACACTCCCTACTTGTCTACCCAATACATTCATTAATCTATCAATGGATTTAATTATTTCACCTCTGAACACTTTTGCATTGCTGTACACTAGCCTTTCCATGGGTTATTGTAGACCAAAACCATAAAAACTGTACAGGGATTCCTCAAAAAAAAATTTAAAAAAGTACAATATGACCCAGAAATTTCAGTTCTAGATACATATCCAAAGTAATTGAAAGAAGATCTCAAAGAGATATCTGGACCCCAGTGCCCATTGTAGAATTATTGACAATAGCCACAATATGAAAGCAACTTTCGTGTACATTGATGGATGAATGTTTACAGGGAACGTGGTGTGTATCTGCAATGGAAAACTGGGCAGTCTTAAACAAAGAAGGGAATCTTGCCGTCTGTAACAACACAGATGAATTCGGAACACATTGTGCTAAGTAAAGTCATCTGCATACGAGAGGCCAAATAATACATGATCCCATTTATATGAGGAATCAAAAGTAGTCAAAGTCAGAAATAGAATAAAATGGAGATTGACAGAGATAGCAGAAGGGGAAAATGGGTAGGATTTCTCAGAGGGTACAAATTTTTAGTTATACAAGATAATTAAGTCCTAGAGCTAGCTGAGCACAGACTGGGGCACACCTGGAATCTCAGCACCTGGGAGGCTGAGACAGAAGGATTGCAGGTTGGAGGCCAGCCTCAGCAACTTAGTGGGACCCTCAGCAATTTAGCAAGACACTCTCTCAAAAAAAAAAAAAAAATAGGTCTGGGGGTGTAGCTCACAGGTAGAATGCCCCTGGATTCAATCTCTGGTAAAAATAATAAATAAATAAATAAATAAATAAATAAATAAATAAATAAGTCTACCATACAACATAATATCTATAGTTGATAATATTGTGTCATATACATAAAAATTTGCTAAGAGCTCTGGGCGTGGTGGTGCACGCTTGTAATCCCTGTGCTTCGGAGGCGGAGACAGGAGGATCACGCAGGTTCAAAGCCAGCCGCGCTGGCTTAAGAGACCCTGTTTCCAAATAAAAAGTATAAAAATAGGTCTGGGAGTGTAGCCCGGAGGTAGAAGGGTTTCCAGGAACCCCAGTACCACCAAAAATAAAAAATAAAAATAAAAATAAAACAAATATATAATAATAATAAATTTGCTAAGAGCAATCATTTATATCAAGTGATCTGTTCATCACATGATAATAATAATAGGGGCAGGAGGAAGCTTCCGGAAGTCACAGATATGTTTATTACATGGATTGTGATGATGGTATACTTAAAATTCTATATTTTTATATTGTATAGTTAACAATATTGGATTGTATACTTAATTTTTTTCTAAGGACTAGCACTTATATTGTGATCTTTTAACCACATAATTAATAATAATAGTAATAATAACAATAATAATAACAATAATCCGGGCGTGGTGGCGCACATTTGTAATCCCAGCGTTCAGGAGGCTGAGACAGAAAGATCCCAGTTTGCAGTCAGCCTCAGCTACTTAGTGAGGCCCTCCGCAACTCAGTGAGCCCGTTTCAAAATAAAGAATAAAAAATAGGGCTGGGGGTGGAGCTCAGAGGTAGCATGCCCCTGGGTTCCATCCTCGGACCCGCACAAACACAAAATAATCAACAACAACAATAACAACAATAATAGTAACGAGGGAGAGAGCTTCTGGGGCGACAGACGTGTCTGCTGCATGGATCTCGGTGACAGCTCCCCGGGCACAAATGCTTCTCCTCCAGCTCATCGGATGGTAAGCCTCACGTACGCACCGCAGTTTTCGTTGTCAGTCACACCTGAAAAATGTGGCCCAGACGTTCTACTTGTCTATGTCTTAAAAGAGGCGCTGCCTTCCAGGCACGCCACGCTCAATTAAAGCAGATGGATGGGTATGGAGACAGAGTCTTCAAACACACACACACTCACTCACACACACACACGCTCACACACACGTTCACACACGCACACACACACGCTCACACACACGTTCACACACGCACACACACTCACACATACACGCTCACACACGTTCACACACGCACACACACGCAGACACACACGCACACACACACGCTCACACACACGTTCACACACGCACACACACACAGACACACACGCACACACACACGCTCACACACACGCTCACACACACACACGCTCACTCACACACACACGCTCACACACACACGCTCACACACACGCTCACACACGCTCACACGCACACGCTCACACATGCACACACACTCACACACACGCTCACTCACACACACGCTCACACACAAGACACACACACACGCTCACACATGCACACACACGCTCACACACACACGCTCACACACACACGCTCACACATGCTCGCACACGCTCACACGCACACGCTCACACACACGCTCACACACGCAGACACACACGCTCACACACGCTCACACACGCAGACACACACGCTCACACACACGCTCACACACACGCTCACTCACACACACACGCTCACACACACGCTCACACACACACACACACACACACACACACACACGCTCACACACTCCCCAGAGAGCAGAGGGGATAAAAGTAAGGTGACCAGAAAGGAATTCTCAGAAAATCCAGCGAGCTCTGCACTACAGTGGAACCACTGAGAAGTGGCACTGGAGGGTCAGGGCAGGGGGAAGAGATTCCATGACACGCGACGGGTGTGAGCAAAGACCAGTAAGACCTCTGTTCCTACCAGGGTGCGACATGGGAACATCAGCTTCCAGGGGCCAGCGGGTCAAGGCGGTCAGGAAACACCTGTGGGTGCTCGCACGGGTGCCAGGAGGACTTTCCACCGTGGGGCCGTCAGTGAGACGCTGGGGCTGAGCTTGGGAATCGATGCCATCCCAGCCGGGTTCCCAACTGCAGCCAGGCCAGATGCCTCCCTCGATTTGCTGGCTGTGGCTATTTCAGATTCCCCACGAAGGTGCTATGGGAAACACGGCTGAAGGCTCTCGGGGACTTAGGATACAAGTGGGGGACATTTTAGAATCCATTTGGCAGAATAAACAGCAAGAGTGACGTGGTGGTAAATTGTAAACTATTTAAATGATAAAACATCACCTGGACATCAGCAATGTGGACAGGAAAAAAAAAAAAAAGAGGATAAGGGGCATTTTACCAAAGTCCTGACTATCTGGAATCTTCTACTAATGGGAATTTTTCCTATTTCTTTTAGGAAAAAAAAACGAATTGGAAAAATAAATGAAACTGAACTCAGAAGTTGAGTCAAAAGGGAGCCTGGTCTGGTGGTGCATGCCTATAACCTCAGGACTTGGGAAGCCAAGACAAGAGGGTAGTAGATTTGAGGCCAGACTCAGCAACTTGGAGAGAGACCCCCAACAACGTAGTAAGACCCTGTTTCAAAGGGGGGGAAACTTTTTAGTGGTATTACTCAGAAGTAGAATATCCCAGGGTTCAATCCCTAGTACTAAAATATCAATAAATAACAGAAAGGAATTTAGTCAAATGGAACCTGGTACACACCTGTAATCCCAGTATTTTGGAGGCTGAAACAGGAGAATCACAAGTTTGAGGCCAGCTTTGAAAATTTAGCAAGACCCTTCTTGAAATAAAAATATTTAAAAAGGGCTAGAGGTATAACTAGGAGGTAGAATGTCCCTGAGTTCAATACATTGTACAGGAGAGAGAGAGAGAGAGAGAGAGAGAGAGAGAGAGAGAGAGAGAGAGAGAGAGAGATTTATTCAAAAGGAAGCCTGACACAGTGGTGCATGCATATAATCCCCAGACGTGGGAAGCAGAGACAGGAGAATGGCAGATTTGAAGCCAGCCTTAGCAACCTAGTGAGACCCTGTTCAAAAACAAAACATAGGATATGACTGGGGGCATAACTCAGAGGTAGAATACTACTGAGTTCAATCCCCCAGGACCACAAACAAATGAAGAAGAAATAAATTAAAGGAGAAGAGAATTAAGATTTGCCTTCTATGTATGAGACCTTTTATATCACTACATCTTTAAAGTAATCAAGTAATATTCAAATGAGCATCTTTGTGTTGAAGATGAGAACCGCGGGTCTTTAGAGATGATGGAGGAGGAGGAGGAAGAGGAAAAAGAAGAGAAAGAAGAGAAAGAGGAAGAGAAAGAGAAGGAGGAGGAGGAAGAAGACGACAGGGAGGAGGAGGAGGAGGAGGAGGAAGAGGAGGAGGAGGAGGAGGAGGAGGAGGAGGAGGAGGAGGAGGAGGACGGAGATGGCAACGACATCACTGTGGCCTTCTGGGACCAGAGTTCCAGCTTGGTTGCAACAATTGGGGAAACTGAGGCCTCTGGGAAAAACAATGACCTGTCCAAAGCCAACTGGCCCCACGGGAGGGACGCTGCCCTCGCTCTGGGTTCCTCTGCCTCCCCACCCTGGGGAGCATGTCCAGGGGCAGCTGCGGGCTTTTCTGGGGTTGTTGTTGTCTTTAAGGCACACCTCAGCCCACTCTCCGCCATCTCAGGGTCACAGAGGACCCCGTGGCATCTGGAGGGCCCGGTTCGCCCCCGTCCACGGCCCCTTCCCTGATTTTCCCAGTGAGCTCCTCTCCGTCAAACCCCTAATCTGCCCCTTACCCAGGCAGAGCTCAGAAAATATCTAAAACCCAAAGGAGAAATCAAAGCACTTTGCAGTCTCCTTGAAATAGTCATTAAAACTATTAGCAGACCATGAACATGGATGGGACTGGGAAAGGTTTTTCCTTTTCCTTTTTCTTTATTTCCTTTCTTTCTTTTCTTTTCTTTTTTTTTTCTTTTCTTTTCTTTCATCTTTAGACAAGCCAGAATGGCTTTGCGGATCTCTGATTGCAACTCCTGATTTGGGACACGGTCCTGGAGTAAAATACTGGTGCAAATACTCACCCGGGGTTTAGACCCTCACAGGCCGGGCGCGGGGTGCTGTCGACATCCTTCAGCGCCAAATGCTGCGACACCGGGCGCTGTCCCCCTTTCTGCACGTGGCTCCCCAGGACTTGGAAGCAGATCGGGTTAATGTTTCAAAGCTTTCGGAGACGTTTGGATTAGTGCACCTGATCGTCTAGATTCCGGGTGCTCGTGAGACAGAGTCTGCGTGCATGTACTTTATGGGGCAGACTTCACCAAGAGCCTCATAATGGAAAGTTCCAATCATGGCAGGAAATAAGATTGTACACAGGAGCCCGGAGGTGGGCACGGATCTGGTGACAGGCAGACACTCCAAAACGGGCTGAGGGGAAGAATAATGAGAGAAGAAAGCAGGGCTACCGCCCTTCCCTTCCCTGGTCTGCCTTTTGCCCTTCTGTAACACCTGGGTTATGAAGCGACATCATAAATTCTCAATGGGACTGGAAGCGGCGGCCCATCCCGTAATCCCAGTACTTGGAGAGCTGCGTCTCCTCCTTTTCTAAGGTCCCGCCCCGTGAGACCCAACCTGTCATCCCGGTCTTTTGGTGATAATGGGCAGAGATTCTGATCTTAAACTATTTCCTGCTGTCAAGGGGCGTCGTAAGGGGGCCCCTCAGCCGGGAGAGGTCGGGTCCTCCAGAAGTGGGCAGGTGGGAGTATGGCTGCGTTGAGTCGGAGGTTACCCTGGACAGCTTGGTGATGTGTGCTCGAGGAGACTTTAGCATACGAGGAGTTATGACAGTATGGCATCTGAAGAGGGAGAGCACCGTAGTATGTGAACAAGTGGATCTGCTAAGATAAAACATCAAAGAGAATTATGCTGAGGAAAACGAAGCTTAGTAGGCCCCAACACTGTGCAAGAGAATTTGTCATGGACTGTTGTAACGGAGCCTTCTTAGCTGGGTAAGATGATGCCAGTTGGGGTCCCCCAGCAGTTTGGCTGTGGTAGGTGAGGTGAGGATCACTGTGAGGGACCCAGTCCACCGTGGTTGGAGATGTTTTGGTTGAAGTGACTTGAGGAGGACTCGATCCCCTGGCTTAAGGGCCTTGACAACAGGGTGTGGAGCTGCTTTTTCAGTCCCGGGTTGGGGAAGATACCGGTCAGCATGTTCTCTAAGAAGGTGCCTGAGAAACGACAAGTAAGGAAGACAGGAAGACAAAGGAGGGGATCTGAAGGGAGAGCGTGATTAAGCAGGAAAGGGCGACCGTACAGAAATTCAAAGGGGCTTATAAAGGTGGGGCCTCGAGGGGTGGCCCTTAAACAGGCCAGAGCTAGTGGCAGGAGTTCAAGCCACAATACTCACAGCTCTTGGATCTGGTCAGCTGAGGTGGGCGGCTGCAAGTCTCGTAAGGCCTTGACCTGGTCAACAGTTAGTCCTCGGGTGTTTGAGGTGAGATGTAGGCCTAGATACTGCACCTCAGGCACTGATAACTGGGCTTTATGTGGGGCCACCCTGTAACCCCTGCTTCCAAGAAAATTAAGGAGAAGGGCAGTGTGCCATTTGGACACTTCTAGGGAGGGACTAAAAAGTAAAAGGTCATTTACATATTGTAACAGAGAACTAGGCTCCAAGGGGCACTGGAGGAGGTCCTGTGCTAGAGCCTGTCCAAAGAGGTGTGGGCTATCTTGAAAACCCTGGGGAGGACGGTCCAGGCTAGTTGTTGAGCAACCTGGGCATCAAGGCCCTCCCAAGTGAAGGCAAAAAGGGGGTATGACTCAAAATGCAGAGGAATTGTATAAAACACGTCCTTTAAGTTGATAACTGAAAAGTGGGTGGTATTGGGGGGAATCTGAGATAAGAGGGTATAGGGATTAGGGACAACTGGGTGGATTGGGACCACCACATCATTATAGGTCCCATTAGGCTTTTTTACTGAGAGAATGGGGGCATGATAACAGGGATTAGTAGGGATAAGCAGTCCCTGGGCCTGGAGATGAGAAATAATGGGTTTAAGCCCACGTTGGTGAAGGAGGGATATGGGAAAATGGGAGAGGGCAGGGAAAATAGTGGTTTCACATAGGACAATCTGGACCGGCATGTGATGAGTTGCCACAACTGGGATGCTGGTATCCCATACTATAGGGTCAACCAAATCTATTGGAAGGGGAGGTTTGGCTTCCCTGTCCTCAACTGTAGCTGCAGCCATTAAAATTATATTAGAGGAAACAGAAACTGTGGGGAAATTAAATGAGAGTTCAGCCCCAATTTTGGTTAAAATGTCTCTACCTAAAAGGGGGGTAGAACATGAACGGATAATCAGGAATGGATGTTTAACCATGAAGGTCTCTAAATGGCATAAAAGGGGGCCTGTAGTACGTGGGCAAGAGAGCATGCCGTCAATCCCCTGAACCTCAATTTGGGAAGGGAAACTAGGTTCTGAGAAGGAAGGGAGGACAGAGTAGGTAGCTTCTGTATCGATCAAGATGGAGATTGGCTCACTGCTTCCTGGAGAGTTACCATGGGCTCAGCTTGAAGGCATAGAATCATGTGATTTTTCTTTTTTATTCCTTCACCCCTGTCATTATAATCCCAGTGAGGATCCTCAGAAGGAACTGCAGCTGTTCCGGTAGGGAGCTGTGGGTTGGTTAGGTGAGCCTGATCGGCCCATTCCCTGGCAGCCTTAAGAATACGATCTCGTTCATCTGCAGTTAAAGAGGAGGTTAAAATGACATGAAGATCCCGCCAAGTTAAATCATATGCTTGTACAATATGTTGGAATTCCTTAATAAAACCAGAGGGATTGGCGGAAAAAGAACCCAGTCTCTTTTGAAGTTGAGCAAGGTCAGGAAGGAAAAAATGAACATGAACCCGGACCATGCCTTCTGCACCAGCCACACCTTCTGCACCAGCCACCTCATGAAGCGGGGCCAAGATAGAAGATGGAGGGGGGGGTCTCTGGAATGGGTAGGGTGACCTATGGGTAGGCGAGGGGGAGGTAAGGTTTGGTCCCTTAAGGGAGAAAGGCAGGGGAGAAAAGGAGTGGGTTAGAATGGGAGGCTGCCTGGAATAAGATGATGACTGTGGTGGTAAGGAGAGGTCTTGTAAGTCAGGGTCGTCAGGGAATGGGGCCTGCAACTCAGCCAGTCAGACTCCAGCTACCACATGTCATCACAGAATGGGGACCTTGAGTTAGCAGAAAAGCAGGCCTGTGACACAGAAAGGCCACCACGTGGTGCCTGTGAGTTGCCACATGGTGATCAAGATGGCAGCTGCGGCTGGCAGGACTCAATAGTAGAGTCAGGAGGGGTGGAAAGGGAAAGCCAGGAACGCATACACAGAAAAGCCTGTGCATACAAAACCTCCGACCATTTACCCGCCTGTTTGCAAATGTTACTGAGATCAGTCAACATTTTAAGATCTAACGTACCCATCTCAGGCCACCGAGAACCATTACCCAACTCATAAGTGGGCCAGACTTTTGTGCAGAAAAATATGAGCCGCTCGGGGCACAGTTCCCAGATAAACCTAGAGTCTGGAGATTAACCAGAACACGGCCTACTGAGGATTGGGAGTCTATTTTAGATGACTGGCTTCCCCCCATGACTGGTCAGCGGGTGAGGTCGAAAACAGGAATTTGGAGTCCCAAGTCCCTGCCTAATGTCCGGAAACAGCGTGGTTGTGTTAGAGAAGGACGTCTCCGTTCCCTTTACACAACCATAGGGCAGCCTGGCTAGCCTTGGAGAACTTGGGAACCAAATATTTGGGTTTATTTAACAGCCATGAGCCCAAGTCTGGAGGAGGCTAAAAGCCAGAACCCACTTGTCCAAGGAAGGGGAAGCTTACCAGTGTCTGACTGAAACCAAAGCACTGAGCCAGGAGGGCACACTGTGGAGCTGTTGGGCGGAATCAGGGCCCAGTGAGGTTTAAGATGTCTGCCAGGTCTTGGCTGGGTGGGGAGATGGCTGCCAGCTCTGAGCATGTGTCAGGTGTGTCAGGGGAAGCTGGCCACTGGCTTTCCCAGAGAGCGTGAGGCTGGGGTTTGGGAAGATGGCTGCCGGCTATCAGCAGAGCCTGGGGCCAGGAAGATGTTGCTGGCTCTCAGCAGAGCTTGGGGCTGGGGCTGGAAAGATGGCTGCTGGCTCTCAACAGAGCTTGGGACCTGGAAGATGGCTGCTGGCTCTCCTGGAGAGCGCAGGGCTGGGGCTGGGGAGATGGCTGGGAAGATGGCCAGAGAGTGCGGGGATGGGGAAGATGGCTTACGGTTTCCAGTCTGGGCAGGAAGGAGGCAGCGGCGGTGGTCCTGGAGCGGCGCGGTCCTGGAGCAATGGGCAGGATTGGAGTGGTCCCAGTGGATCGAGCATCCCGGTGGATCCAGGCGGAGGTGTTTGCCAGGGCCATCCAGAGCACTCAGCAACATCAGCAGCAGGAAATTTTTTTTGAAAAATTAAAAATTAAAATAAATAAAATAATCGTCCTGGGTTTTGGCACCAGATGTTAGGTTTTTGGCACAGTAAAAAGGTGAGAGAGACTGGGTGCACCGAAAAGAATTTTAATGTGGTCTTCTCTTGGGGATAGGGGCTGGACCGCTCCTGGAGACCTCCGAGCTCCTCCGCTGCTGGAGAGGAAATGACTCTCTTTTTAAGGCTTACATCTTGTGGGTGGGGCTATGCGCAGGAACGCCATCCCTCTTGCGATAACACCTGTCTCGTGATATCGCCCAGCAAAGTCTCCTCTTCTTTTTTAGGATCCTTCCCCTGAGGGGAGGGACCCAACCTGTCAGGTCTCACTAAGTTGCTGAGAGCCTCACTAAATAGTTGAGGCTGGCTTCGAACTTGTGTGATCCTCAGCTTCCCAAGTGCAGGGATTATAAGTGTGCGCCACCACACCTGGCTCCCAGACCACCACTGTCTGTGTTTGTGTGTGTGTGTGTGTGTGTGTTCCTAGGGATAGAACCCACAGTCCTTCTACAACTGAACTGCATCCCAAGCCCTTTTTATTTTTTATTTTGAAACAAGATCTCACTAGATTCTAGAGGCCAGCCTCAGACTTGCAATCCTCCTGTCTCAGTCTTCCAAGTACTGGGATTACCGGCATGCACCGCCGCATCCAATTCATATGTATTTAGAATGTACATAAATATGGAGGAGAATGTTCACCAAATACTATCAGTGGTGGGCCTTGGGGGGATGTTATTTTTTTTCTTTTCCTTTTTTCCCACCAATATTTATTACATTCTGCATTGTACCAGACGCCATTTTTCTTACCCGTACCTTTTTTTAAACCGCCTAAATGACTTCAAAGTGTATATTTATATTTATGTTGGCCTTGATTAACAGATAATTTGCAAACAAAAAATGGTCTCCTGTCAATATCCCCCTTACCACCCGTGAGGATGTTGGTGACATTTATAGAAAACTCCAGGAGAAGAAAGGAGACGGCTGCGGAGGAGGCCCACACATAGAATCCCCCTTCTCCCCTCCCTGTCTCAGCATGCGATACATTTTTGTTGTTCCAGGGTCACCATCTGTGTGGATTTGTTCTGCACGAAAATAAAGCTATCCATCTCCTTTACCACGGTGTCATATAAACTCAAGGGGGAAAAAAAAAAAAAAAAAAACTACATTACTCCGGGGTGGGGGAACCCTCAGTGGGAAAAACACGTATCTGTCTCCGGGAGCTCAGAACCACCCGAAGGCAGGGTCCCTAGGCTCGGGGGTGGGTTTTGTTTACGCCCCTGGTACACAATGAAATGTACTCTGGCTGAGGTGGGGCTGGCCGAGGTTAAAAATGGAACAGCGGCTTTGATCCCCGGCCAACAGGGATGGCGCGGGGCTGGGGCCAGAGCCAGACGTCACGTTCCCTCGCTCTGTGTCTGCAGAAGGTGCAGACAGGCCCCTCCTGGCCCAGATGGAGAATGGACGGGTCATCCCAGATGGGGAGTCGGCTCAGCATCCCCAGAGGGGTGCTTCCAGGAGGAAACACAATCAGATTTTCAGGACCTGAGGTTGTTGGGACTTGGAGTGGGACCCGCAGAGGTCGCTCTAGGAAGGACACGTGCCGGCGCTGCCTGCACCCTCGGGTTTTTCCCTGGTTGCTCAGTGGCCACCATTTGTAATAACGGACTCCTATACTGAAGTTGTAGGAGCTTCTCTTCCTTGCTGGGTTCTTCACTCAGCCAGTTGGGTGTGGGGGACTGGCTTAAGTATGGAAAGCCACTAAGGACTTCCCCTAGATTGGTGTCTCTGACTCAGCTGACTGCCCTTCGCCCAGAGTCAACAGGGTTTGATGTTATGGAAAGTTCAAAGAGGTCTGAGAGAGGATCAGGTGGTGATGACACGAGGGTACTGATAGGCCTATCTGTAATATGTGTTTTGTATTGGTCTGTATTGTATTCTGGTGGTGGTAGCACAAGAATGTTGATTGACCTGTGGCTGTGTATAAACACCTCTGGAAAAACAAACCCGGCGTCGGCACAATAAAGATGAGATTGACCCAGAAGTTGCGTTGGCCAGGAGCGTCCGCGCAATAGAGAATACTGACCCAGGCATAGTCGTCAACCTGTAGGAAATATTGACCCACGGATAGGGGTCGACCAGTAGAGACAGTAGGCTGGCGGCTCCCCCGCGTTAGAATTTAAAATTCTCCATCCTCACGCCTCTCTTCTGAACCTGTACTCTTGCCGGCTGACTCCGGCACTTAAGACTGGAGCAGGTGTTGGGGCCCAGCAGTGTAGACAGCCAGGCTCCCTCCTCTTAGGTCCTGAGGCTCGGGAAGGCCATGTCACGGGCAGGTGAGGAACTCCGAGGAGGGTGTGGGGAGAGTTCAGGAGGCCAGAGGAGCCTGCTGAAATGGAGGGCCTAAGTTAACACCTGGAGATGAAAATATGAACTCACTAGGTAAAGTAAGTGGGAAAGGAGGGCCCAACTACAGGGAACCCATCAGCTCCATAGAAAGAGAGAGCGTAAGCTGGGCGTGGTGGCGCAGGCCTCTAATCCCAATACCGGGGAGGCTGACACAGGAGGATCATGGGTTCGAGGGCAGCCTCAGCTACTTAGTGAGGTCCTCTGCAGCTTAGTGTGACCTTGTTTCAAAATTAAAAAGAGCTTCTGAATACATTAAACAAAAAGGAGCTGGCTGCATTGATTCTTGTTTACTTTTTCAAGCAAATCCACCAGGGGCTTCTCAGGGGTGGGTGAAGAACTCTCCGCAGGCTCGTAAATTTCCTCAGAAACCATGTCTGTCTGGTTTGTCCTAGTTACTCTGCCGTCTAACACGGTGCCTGATTCCTCGTAACTATTTTGATCCCTCACCCTAGGCTGCAGTTCGAAGGGATTACTAGGATTGTACGTGAGATAAAGAAGGTCGCCAAGGAAGATTCTAGAACTTCCTGGCTTACAATTTTAATATTGATCTTTTGCTAATCTTTAGGCCTTTAAAAAATAACTTTATTATGTTCCTTGTAGTTGATATTGCTTGCTTGTTTACATAAAACTTCTGAAGGTTTGCGGCGGGGAGGCAGATCAACGTACCTTCCTGGTGTCTTTACGTCCCAAAATTCCAGTGCTGGTGAGAAGAAAGATGATTCTTTCTTTGTTCTGCTCATTCTTTCCACGAAAGCGGCTGGGGTGAGTCTGAAATCTCCCTGTTGTGTGAAACTTTTTCTCAGGATCTTATATTCTTGCAGAATATAAAATCAGAGGAGCTACTAGAAACAAGTGTGGCCTTCACCAAAGAAACCTAGAGAAGAGCCTAAAAAGAAGTTTGCCCACCTGCAGACACGGGAACAGGATTTGGTTTTATTTGTTTTGTTTTGTTTTGGTGGTACTGAGGGGAGAACTCAGGGGCTTTTTTACCTCCGGGCTATACTCCCAGGTCTATTTTCTATTTTATTTGGAAACAGGGTCTCACTAAGTTGCTGAGAGCCTCACTAAGCAGCTGAGGCTGGCTTCGAACCTGTGCCATCCTCCTCTCTCATCCTCCCAAGTCCTGGGATTAAAAGTGTGCGCCACCACGCCCGGCTAAAAACAGGACTTGAATTAACAGGTCAGTGTCTCCCACCAGGCTGCCGTTCAATAATTAACAGGACTTTCTTCCTGAGTCCAATGACAAGTAGCTTCCAGCAAGAAGCCAAAGCAATGGTCACTCTTCTGCGGCTGGGCCAACTGGCGACATTTTTAAACAATCCAATGTCAACACCCAAAGAATTCTGCTTTAGTCCCTTCTTTTATAAGAGCTGGATAGCACAGACCCAGGCCCAGAGCTACAGAGAAGACAGAGGAGAAAAAGAAAGAAGATTTTTTTTTAAGTTAGAATGATTACCCAAGGAAAAGATCCCCAGGCAAGTTGGCAGAAAAGAAATTATTGGTATTTGGACTCTCCTTGGTGGGGAAAGTGTGGGGTTTGTACTTTTTTGCATTTCTTTTTTTTAATAATCTGTGCTGGGGTCTTCTGGTCAGCCATAGAAAAGATTTAACAAGAAGAATGAGCCAATTGGGGGCTGCAGTACTCAATTTAGCAAGCTGTCCATGGAGCTATCCCTGAGAACCCTGAACCTTTGAGTGACGCCATCTTTCCTGGGTAGAATCATGACACCTTCTTACCTTTTTGTTAGTTATTTTTCTTTTTTTTTAATTTTGGTGGTACTGGGGTTCCTGAAAAACCTTCTACCTCCGGGCTACACTCCCAGACACCTATTTTTTATATTTTTATTTGGAAACAGGGTCTCTTAAGCCAGCGCGGCTCGCAATCCTCCTGTCTCCGCCTCCCAAGTGCGGGGATTACAAGCGTGCGCCACCACGCCCAGCTAAGTTACTTTTCTTAATATTGTGGGCTGGGAAGATTGGCCTCTTGGAGTGGCCCAAGCAGCGTGGTCTCCTCTCTCTCTCTCTCTCTCTCTCTCTCTCTCTCTCTCTCTCTCTCTCTCTGCCATATTCTGATTGTACCATGTTGGAAGAATGTAGAAACGTGTGTCATTTCAGCTGGGCGTGGTGGTGCACACTTGTCATCCCAGCATTTGGGAGGCTGAGACAGGAGGATCATGGTTCACAGCCAGCCTCAGGTATTTAGTGAGGCCCTTTGCAACTCAGTAAGACCCTGTTTCAAAATTAAAGAATAAAAAATAGGGCTGGGGGTATAGCTCGGAGGTGAAATGTCCCTGGGTTCAATCCCCAGTACAAAAAAATAAAAACAGAATAAAAAAAATAGGGCTGGGGGTGTAGCTGGGGGGCAAAATGTCCCTGAGTTCCATCTTCAGTTCCCACCCAAAAAAATAAATAAATAAACCTTTGTCATTTCTAAAGACACACTGTGGTTCTCATCTTCAATGTGGAGGTGCTGATCAGAACATCACTAGTTTATTTTAGCAATTTGATTAGATGAAGGGTCTGATACCCAGAAAACAAACTTTAGTTATCCTCTCTTTTAATCTGTTCCCTCTCCAAATCCAAATTTCCCTTATTCGCTGCTGGGAACAACTCTGTGAAATTATTTTAGTCGGCTGAGTTTGGAAAGTGAAGGAGAAACTTTTCTCTTTGCAGTAAAAGAAGAACATAGCTGTGGGGATGTGGCTTCTAATTCTCACCCCTGCATGACTTTTTGTGTATTTCCCCTTTTACGATAATCAAAGTCATGACAGCAATAATATCTTATGGTTGATAATATGTTGCTCTCTTCACAAACCACTCCTAAAATATCCAGAGAGCATTTTTAGAAAGTCCAAGAAGTCTCCAAACTTCTTACCAGCAAATAAAAGTGGAGGGTGGAAAAACTGTATAGGGGGAACTTTCAATTTTGTTTAAGAGGCATTAATTGAGTAATCATAGTATGAAAAGAAAAAATAATCATAACTCCCACTTCTTAGACACTAAGAAGGGTGCTGGGCATTTTGTGAAACACTGTGTCTGTATTATCTCATGGAATTCTCAATGCAAGCCTCCAAGAAAAGGATTATTATCCACTTGTTTTACTGAAGAGGAAGCTGTATTTTGCAGAAGTGGCATGCCGTGCCCTAAATCATACAGCTCTAACCCGTGGATGAGGAAAACAATCCCCTCGCTGCACAGAGGAGTCTAGGTTCCTTGAGAAACTGCCCCCACCCACTATGGAACTATTACAAACCTCTCTCTATTCCATCTGTCTGCCCACCTATCATTCTGCTTCTCTGTCTCTCAATGAGTCTCTGAATCTTTTTCTTTGTGTCACACACAGTTATACACACACACGTGCACAAACATGCACAGACACGCAACACGCACTCACACTGCACGCACACACACGAAGGCAGAACATACAGAGACAACATGCATGTATGTACTGTGTAGACGCACACGCAATGCACACAAACATATTCACACATTCCACAGACACATATATGTACCACATACAAACACACACCAACACGTAAATTTCCCACTTACACATACCATGTGCACAGCCATACATACAGCTAACCTATATACACAACAACCTACAGACACACATCCATTCTACCCACATAAGATCTACGCACAAGGCACACGCACAACACCCCCCATATGGACCCACATATCGCGCGCACACACACACACACACACACACACACACGCGCGCGCACGTGCTCTGCCCTGGCCGGCAGTTACTTGGGTTGACTTGCTTGTTCTATTTTAACAAGCCCACGTTTTTAATTCAACTTTAATGTCTAAAATGTGTATTAGACATTCTGTCTTAACATCTCTCTGCTGTGACTCTTGGAACAAACTTTTGAGA
Source organism: Muscardinus avellanarius (assembly GCF_963383645.1). Taxonomy (NCBI): domain Eukaryota; kingdom Metazoa; phylum Chordata; class Mammalia; order Rodentia; family Gliridae; genus Muscardinus; species Muscardinus avellanarius. The sequence continues at coordinate 9,410,876 of NC_137807.1, read as the reverse complement.
CCCCTATGGGGTTTATCCATGAGCTTTGGAGATTGCTTTGCATTTGGGGAAAGATTCTCTTGAACTTTAAAGCCATAGCTCTAGTTGTCTAAGAACCAGAAGGTTAGGGTTCTAGGAAACCTTCTGGCTCAAACCAGCCCAAACCAGAAGTTCTTGCCCATTTTCTGGGACTCGGTTCTTCAATCTGCACAATGGGAGACCTGCATCTCCACTAAACTTCTCCTTCCTCCTCGGAACTCCTCCCCAGAACCCTGGACCAGCACTGAATAGCTTGAAAATTATAAGTCGAACAGATTGCCCCCAAATCCCTTTTCAGCTCTGAAGTTTTGCAATATTATGAGTTTGTAAAATTAACAATAATAATCATGATAATAATAACGATGTTGAATACGGAAAATCTGATGCAAAAAAGAAACCGCATAGCACATAACCCAAAGCCAAAGATAAATGGCACCTCGGAATATTCGTTTTTGCTAAAACGCGGGCCATTGGCTCAGTTAATTAGGGGCCTTCGTGATGGGGTTTTGGCTAGCCTTCAGTAATTTGTACTTCTGCGACTCTACAAACTCGACCATTAAAATATTCAGAATCGCAGCCATCCAACCTCTGTCTTTCTTAAACATTTCTTCAGTCGTTTATTTCTTAAACCAACGGTGGAGCGGCAAGAGACAGTCCCCGTTACAAAACGCCATTGTATTTTGCACATAAAATATTATTTATTGGCACACAGTTGCTGATGGTCTCCAGAGACAGCTCATCAATAAGTAACTTTGTGCATCTGGAGAGGCCACGGGCCGAAGTTAGTCTCCCTGGTTCTACCGTGCACCGGTTCATCTTACAATTTCAACTAGTTGAGCTGGCGTGGGGCCAACTGGAAGAGGTAGAACAGTTCCATAGAATCGTCTATAAATAAACGGATTTGCCGGGCGTGGTGGCGCACGCTTGTCATCCCCGCGCTTGGGAGGCAGAGACAGGAGGATCGCGCAGGTTCGAAGCCAGTCGTGCGCGCTGGCTTAGGAGACCCTGTTTCCAAATATAAAATGTAAAAAGAGGTCTGGGAGTGTAGCCCGGAGGTAGAAGGGCTTCCAGGAACCCCAGTACCACCAAAAAAAAAAAATCTCAACTGGGCGGTGGGGGCGCACGCTTGTCATCCCAGCATTCCTGAGGCTTAGACAGGAGGATCACCATTTGCGGACAGCCTCAGCCACTTAGTGAGGCCCTGTGCAACTCAGTGAGACCCTGTTTCAAAATAAAGAATAAAAAAATAGGGCTGGGGGTGTAGCTCAGAGGTAGAATGCCCCTGGGTTCCATCCCCAGTACCGCAAAAAAAAAAAAAAAAAAAAAAAAAAGAGAGAGAGAGAGAGAGAGAGAGAGAGGGACCCTGTTTCCAAATAAAAAAGTATAAAATAGGTCTGGGAGTGTAGCCTGGAGGTAGAAGGGCTTCCAGGAACCCCAGTACCACCAAAAAATAAATAAATAAAAATAAAAATAAATAAATAAATAAATAAATAAATAAATAAATAAACGGATTTGCAACGAGCCAGGCCGTGCTTAGAGGGTTGCACGTTGGCGAACAGAGTGCACATCCCTGGTGCGACGCTTTGAGTTGGGGACGTGCTACCCGATTCTCCGATTTAACCAAAACTAGTCTCCCATAACCGGACCAGTTAGAGGAAGCAGGATTGGTCACCTAAGTTCAGTGGTGAAGAAAGAAAACTCCCAAGCCAAAATGGCAGGCTAACAGCAATCCATCAGGAGAGTCGCAAAACATATGCTGCCTGTGGCACCTCCGAGTGAGAACAGATGGGCTAATGTGTATTGATCGCCGATGCCTCATTGACACCCTTTGAAACGGAGGCAATAAAGGGCAGTGTGGGGCGGGGGCATGGTTTAAGTGGAGAGGGTTACGCCATGGGAGATTTAAAAGACCTGCAGCAAAGACTCTGGTGAACTCTGAGCCCCGTCTTCAAATGTCACCCTCAAGTCCTGTGAGCTCACAGCTGGGACTCAGAGAAGTTGGGGGACTTTGTCTCTACGCACATGTATCTTTCTTTATCTTTTTCTTTTTTTATACTTTACTTGTGCGTTAAAATTATACCCCGTAGTGAGGTTCAAGGTGATACGGACATGCACGCCGCACCTGGTGTATTTCCCTTGAACCTCACCCACTCCCCAGGGCCTCCCCTCCCCAGGCAGGTGAGGTTGGTGGTGGTGCCTTCCTACGTGGACATCGTATTGTTTGAGGTTTTTTCCTTCCTCACCTCCCTCTCCCACCCTCTTCTACTAGTCTACTGGTCTCCCTCCTCCTTTGACTGAAGCCCTTTTTCCTTCCCATTTGCCATCTAGCTTCCACAACTGAGAGAAAAAAACACAACCCTTGACTTCCTGAGACTGGCTGATCTCACTTAACATAATAATCTCTGGTTCCATCCATTTTCCTGCAAATAATATCATTTTATTCTTTATGGCTCAGTAAAATCCCATTGCGTGCATAAACCACATTTCCTTTATTTAGTCACCTGTTGACGGGCGCCTGGTTTGGCTCCAGAATTTGGCTAAGGCGAATGGCACAGCTGTTAAACATGGGTATGGCCAACCGGCACGGTGGTGCATGCCTGTCAGCCCAAGACTTTGGGAGGCTGAGACAGGAGGCTCACGGGTTCGAGGACGGCCTTCGCAAGTAGTGAGACTCTCATCAACCTAGCGGTACCATTTAAAAATAGGGCCGGGGGTGTGGTTTGGAAATATCTCTGGGTTCCATCTCCAGTGTCACAAAAACAACAAACCAAGCAACCACAGATATGTATGTATCTAAGCCTTGTAGTTCTCCAAATCTTGTAGAAAGATGCCCGGGGACTGGTATAGCAGGTTCACACGGTGCTTGCGTCCCTGGTCCTTCTGCGGAGCCTCCATACCGAAGTCCATCGTGGTTCTGCTGATTTACGATCCCACCCACATATGTGCGTTCATCTTCGTGCTCTTACGAGCTCAGCTTCCCCAGCTCCTCCAGCTTCTGCACAGACCTACAGCAAAACCACACCTCCCCCGGGTTCAGGCTCTCCCTGGGGGACCCGGCCTTCCCTCAACAAAACGCAGGTCCCTTTCTTAGGGGACCTCTCATCTGGGTTTCCACCGCGATGACAGACCATGCGGTTGAAGTGCTGTGCGCCATCGTCTCACCGGCAATCACCGCACACCTCCATCACCTCCGGGGAGGCTCTGCCACCTCTGTCCTCCCTCCCTAAGGCGCTGAGCCCTCAGATCGCCAAAATTACGGGAAGAGCTAGAAAGAAGTGAGAAGGTTTTCCCTAGCCCCTTTTTGTGTCTCTAGTAAACACCCAGCAAACCGAGCCTTCGGCTTAGGCTGGCTGCTTCACAGAGGGCGAGGGAACCCGAGCCATCCAGGGGACTGAGCGTGGCTGGCCCAGCGCTTCCCAGCTTGTGCACCTGCACAGGAAGCTACGGGGAGTGACCGAATGGGGCTATCCACTATTAGGTAATAGCATCCTTTTAGGCCTACCAGTCTCAGATTATCATTGCCAGCCAGCCCCAAGCTGGGGAGACGGTCTGCTCATATTTTCTATTTCCATCTCCCTTTTCTATTTTTCTTTCTTATCCTCTTCATATATATCTATAGATAGATAGATAGATAGATATAGATATATACTATTTTATATTTTATTAGTGCATTATAGTCTCACATCACAGTGTCGCTCAGAGTAATAGGGACCCACAAGCACACAGCTCTTTCCCCATACAGGATATTGAGATCAGCGCTGATGATTTTATATACGTATCTGTGTATATACTTACGATGTAATGTCAACATGGTCCCTTCATTAATTCTCCGTCCTCCCCGCCGCCCTCCTCCCCTCGACCCCTGCCGTCCCCACACTGATATTTCTGCTCCCTTATCTAAGTCCTTCTTGGACCCTACACTTTCCCCAGCCTCCACCTATCAGAGAAAAAAGACATATGACCGTTTCCTTTCTGGGACTGGCTAATCTCACCTAACATAGCGTTCTACAAGTCCATCCATTTCCCCGCAAATGAGGTGGCTCTGTTCTTTATTGCTGAGTAGCATTCCACTGTGTGCATGCCCCCAATGTTGTAATCCTTGAAGCCGTTGATGAACGCCTAGGCTGGTTCCGTGACTTGGTTACTGTCTCACCCCCTTCTTACTAGGTCAAACAGGAGGATATTGGGGGGGGGGGTTCTTCTGCTTATTACCATTCCTAACTAGAGTCAACAGACATCATCCAGAGGGCCAGAGGGTTTCTGGCATGAGGTAGGCAAGTTGATGTAGCACTAGATACATCTGAGGGTGAGATTATAAACAAAGAAAGGCCAGGCTATTTGTATGGGTTGGGTGGAAGAAGGTGGGGAAATCCTGTAACTTTCCGGAATGACAGTATCCTCTTACTAAACCCAAACCGTCCAGGCACCTTCCCCCATCCCAGGCCCCCGGACTTTGTTTTATCATTTGCGAAGTATATGGAATAGCCACTCGGTAGGCAGGGACAGAGGTCTCTCTTGGGCTTCCTCCCTCCTCATCCCTCACTCAAGGAACTGTGCAGATAAATCACCGTGTTAATCCCCCGGCCCAAGAGTTATGGGCTGCAGGAAAGCAGGAGGAAAATGTCAGAATGGAACCTGGGGACAGGAGGAGGCCCGCGGTGAAAAATGAAGGGTGAGCTGGGCAGGCCGCGTATGGCTGGCCTTCCTGAGGGAGGAAGGGGTGATCGCACGGCGGAGGGGGCGGGGCGTTCTGCTTAAAACACCGACAAAAGCTGGACAGCCCAAAAGAACAAGTTTAGGGAAAGGGCAGAAAGGAGTTCATTGCCTAAGGGAAAGAAAACACTAGCCTAGTTATGAGTGAAGTTGAACAGGTAGCTTCATTAGATCTGAACCAGCCATCTTTGGATTCACAAAGCAATTGTTCCTGGGATAGAAGATTGGCTGGGCCTAGCACTCTCCCCCCGCTCTCTCCTCTTAGAGACAACTTGGTCTGTACGCTTCGTGGCCAACGCAGAGGAAGAGGTGCGGGCAGTGGCTGACCTTCGGCTCCATAGCTGGCTGGACCTTCTCTATTGATTTGGTAGCCGGGACTGGGAGGAAGAGAGGGCCAGAGAGAAAAGGCAGAAAATCTTGACTTCCACCTCTGATTTGATTCTCTTCCATTGATGGTGCTATTGATGGTGTGTGTGTGTGTGTGTGTGTGTGTGTGTGTGTGTGTGTGTCCGGTTAATAGCAGAGAGCAGAAAAACATCAAGTGCCTATTTATCTGACATAAACTCAACCATGGAGAAGGAGAAAGTGAGAGAGAGAAAGTCAACAATAAGTAATAAAAGCAGAGCTCTGCCCCTACTCTATTTGATGAACATTGTATACCAAATACAGCGTTTAAAATATGAGCTATTGTGGTGACCCACACTTGTCATCCCAGCATTTGGGAGGCTGAGACAGGAGGATCGCGGTTCGCAGCCAGCCTCAGCTACTTAGTGAGGCCCTTTGCAACTCAGTGAGACCCTGTTTCAAAATAAAGAATAAAAAAAAAAGTAGGGCTGGGTGTGTCTCTCAGAGGTAGAATGCCCCTAGGTTCTCACCCAGGTACCACAAAGAAAACAACAACAACAAATAAGCAAACAAAATAAATAAATAAATAATAAAATAAAATATAAGCTATCACCAAGCATGGTGGTGCACGCTTGTAATCCCCGCGCTTGGGAGGCTGAGACAGGAGGATCGCACAGGTTCGAAGCCAGCCTCAGCTACTTAGTGAGGCTCTCAGCAACTTAGTGAGACCCTGTTTCCAAATAAAAGCATAAAATAGGTCTGGGAGTATAACCCGGAGGTAGGAAGCCCCTGGGTTCTACCCCCAGTACCACCAAAATAAAAATTAAAAAAAAATAAAATAAAAACAAAATATAAGCTATGCCTCTGTTTCTGTAACTTGCCCAGTTCTCTCCTCTGTTGTTCCTCATGTGGCAATCTATCAGGTTTTCACAGATAATTTTATTTTCATCATATTCCTCATTGACTTTAGCCCAGCTCCACTGGCAGTAGGTTTATGTGTGCGTGAAGGTGTGCCACTTGTATGTAGCAAGCGCTGTGCTTAAATACACGTGTTGGGATCACACACATTTGCACGTTTGGACCTTGTGCACCCTTGGAGTGTGTGAGTTGCCGCTGCGGGTGGTTCTCAGGTATCTGCTACCTTTGGGGACCTCCGAGTCTGATGAGGATCGTCCACACTCAGTGGTTAATCCAGGAGAGATCGTGAGATCGGAGCCCTCTGAGGGACCCGCTCGGCCCTGTCGTGCCCATGGGGCTGGCTGAGGCCACCCGTGGCTATGAACCGAAGTTCACGCTCCACCTATTCTGCTATCTTCACCTCCTTCCAAAAGTACTGATCACAATACCTCTCCCTAAAAATGCATCCTGCTGCTAACCTGTATCTCAGCGTCAACTCCCAGAGAACCCCACCTGCAGTGCCATGGACAAACCCGAGACAGGAATCACTAACTACTCATCGTGTCAAATACACGTAGAGGTGCCTACTGCGATCTCTTCTGCTCTGTTATGCAGAAGAGCCTCATTCCGTATCAGGGTTTTAAGTTCAGACTCCAACACTGCACATTTGTTCTCAAATCCTAACTCTTAGTAGGCATAGAGGGTGGACAAGTTTTACCTTTCCAAATCTTATTCACTGCAAGCTAAGAGAACAACAGCCCCTGCCTTCTAAAATCTGTGTGAGAAGTGAAGTAGGTAAGACAAGCCAAGTCCTTGGCCCAAGGTCCAGGGCAGAAGAAACACCCAGTAAATATGAGTAGGTATCACTGTCTTCCCACATGCTTAGCAGGTGATGTAACATGACCGCAAGCGGGAAAATCTATAGAGTTTCTTGTGATGTCGAAGCGTATGTAATCAATCAATCAATCAATCACAAAATGAATGGCAGGCCGATGTTCCTCTTGATATAGGTTCAAAGTTCTCTTACATGAGGATTCGGGCGCCCCAATCCTAGACTGACTGGAGAAACATCTATGCTCACCAGATCTCTCTGTTCTCCCTTCGTCTCCAGCTGCAAGTCTCAAGAACTCCTGCCCAGCCAGATCCCTGTGTAGTGTAGTGGGAGGAAAGAGATGCCCAAAGAGACTCATCTTTTAAAATAACACCAAAATATAGCTGGGTGTGGTCACACACATCTGTAATCCCAGTACTTGGGATACAGCTGAGGATCGCAGCTTCAAGGAGGGCCTCAGCAACTTATCGAGGCCCTCAGCACGATGAGACCCTGTTTCAAAATAAAATAGGAGCCGGGCGTGGTGGCGCACGCTTGTAATCCCCGCGCTTGGGAGGCAGAGACAGGAGGATCACGCAGGTTCGAAGCCAGCCGCTGCGCTGGCTCAGAAGACCCTGTTTCCAAATTTTTTAAAATGTAAAAATAGGTCTGGGAGTGTAGCCCGGAGATAGAAGGGCTTCCAGGAACCCCAGTACCACCAAAAATAAATAAATTAATTAATTAATTAAAAATTAAAAATAAATAAATAAAATAAAATAAAATAGGGCTGGGCGTGTCGCTTAGAGGAAGAACACCCCATATGCAACCCTCAGTATTACATAAATAAATAAATAAATAAATAAATAAATAAATAAAGCAAGCAAGCAAAGATGTGTCAGAATCTTGGAGAGGAAGTGGCCAGGTGATCAGAAAAGCATTACATTGCAGAAAAAGGTGAAGAAACAAGGTCCCCTCCTACTAGCCAGCCTCCAAGACGGCCCCAGAGATTCTTATATTTTGGTGTGCACGTACATCTGTACCCTCTCCTACGTCGGATAGGGCTGCCCGACATAACCAAGAGGTCACTGCGTCCTTCCTCAGGACAGACTCAGAGGCAGACCCGCCCTGCCCAGCCGCTCCCGGCTTCCCGGCCCACTGGAACTGTGAGATGGGGATGTTTGCTGTGCTAAGCCTCTCAGTTTGGAGGGAGTATTAAATACAGTAATGGATCACAGGGAGACCATCCTGCTCCTGTTTTGGAAAAGATGTAATTTGCCCAAACTCAGCGATTAGATTAAGCTCCTTGGAATTGTCAACGATGGTCTGCTTTTAACCCATAAATCAGCGATTACATATGATACCACCTCTACCCAGATCTAGGTAGGAGTTCAGGGGTCTGGGTAAGAACTATTAATTCTCTGTTCCCATAAAGGTGAGAACTTTTTAAATTATTATTATTATCATTTGGGTTCTGGGGATTGAACCAAGGAGCTGTTTATCTCTGATCTACACTCCCAGCTCTATTTTATCTTTTTTTTTTTTTTTACTTGAAACAAGGTCTCACTAAGTTATCGAGGGTCTCGCTAAATTGCCGAGACTGACTTGGAACCAGCGGTCCTTCTGACTCAGCCTCCCAAGTCCAGGTGTGTGCCACTGCGCACACCTGTGCTGCGTGTCTGGAAGGCAGCACCCTAGGAGAATAAAATTCGTTCCACTCACCTGGCTGTACATATTCTCTCCTTCCCAGCCAGGCCCTGAAGCAAGGAGACTTTCAAAGGACCTCCTCACAGCCCTCTTCCTCTCTCCTGGTCTTTCTATGTTGTCTTTTATAAGCACCCTGCGGCAGATAATTAGAGAGATTGGTTCGCGGGCCGGGGACTCAGCGCGCCGGCCAAGCCTCAAAGAGTCCCTGGTGAACCATTTGCTGGCTTTAATTTCTCAAGGGCTGCTTCCGCAGGTGGCCACTAGCAGGGAGTCAATAGGGCCCTTCTGGCTGGAGACGGGAGGCTCTTTGGAAAGGTCAAATCCAGAGGCCAGAGGGCACGGCTCGAGAGGCCGCGGGGTCGGGACCCGTCACGGTGACAGATGAATCCGAGCATGTCTCCCGGCCTCTCTCTGGAAGCGGGGCCAAGCCTCTTGAGACGGGCGAGGTGGCCGGGGGTGGGGGGCTCACAAAGAAAGGCGAGTCTGGTGTCGGGCCGGCACCTCTCAACTGGTGTTCATTAGGAGCGTCCGACGGGCCTCTCTTCTGCCGCCCTCTGTCCCCTCTGACAGGACGCCTGTCTCCAGACCTCTCAACTGTTCCTCATTATTTTCAACAGAGCACTTTTGTCCTGCATAAAACCCTCTTTGTTCTGCCAGCCCGGCCCCGCTAGAAAGCCAGGATCTAATACAAACCGAGTCCTCTATCCTGCAGGGACCCCCGCCCTCCTCCCTCGCCCTGGCCCTGGCTGGTCAGGGAAGGGCGACTGTCCCCCCTCACGCCACCCCCAGTCATATCCCAGGATGCCTCGCTGAAGATGTGTTCCTTGAAGCCGGGGACGGGCTCCCGGCGTGGGCCGGCGGTCCTCGGGTCTGGACACACCTTGGGACCACCCGCGCGTCCGTGCCCGGCCCCCGCCCCCGGACACTCGGATCAGATCAGTCCGGGTGTGACCCAAGAATCAGGATTTGGATAATCTCTCCTTGTGACTCTCAGACTATTGGCAGACAGAGAAATTGCCATCAGAGGCCCTGTCCACCTGCCCACCTGTGTGCTTTAAAGCCAGAGGTGGTACCGAAAAAACCAAACCAAACCAGACACACTTTACGCCTTACGGGGCCGTGCCATTGAGCTACTAGACAAACAGACCGCACCCCTGAGTGCCCAGGGGAGACCAGCTCTGTCCAAAAAAGAGATGGGGATACTGCTTATTTCAGTTCAGAGAAGCAGTGTTTGTTTGTTTGTTTGTTTGTTTGTTTGTTTGTTTGTTTGTGTTTTGGCCCCCGGGGAATCAAACCCAGAGGCATTCGACCTGAGTTACACCCTCAGCCTCTATTATTTTATTATTTTTCTAAATTTTTTTTGGGGTGTGTGTGTGTGTGTGTGTGTGTGTGTGTGTGTGTGTGGTACTGGGGGTAAAACCCAGGGGTTTCTACCTCTGAGGTACCCTCGCAGACCTATTTTATATTTTATTTGGAAACAGGGTCTCACTAAGTTGCTGAGAGCCTCACTAAGTAGCTGAGGCCGGCTTCGAACTTGCACGATCCTCCTATTTCAGCCTCCCCGAGCACTGGGATTACAAGCGTGCACCACCACGCCCGGCTTACTTTTCTAAATTTTGAAACAGGGTCTCGCTAAGTCACTGAGAGTCTCACTAAATTGCCGAGGCTGGCCTCAAACCTGCAATTCTCCCGTCTCAGCCTCCCCGGTACTAGGATTACAGGTGTGCACCACTGCGCCCAGCTCACAGGAGCGTTCTAATCTCAGGTTTCTGCTTCTTACGGTGGGGATCAGATATTTTAAGATCTTTTTCAATTATATCCCTCTCTCTGTGCCCTAATTCTTACCACGGTGCTCTCTTCTGGGAAAAAAAGAGAGAGAGAAAGAGAGAGAAAAAAAAAAGAACAATCCACATCCTCAAAGATAGAGGTGGTGACAGAGGACTGAGTTGGCCAGAGATAGACAGTCTTGCCAGCTCTGGCTCCCGAAGCGATGCTGAAGGAGCTATTTATCCAAAAGCCATAAAGCCCCCCATGTGTCTTAGGCCCCGCTACTTGTCTAAGAAGGAAAATGAGGTGTAAGCTCAGGACAAAGACGGGCTCTCTTCTCCCACCGCAGCGGCCTCCAACTATTTCCCCTCCCAATATCTGCTAGTAAATTCTCACGTCTTTGTTGTTCTGGACGGCGATGGCAGCAGTGGAGAGTTGTGTGGGTTAGAGACTCGCAGCTCTGTTTGTAAGAGCGGGTTTAGGTTCCGATGCCAGACCTCATGTTCACTTAAATTCGAATTTCAGATGAGCAACCAAGAAATGGTAGTGTACGACAAAGAATATTCCATTTTTTGATTGTTTGTTTGTTTGTTTGAATATGTTTTCTGACACACTGGGAGCCGCGCTGACACTAACTCTTGGCTGCTCGTCTGACATTCAGTTCACTGGACGCCCTGTACTTGATCTGGCAGCTCCAAAGTCAGGAAAAAGGACAGGTGTTGAGAGCGCAGGCCTGTAACTTCAGTATCTGAGAGGCTGAGATAGGAGGATTGCAGGTTCGAGGCCAGCCTTGGCTACTAGTGAGACACTCAAAAACCTAGCAAGACCCTGTTTCAAAACAAAAGATTAAAAAGAGGTTTGGAGTGTAGCTGGGAGGTAGAAGGCTCCTTAGTTCAACCCCCAGTACCAAAAAGAAAAAAAGAAAAGGAAAAAGGAAAAAAAGAAAAATGGAAAGGAACTATTCACTACATAGAAACTGTATTTTCTGAGCCGGGCGTGATGGCGCACGCTTGTCATCCCCGCGCTTGGGAGGCTGAGACGGGAGGATGGCGCAGGTTCGAAGCCAGCCTCAGCTACTGAGTGAGGCCCTCAGCAACTTAGTGAGACCCTGTTTCCAAATAAAATATAAAAGAGGTCTGGGAGTATAGCCCGGATGTAGAAAGCCCCTGGGTTCCACCTCCAGTACCACCAAAAAAAAAACTATATTAGAGTTCCCTTTGTTGCTTTTCCTCTCAAAGCAGCTCTCCCTATGCCAGACATGTGCCTATAAACTCAACTCAGAAGTCACAGGGGGAAACTAAGCCCTTTCTCCCATCGGGCATCAACGCAAACCAGGAGATGTCTAAAGTGCGGGTCCTGTAGGAAAAGTCTCTCCCAGGCATTCACAACCTTGGGTTTTGCCCTTCTCCCACAGACCCAAAGAAGTCCACAGCTCCCCGGCCACACGCGTCCCCTCTCCGGTAGCTCTGAGCCCCGCGGCTCCTCCCAGGCTCCATCCAGACCCCAGAATAGGAAGGAGCAGTCAGAGCCACCTTGACTGGGAATGCCCACGTCACCCGGGCGGCAGGAGGAACCCATTCATCAAGCCGCCAAAAGTCCCTCTGCTCCCCAGGAAGAACGGCCCCGGAGCACTTATAAATACATGAGCTCAGGTTTAAACAAATTGCATCACCAATTTTTCTGTTTCTGGAGGGGCGTCCATGCGAAGGGAAAGGCTTTGGTCTCTGTCCCGCAGACAATGCGTGCCCGGGGTCTCTTCTGCCCAAGCCAGCCGGCCGGCCTCGCCGCCTCTCCACGGGATGGGGTGCCCATTCCTAGCATTCTATTTTCATCCCGTTTGATGATAAAAATCACCCCAGCGGGACAAACGGAGGCAAAGATAAACAGGAAGCAGCCCCTGGGTGGATAGGGACAGGGTGGCTTGCGGAGAGAAAAAACAAAAGGAAAAACAATAAGAAACGAGTGGGCCAGGGCCGCTGCCATCGCCTTCCTGAACGCGCCAAGAGTAAACAGAAGAAATCGCATCAGTCATGGCTGGGCTGGAAGAGGGGTCCGCGCGGCTTGCCCTGCTCAGCCTCCCTGCGGGGACCCGCCTGGGGGGCTTCTTGGGCCCGTGGGACCCACACCCGGTTTCAGGCACTTTCTTCCTTTGAAAACCTGGCCTGGGTGACTCCGCACCTCGCTTGGGCTTGTGGAGAGATGTTCCGAGGTCTCTGCTTCTAAAGCCTGGGTCAAAACAGGCAGGGTGGTTGGCGGACAGCCTCCGCTACTTAGTGAGGCCCTCTGCAACTCAGTGAGACCCTGTTTCAAAATAAAGAATCAAAAATAGGGCCGGGGATATAGCTCAGAGGTAGAATGCCCCTGGATTCCATCCCCAGTACCGCACACACAAAAAAGGGTAACCCGTGGAGGTACTGGGTTCTGGGTTCTGGACCTGGAGGTACTGGGTTCAATCCCCAGTGGCAATAAGTAAGTAAGTAAGTAAATAAATAAATAAATAAATAAATAAATAAATAAATAAATAAATAGAGCTGGGGGTGTAGCACAGTGGTAGCGCTTGCCTGATTTCAAACCCCAGGATGGAAACAAAAAGCAAATATTTATAGTGTGTGACCTGGTGCTTGGTAGATGTGCGCTGTGCAATGGCTAAATCCAGCTGATTCCCATAGATAGACGTTACTTTGTATAAATTTTTTGAAATAAAGAAGACAATTTTAAGGTAAAGAAGAGAAAAACGCGGCCTATACATACAATGGTGCTGTATGCAGCCTCAAAGGAGAGGGCAAGTCTGCCCTTTGCAACCATGCGGCTGCGCCTGAAGGGCGTGGTGGCGGCTGAAGTCAGCCAGGCTCGGAAGGACAGTCGGGGCCTGAATTCACTTACACGGAGGATGGAGACGGTATTGCGGTCGCTCGCAGAAGCAGGGACCGAGAGGGAGAGGGAGAGGGAGAGGAGACAGACAGACAGACAGACAGACAGACAGACAGACAGACAGACACCAGGAATTGAACCCAGGGCCATTCTATCCCTGAGCTACCTCCCCAGCCCTTTTTATTTTTTCATTTTGAGACAGGGTCTTGCTAATTTGCTGAGAGTTGCTGAGGCTGGCCTCCAATCTGCCATTCTTCTGTCTCAGCCTCCTAAGTACTGGAATTAGAGGTGCATACCATAATACCCACTCCAGACTGCTGTATGTACTGAAAATTTGTGAAGAGGGTAGTTCTTTATGTTTGTTTGTTTGTTTGTTTGTTTGTTTGTTTGTTTGTTTTTGCAGTACTGGGGATTGAGCCCAGGAGCATTCTACCTCCAAGCTAAACCCCAGCCCTATTTTTAATTTTTCTTTTTAATTTTAAAACAGGGTCTCACTAAGTGGTAGAGGGCCTCAAAAAGTAGCTGAGGCTGACTCTGAACCTGAATCCGCCTGTCTCAGCCTCGCAAATACTAAGATTACAAATGTGTACCACTTCACCGCGCTGAGGAGGGTAGATGTTAAATATTTTTACTACTAATAATCATAATGATGATAATGATAATAATAAATAAATAAAGAGGACAGAAAGAAACCTTGGGAGGTGATGTATTTTTGTAATTCATAGTTCAAATTCTTTATTATCTTTTCTTTGTCTTTTTTCTTTCTTTTTTTCCATACTGGAGATTGAACCCAGGGACATTCTACCTCCAAGCCACACCCCTTATCTCTTTTTATTTTTTATTTTGAAGCAGGGTCTCATTAAGTTACTGAGGCTGGCCTTGAACCCACAATCCTCCTGTCTTAGCCTCCCAAATACTGAGGTCGCAGGCTTGGGCCACCACGCCCAGCTGCCCCTTTTCTTTCTATTGCTTTCAATTCAACAATCCAATCATCTTCCCGCGTCCGCCGCTGTGCCAGGAACTGGACGGTGGGTTCATGACACAGGAATAAACAAGACCCCATCCTGGTGTCCAGGAAGTTCTAGCCATAGAGATGGGCAAATGAAGATCTCCCGATACCTGGTGGATACAGTCAGGAGAGGAAAAGGCTTCCTGTCAATGCAGATGCCGGGATGTCAGGAAGAGGGTGGAGGGCATTCTGGTTTCTGTGCACCATGCCCAAGGCCACCCCGGCGCTGTTACAGTTTTAGGACCGGAGAGCTGAGCGGATCGGGGTGGGGGGACCCATTTCTGACTGTGTCCGTCACTGCCCTTTCTGCTGGCCTCCCAGAAGCCACACGGTGAGCGTCTGCTACGGAAGAGCGATTCACAGAAGTAATTGACAGAGATGGAGGTACAGACAGGCTGCACAGATCAGGGGTCCAGACCTCATTCCTACCTGGTCCACTCAATTACGCAGGAGTGCCTTACTGGAGAAGTAGGTAGAGTTACTGTAAATAAGTTCAACTTTGGGCGCGGACGTCACGGGGGAGCTGCCCCCGCCAGGCCGGGTGATGGATGAGGAAGCCGTGTTCAGAGTGATCACGGAGCCAGCCTTTCCCAGCAGCCCGGCGGCCCCGCGGCCCCAGCACAGGCCCCGGTGGGGTCGGAGGGCGGCAAGAGGCTGGGCTCTTCCTGGCTCGCATCCACCCTGTGACCGGGAGCCCCTTGCCAGGGCTCCGTTACCCCTTCACTAAAATTAAAAACAAAAGCAAAACTCCAAGGGAGAAAGATGGAGACAGCGAAAGGATGCTATCCATATCCCGATACCTGAATCAGACAGATGTGCGGGTTTGAATCCTAACTCAGCTCAGGTGACCACTCTCGGTCTCCGTTTTGTGATCTGTGCAATGAATCTACCCAGTCTTCTATTTACACCTTGATTAAGATGCTATCTCTTATAGGTCTGGAAAATAACAGGCGCTCAAGAAGTATGCCTTATCGGCATGGCCATTGTTATTAAGGTTTTGAGCCCAGCGGGGAGGTCCATGCTTGTAATACAAGTACTTGTGAGGCGGGGACAGGAGGATCTTAGGTTCAAGGCCAGCCTTAGCAACTTAGTGAGACACTCGGCAACTTAGTAAGACCCTGTTTCAAAATTTTAAAAAATAGCCAGGCGTGGTGGCGCACGCTTGTAATCCTCCGCACTTGGGAGGCTGAGACAGGAGGATGGCACAGGTTCGAAGCCAGCCTCGGCTACTTAGTGAGGCTCTCAGCAACTTAGCGAGACCCTGTTTCCAAATAAAATATAAAAGAGGTCTGGGAGTATAGCCCGGAGGTAGAAGGCCTCTGCGTTCCATCCCCAGACCCACAAAATAATAATAATAATAATAATAATAATAATAATAATAATAAACATTTATTGTACACTTAAAAATTGTTAAAAAGATAGATCTGACATTAAAAGTCTTACTTTTTTTTAAGGAAAGAGAGGGGGATTTAGTCTGGCAAAGGACTGTCAGTTGAGAGCCGTGGCTCACTCCTGTAATCTCAGTATTTGAGAGGCTGAGTCGGGAAGATCTCAGGTTCAAGGCCAGCCTGAACAGCTCAGACCCTCAGCAACTTAGCAAGATTCTGCTTCAGAATGAAAAATAAAATAGGGGTAGGGGTGTAGCTCAGATTCTCAGAGAAGGCTCCTGGGTTCAAGCTCCAGTACTAAAAAAGAAAAAAGAAAAGACTAAGCATTGAACCTTAGTGGCAAAATGTCTAACTTGGCTAAGCCTACATGCTTCCCATCATCAATTAGGGGTAAAGTAAAAGCTACTTTACACGGTTGTCTGAAAACTGAAAGACACAGCTCGTGTAAAGTGCTTGCCTTAGTGCCCAGAATATAGCCAAGACCCCTGAAGGCGTGCTGCCACTGCTGCGTTATCAGAGCACAGAAGGGCTGCCAAGGCTTGAGGTCGCATCGCATCTCCCCTGGCAGCCCGCACGAGCAGGACAAGACCTCCAGCCTCACCCTAGAAGAAAGAGTATTCAAGGAAACTTCACAGTCTAATAAAACCTCCCCGAGACCCGAGGGCTTTGAAGGCTCTTCAAACTGAAAATTATGCAAGCGAGTGATTTTATCATATCTTACAACCGCTCGGTCCTGATGTCAACAACGTCCTCATTCTTAGGACGAGCTAAGCTCGAATCAAGTTTTGGCAAGTTTTCCGGGAGCCTATACTCACATAAATTACACCATGCCACGGCGTGACGCGGCCCCTCAACGTGACTCTTCTCGGGAGGATCGTCAGGAAGGCGATTTTTCAGAAACACTGGAGGGTTTCATCAATTTTCCTAGGGGCCTCTCCTAATCCTTTGAGACACAAATCATTCCTGTTGGAAGCACCTGTCGCGAGGGCAAGCCCGCGCTCCCACACGCCCCGCCTGTAATTAGAGTCGCTCTCCAGAAAAAATTTCCATCCACTTTATGAAATGATGCATCCTTTGCAAGATTTGCAAGTCCTCTTTGCAATCCGTTTGCAACGTATTTGCATAGGGCTATCGGATACCCGGGGCATCTGGCAGTCCCTGCCCACAAGGGCATCATGCCCAGCCGGGCCGTGGCGCGCATGCGCGGGGGGCGGGGCGCTGGGCAGGGAGGGAGTACCTGCCTCGAGTATGGGCGCGACGGTCGTTCCTCTTGCACCGGGTGATGCTTGCTCTCCTACGGTGCTCTGTACGAGGTGGGCTCAGAGAACGAATTCTCAACTCTTGAGATCCCGCGAAAGCTCACGCGGAAGAAAATTAATCCCTGGAGCAGGGTGTGCTGGCGCTCACCTGGAATCCCAGTCTTGGGAGGCCAGAGTAGGATGATGGCGGGTTTGAGGCCAGCTGCAGCAACTTAGGGAGCGAGGTTCTCGGCGAGTTAGCGAGAAACAAAAGATAAACCGGGCGCGGTGGTGCACACTTGTAATCCCCGCGCTCGGGAGGCTGAGACAGGAGGATCGATCGCGCAGGTTCGAAGCCAGCCTCGGCTACTACTTAGTGAGGCTCTCAGCAACTTGGTGAGACTCTGTTTCCAAATAATATATAAAATAGGTCTGGGAGTATAGCCCGGAGGTAGAAAGCCCCTGGGTTCCACTCCCAGTACCACCAAAAACAAACAAACAAAACAAAAGATAAAATAGGGCGCAGGGGTGGGGGTGGCTTGGAGGTGGAATGCCCCTGGGTTCAATTCCCAGTATCACAAGAAAGAAAAGAAAAAGAAAGAGAGAAAGAGAAAGGAAGGAAGAGGACAGAAGGAAAGAAAGAAAGAAAGAAAGAAAGAAAGAAAGAAAGAAAGAGGGAGGAAGGAAAGAAGGAAGGAACTTAATTTTCAAATTTATGTGCTGATGCTATTTGAAAGCGGAGCCTTTGGGAGGTAAATCGAGTTCCTCCTGCTGGCGTTAGTAGCTTCATAAGAAAGGAGGGATCTGAGCTAGCACACGTGCTCTGTCTCGCCACAAAGCGTCCTCCGCCATGTTAGGACACAGCAAAGAGGCCTTCACCAGGGACCACACCGTGCTCTCGGACCCTGCAGCCTCCAGAAACATAGTCAAATAAACTCCTTTTCGTTATAAACGACTCGGTCTCCAGGACTTTGTTATAGCAACAGAAAACAGACTGAGACAAATGTCCCCTTGAATAGACCAGGTATCATCACAGTTAATTGTCTTGGCTTGAGCTACATTCAGCGAGCTTCTGTCCACAAACACAAGTATTTTTTTTTTTTTTTTTTTTTGCTAACCCTTCAGACAGTTGAGTTCTCACACTTATTTTTTTTTATTGTTCCACATGAATTATTTAGTTCAGACTTGCTGGAGTTGTGCTAATATCAAAAACTGGGTAAACCCCTAATAATGATTCCGATTTGTTGACTAGCACTGAGCTTAGTTAAACAAAGGCTGTTTATACACATGGGGTCTTCGTTACATGAGAATTTATTGCCCGGCTCTAACACAATAATTGGGTTGTATCTTGAAGCAAAAAGCCATTTACAATATAAAAAAGTTATAATTGAATGAATGGCCACTTAAAAAATTAATACACATTCTGAACTCATTTTCCACTTAGTTGACGCCTTCGGTGAGCTTGAGGAAAATCACGTCATCTCTCTTGTCCACGGTGGCTGTACGTGTAAACTGAAGACAAAATTATCCCAAGTTGGAGAATCAAACTTTGGACGAGATGAAATGTGGAAAAGCTTTTCGAGTCAGTAAACTGAAACGTAAAGAAAGGTGTTTGCGAGTAGAAGCAGAAAACAGTCCCTGGACGTCAGCTCTCCTTTAACGCTGCGTTCATAGAACAACTGAATTTCGGCTGGGCTGCTCCTTTCAGGATCCCTTGCGGCTAGGTGGGAAGATGCCACTGAGAACTGGCCAAAGCGCGGTGGAGATGAGGATGGGATTCTCCAGACGACTGGGGATGGGGCCGCCATGCAGCTGGCTCTGCCACTCTCGAGGACCTTCCCAAAGGAAATGAAATCGGAATATTATGGGGACACACAGCATCACACTTCATAGCCTGCGTAACTGCCAGCAGATGAAGAGATTACAAACCTACGGTATATACACGCAGTGGAATTTCTCTCATCCGCAAAGAAGAAGAAAATTATGTCATTTGCAGAACAATGCATAGAAGCTGGAGAATATTTTGCTAAGCAGGATTAGTCAGTCAGTCCCTGAAAGCGAAGGGGCAGATGTTTTCACTTATATGTGGGAGTTAGAAAGAAAATGGGAAACAAAAAGAACTCCAAACAAATACGGAAAAAATGCTAGAAGAATAGTGGAGGGGGGACTTGGGAAGGTATGTAAAATGGGAGGTTTAGCTGAGGCAGAGGTTCGAATAATCCTATGTTCATATGTGAAGTTATCAACACCAACTTTAAAATTTTGTATGGGGTAGGAGAGGGAGCCTGGTGGAACCTGGAGGGAAACACCCCAGTACTGTGTGCATGTCTATTTCTATTTCTCAGAACTACATTATGACATATAATTACAATGCACCGATAGTTTTTTTTTTTTTTTTTTTTTTTTTTGGTGGTGGTACTGGGGTTCCTGGAAGCCCTTCTACCTCCGGGCTACACTCCCAGACCTATTGTATATTTTTGGAAACAGGGTCTCCTAAGCCAGCGCGCGTGGCTGGCTTCGAACCTGCGCGATCCTCCTGTCTCCACCTCCCAAGCGCGGGGATGACAAGCGTGCGCCACCACGCCTGGCGTTGCACCAATAGTTTTTTTTAAAAAGAGCTGGTGTATGGTTGCGCACGTTTGTAATCCCAGTCCTTGGGAAACTGAGACAGGAGGATCGTGGTTCGTGGCCAGCCTCAGCTACTTAGTGAGGCCCTCTGCAACTCAGTGAGACCCTGTTTCAAAATAAAAGAATAAAAAAATAGGGTTGGGATGTAGCTCAGAGGTCAAATGCCCCTGGGTTCCATCCCCAAACGCGAAAAAAAAAAAATTTTCAATGTATGACTACCATGCACCAATAAAAATTTAAAAGAAATATATAAATTCAGATGACTGGTCCCCAAACCCATCTCTGCCACTTGCTGGCAATATGCTAAGTTAGAGTTATGAGCCTTTGTGTTACTGATCTATAAATTAAGTATACTAACAGTGGCTGCCACAGGAGATCAATATGGAATTTAACAAAATAACGCATGTAAAGAATTTAGCACACTGACCAACACATCTCAAACACTCAATAAGTATTAGTCATTATTAGTGAAGGGAAAGATGTTTTCAGGGGTAGAAGACACCCCACTGCTAAGCTCAGCCTGGGCATCTAAAGCATTGAGATGTCACTGAAAGCTCCTTCATCTAAGTTTTTGCCTATCTACTGTCAATCTCCTTCTGAAATATGAACTTGTTTTATTCTTAGCAAAGTACCAAAGCTTCAGATGGAAAATAAATGTGAAAAGCAGGGCGTGGTGGCGCACGCTTGTCATCCCAGCATTCGGGAGGCTGAGACCAGAGGATGGCGGTTCGCGGACAGCCTCAGCTACTTAGTGAGGCCCTCTGCAGCTCAGTGAGACCGGGTTTCAAAATAAAGAATAAAAAATAGGGCAGGGGCTGTAGCTCGGAGGTTGAATGCCCCTGGGTTCCATCCCCAGATCCTCAAAAAGAAAAGAAAAGAAAAGAAAAGAAGGAAAAGAAATGTGAAGACCACCATCCCTCACCAATACCGACTGGGTTTGAGATATGGGTGTCAAGAACATGGCAGGGCCAGGCAATCATTGGCACCACAACTTCCCATTGTGCCAGCTGCGCGGCTGGTTATTTTTAGACCCTCTCTCTGCTCTGGTCTCTTATAAATCACAGGGCGCTCCATGTCCTAAGACAGTTCGGCGTCTGGCTTCCTGGTGGCCTCAGGCATTGGGAGACAGCACTGAAGGAGGAGAGAATACATTTTCTCATTCCTCCTGCTCATCCACTTTGGCATTTGGAATAGCTACTGTATAATCTTGGCTGCACTAGAAGATTCTGGCACCAAGACTCTGGTGATGAATGGCTTCTCTTCTTGTCCTTCTTCCCTAGGGGAAGCAGTGACGTCCCGCCATTGGTGAGCTGAGTAGCCTCACTTCCGCTGTCCGCTTCCTCAGCTGCTCAGTCAACTGTGGAGTCAATCCCCTGCATTCAATTCTTTCTCACTGAAGGACCTTTAATGGTGTTGTGTTTTTTTGTTTTTTTTTCCCCATCTGGACCTAGACAGATACAAGAGGAAAGGTAACACCAATGCCAAATACACCACCTCATATGTGCTGGGGCTTCAAGGTGTATTTCTGGAAGGAAAGAAGAAAGAAACATCTTAGAACAGGAAGATATTAATATGAGCACCTTGAACTCAACATGCTCACCATTCTAAGGACTTTGGGGCTGAAAACATCCCTTCTGAGATGCTAGTCTGGTCTTCAAAGACTCTCCGCCAGATAACCAACCGAGTCTATCAAAACATTCATCCTTCACTACCCTATTTCCTGTCTGGTCCCTCAGAACACTGAACCCCAAGCTTTAGGGTCCTGAACCCATAAAGGTAGCAAGGAATTTCCTCTGGGGACCTTTCGTTTATAGGATCTGACAGAGAGCAGGACACCAGAGTGGGACAGAAGAGAAGGTGTAGAGACAGCTATTTGCTATTTTTCTCCAGATAGCCTAGACAACGCAGCACTTACAATGTTTGTAAATATCTGTTTGGCCCCAAGAGTTCTCTCCCATGGAAACAGATAATAAAACCTAACTGGCTGAGTTTATTCATCATGCTGGGAGACACATTCCTGGGTCTGATTACACTGCCTTTGTATTGCGGAAAAGGAGAGAGAGAGAGAGAGAGAGAGAGAGAGAGAGAGAGAGAGAGAGAGAGAGAGGAGGGATATTATGGGGCACTCAGATCTGAAAGTAAGGTTGGTCTTCCAGGTTGATGAAGTTTGGGTCATGAAGAGCTACATCTAGAAAAGGTAATCCGGATGGGCACCAGCTCTCTCTACCCTCTTTCCTTGGAGGTCCAAAATGTCCAGGCAAGCTGGGCATGGTGGTGTATGCTTGTAATCCCAGCACTTGGGAGGCTGAGACAGGAGGATCGCACAGGTTCAAAGCCAGCCTCAGCTACTGAGTGAGGCTCTCAGCAACTTAGTGAGACCCTGTTTCCAAATAAAATATATTAAAAAAAAAGGTCTGAGAGTATAGCCTGGAGGTAGAAAGCCTCTGGGTTCCACCCTCAGTACTACAAAAATAAATAAATAAATAAGGTATAAAAATAGGTCTGGGAGTATAGCCCAGAGGTAGAAAGTTCCTGGGTTCCAGCCCCAGTACCCCCCCCCCACACACACACACAAGTCCCGGTATCTCTGTAAAGCACGTAGCTACCGTAACAAGCCATCAAGTGACTCTCAAGTTCCATCTCCTTCATCGTGACAGTGATGATACGCACCCTTTTGCCGAGCACGTACCAGGTGCTGTGTATACTGGTCTGTGTATTTTACCTCCTTTATTTTGTGGGGGAGCCTGCACCAAAGCGTGTTCCCAATAATGCTAATCTCACGCTGTGCTCTACAGATTAGATTCTGTGGCCTCAAAACACTGACAGAAATGTGGCCTCCTATGAGACCCTGCTCAAGGAGGAAAAAAAAATCAAAATGTAGAGGAGGATATAATGGACTCTGGAATCTTGAAGTTGAGAAAATCATTGCAGTCTGGAGTGGTGGTGCTCACTTGTAATCCCAGTGCGTGGGAGGCTGAGACAGGGTTCAAGACCAGCCTCAGCCATTTAGCGAGCCTCTCAGCAACCTAATGAGACCCTGTTTCAAAATTAAAAAGAAAAATCAAAAGGGCTGGGGAGCAGCTCAGAGGTAGAATGCCCTCAGGTCCAATCTCCAACACACATACACACACACACACACACACACACACACACACACACACACACACAGAGGCGCGAGCTGGGTGTGGTGGCACACGCTTGTAATTCTTTGGGAGAAATCCCTGATTCCCCGGGCCTATTTTATTATTTTGGAAGACAATCTTGCTAAGTTGCAGGGGGCTACACTAAGTAGCTGAGGCTGGCTACAAACCTGTGAGCTTCCTGTCTCAGCCTCCCAAGGACTGGGATTACAAGCGCACCCCACCACACCCAGCTCACACCTTTATATTTTTTTAAGTTTTTTTTTTTCCCCAAAACATCTTTGTCCATAAAACCTGTTTCCTGAAATCCTCTTAGGATCTTGCTCCCATTCCAACTAGTTAAAAAGCTCAACCTCATATTAATATACACCAACGCATTAAATGAAGATGAAGGCGGCTGCTGGTATTTTCCAAAGGGTTTTCCACAAAGTTTATTAATGAGGAGCCATGGGACACTTCTTTAAGCAGAAAAAATGATGTCTGAGATCCTATCGCCTTGTTAAGAGATTTAAAATTCTCTGAAGTCTCCCAGTGAATATATGGGGGACCTTCCAAACACATCACTAGCTCTCCACCCCAGCCTCGGAGGCCCGATCATCGGTATTTAAACAACTACAAAGGTAAAGGCTGACCCTGAGTCTCCTTCCCAGCCGTCCCCACAGCCCACTCGAGATGTTATCTGCCAGGAGTAAACAGGCCCGGCCCCAAAGTCTTGGCCACCCTGGTGTGATATCAAACAGCTGCTCAGCGGCCCTTGAAGTCGGCTCCTATCCTCCTCCTGCTGAACTTACAGCAAGTCTGGCTTCCTGGCGGGGCTTCTCTTTGAAGTCCAGGGGAGCCCAGTGCATGGGTGTGTGGGAAGCCACACGAAGATTCCTCCCTCTCGGATACATCTTTTCCATGAGAACAGACCCTTCCAGGAAGGCGATGCTGCGGAATCTGACATCTCCAATCAGAAAAACCGTAACCATGGTAACCCACAAGCCATCCAGCCAACATTATTAGTATCCAACCTCTAGGCCCCTGTACTGTCTTGTTCAGGGGCTCACGATGAGGTAAAAACTGAAATAGTTCCCCCTTTCACAAGTGAGGAAGACGAGGCTCGGAGAGAAGAGGTGCCTTGGGCCAGGTTGCAGTGTAAAGGAGCTGGGGAATTAGGTTTCAGCTGTCTCGGGATGGGGCGCTTCGTTTCCCAATTGGATGGAATACGTGGGAAGGAGGACCTGCTATAAAGAGTGGCTCAGAGGCAAGGACGGGGCCGCAGGAGGACAGAGTCTGCAGACTCCCACCCTCCAGAATTGTGCAGGCTTTCTCTCCTGCCCTCAGGCCGCTCCCGGTTCTGCGCATGCGCATGCCCGTCTTCACACTAGCATGCCCCCTATTCTGCGCATGCGCAAGACTTCACACTCGCGTTCCTCTATTCTGCACATGCGCATGCCTTTCACCTAGCCTGCTCCCTATTCTGCGCATGCTCAAGCCTTCTTCCCATTAGCGTCTGCCAACGTGCCCCCCATTCTGCGCATGTGCATTCCCTTCACACCAGCGGGCTCTCCTATTTTGCGCATGCTCAAGCCTTCACACTAGTGTTCCCCTATTCTGCGCATGCCCTTCACACTAGCTGACTCCCTATTCTGCGCATGCTCAAGTCTTCTTCACACTAGCCTGCGCCAACATACTCCCCATCCTGCGCATGTGCATTCCCTTCTCCACGCAACCCTGCTCCCCATTCTGCGCATGCGCGTTCCCTTCTTCACGCTAGCGTGCCCCCTGTTCTGCGCATGCTCAAGCCTTCTTCGTACTAGCGTGTGGACGTCTTTCTGCCCGCCTCTCCCGCCGACTGCACCAAAAGGGCCTTGAAGCGGGGTCTCTTAGCCTCTGGCCTGGTGGCGGTGGCCATGGCAGCTGCTCCCCACCCTGGGCTTATCGTGGGCCACATCCCAGGGCTTATTTAGAGCCAGCCACTCGCAAGTGCTGCCCATTCTCGCTGCATCCGCCATGCAGTGCTGTGTGTTCAGTAATTTCAGCATGACTCTGCCAAGCACCTTGGAAGGACCTTTGCGGTGTTTGTCGCTGAGTCTTTACGGGCACACTTAAAGGTTGCTGCGACCATCGCCCCCATATTACATGAGGAAACGGGCCCAGAAAGAGGAGGTTATACCTACGTGAAGTCACCACTAAGGTTGTGCTGTGTCAGATGAGCGTGCACACGTGTGTGTGTGTGTGTGTGTGTGTGTGTGTGTGTGTGACACTGGGGATTAAACCCAGAGATGTTCTTCCTCAGGGCTACACCCCAGCCCTTTTAATTTTTAGGTTATTTTTAAACAGGGTTGACAGGTTGGGTCCCCTGGTCTGGACCTTAGAAAAGGAGGAGACTGCTGGGCGATATCGCGAGAGGGGCGGGGCTTCCACGCGTAACTCCGCCCACAAGACACAAACTTTAAAAGGAAGGGCATTTCCCTTCCAGCTTAGAGGAGCTCGGAGGTCTTCAGTAGCGGTCCAGCTCCTATCCCTGGGGGAGGCCGCATTGAAATTCTTTTTCTTCTTGGCGCAAGGGTCCCTCTCTTTTTCATTGTGCCTAAAAACCTAACAAGGGTCTCCCTAAATTGCAGAGACCCTCACTAAGTGGGTGAAGTGGGCCTCAAACCTGTGGTCCTCCTGTCTCATCCTCCCAAGTATTGGGATCCCAGGCGTGCGCCACCACGCCCTGCTGCTTTTGCGGGTTTTGTTTTTTCCCCCCTCGGCAGGCCCCCATCCGCCTCCAAACTAGTATCATTTATTATTCTGCAAGAAACGAGGAGGCCCAGGAGTCCGTGTGTTTTCCAACCCCTCCAGGCGGTCTGTTTTTGCTGGCCTCGCATGAAAACGGCCAGGCAGTTGGCTCCGCGAGGTAACAGGCCGGCTGGGGTGTGATGTGAGCCGCTGCAACAGTGATAAACGACTCCAGGTCAGCGCTGGGCACCGCCGGCCAAGAGAGCCCCGACCGCAGCCGCCCAGAGCATCTCCGCGCGCCATGCGGTTTCTTAACGCCCTCGCTGCCCGCCCTGCCAGGGGATGAGGGGGTGAGGGAGTCCAGAGAGATTTCCTGAGTCTCTGGATCAGGGCTGGAAAGGGGGGAGACCAGGGCAGGAGGAACAGTTCCTACTTTTTCTTTTCCGTTACTGGCTGGAACCCAGGGGCATTCTACCTCTGAGCTACACCCCCAGCCCTATTTTTATTCTTTATTCTGAAACAGGGTCTCACTAAGTTGCAGAGGGCCTCACTGAGTAGCTGAGGCTGTCCTCCAACCTGAGATCCTCCTGTCTCAGCCTCCCAAGTACTGGGATTACAAGCATGTGCCACCATGTCCCGCCCCAGAATACTCTTCAGGTCACGAAATTATAGCCTCTAACTCCAGCTCCGACGCCAAGGCGCAGGCCTTTTTGTTGCCCAGAGGACACCAAGGATGGTTCTAGTGACCACAGGAGACGGAAGGAATAAAGAGCAGACTCAGTCTGTATCCAGGGGCCGGATGGGGCTCGAGCCAGGGGTCTGCGCTTCTGAGCCCGCTCCTCTGGGGGGTGGGTCCTGCAGGCCTAGAGTTCAGGAATGGCCTCCGTGCACCATCGGCCTCAAATATTGAGACAGCAAGAACCTTCAACCCAGCGGGCATGGTGGCTCAAGCCTGGAATCTCAGTACTTGGGAGGCCGAGATAGGAGGGTCTCAGGTCTGTGACCAAGCTCCGCAGAGACCCTCAGTAACTTAGACCCTGTTTCCAAATAAATAAATTAGGACTGGGAGGGTAGTTCAGAAGTATATTGCCCTTGGCTTCAATACACAGTACCAGGAGGAGGGGGAAGAGGACTTTGATTTTTTTCTTTTTGTGGTCCTGGGGGTGGAACCCAGGGGCTTTTCTACCTCTGGGCTACACTCCCAGGCCTATTTTATATTTTCTTTGGAAACAGGGTCTCCCTAAGTTGCCGAGAGCCTCACTAAGTAGCTGAGGCTGGCTTCGAACCTGTGCGATCCTCCTGTCTCAGCCTCCCAAGCACTGGGATTACAAGCGTGCGCCACCGCGCCCGGCCTGGAAGAGGACTTTCTCTCTGACTCTGAAGCCCACACATCTGGTTTGAGATAGGAGGGTACTAGACAGTCTTGTGATAACTTGGGGATCCCTCAGCAAGAAACCAGCTTGCTGAGGGACCCCAATACTGAAGTCAACGTCGAGCAAGTTTCGATGCTGGCTCAAAGGTTAACTTGCTGTAGGACCAAGTCAACAACCCCTCTGAGCTCTGGAGAGTTGGTACGTAAGGTGCCATATTAGCATGTGGTGTGAACATATCCCCCAAAGTTCACGTTCCAGAAACTTAGTGTCCACACTCCATGGTAGTTGGGTGTGGGGCCTTTGGGAGGTCACTGGGATGAGACAGAGTCAGGAGGGCAGGGCCCCCACAGTGGTATTAGGAGCAATTAAAAAAAGGAAGGAAAGCCTGGCGCTGTGGCCCACGCCTTTAATCCTAGTACTTGGGAGGCTGAGGCAGGAGGATTGCAGGGTTGAGCCCAGCCTCGGAAGTTTAGCAAGACCCATGGCAACTTAGCAAGACCCTGTTTCAAATTAAAAAAAAAAAAGTGCTGAGAGTATAGCTCGGAGGTAGAATGCCCCCCCGAGTTCAATCCCCAGTATTCCCCCGAAAAGAAAAGAGAAAGAGAGACGTGCGTGGAGCAGGCTTGCTCTGTCCTACCATGCGGCGCCCTCTGCCACGTTACGATTTAGCAAGAAGGCCCTCCCCAAATGCTGGCACTGTGATCTTGGACTTTTCCAGCCTCCAGAAATGTGGGCCAAATAACTTTCTATTCTTTATAAACATTCCAGCCTCGGGTATTTAGTTACAGCAACAGCATGTGGCCCTGAACAGGCAGCTTGCATGAAGGGTCACAATGTCTCCCTGACGTGTTTTGTGTGATCGAGTCAGACAAGCATCCCCCCCCGTCCCCCTCACTGGCCAGCTGTGGACACTCTGGAAGGACTCTTGGGCTCTCTGCGGCTCATTTTTCTCATTTCCTGAAGACATTGCTCACGGACTCCGCACCATCTTGTGCCGGCCAACACCATGGCTTCCAATTGTAACACCAACCGTCTTTGCCTGGGATTTTTCTGTCCCGCCCAGAAGCCAGGCTGGGTATGGCTGGGCTGGAGTCCAGCCTGGAGAAACCCCTGCTCGCCTGTGATTGAATAGAGCTGGCGCATAGCGACCCCAGCTTCATCACCCTCTGGGAGGCACCCCGGGGTGCATGGGCATGAAAGATGATGCCCCAGGGAGCCACGCCAGGGCACAGCGGGGCCGAGGGCTGTCTCTGCTCACTACCTTTCCGCATCCCCTGTGCTCGTGGGATCTCCTGGAGTTGGCTCCTGCGAGTTACCTCGTAGAAAGCCGGGCGTGGTGGCGCACGCTCGTAATCCCAGCACTCGGGAGGCTGAGACAGGAGGATCGCGGTTCGCGGACAGCCTCAACTACTTAGTGAGGCCCTTTGCAACTCAGTGAGACCCTGTTTCAAAATAAAGGATCAAAAATAGGGCTGGGAGTGTAGCTGGGAGGTAGAATGCCTTTGGGTTCCACCCCCAGTACCGCAAAAAAAAAAAAAAGGAAAATAAAAAAAGAATTACCTCGTAGAGTTCCCAGGAGGGTTAATAAGCAAATAAAAAATTCTTCGAGGAGCGTCTGCCACGGGGTAAGGTTGAGTTGGAGTGAATCCGATCCTAGCGCGGGTTTAAATAAATGTTATCGGGTGCCTGTCATGGAGCTGTGGCAGGAAACCGGCCTCTGCCTTGCTATTTCTCAGACACGCAAACTGAGGCTTCGGGCTTTCACGTGACTTCCCAAGGTTGCGCCCCGTAATAGAGACATTCGGATGGAAACCCAGGTCGTCCCTGCACCTCGCAACTTCTTCAGAGGGCCAGAGGAAGAAGAATTACAGTCGTTAGGACAGAAAGCGCTAAACTTATCCGACCCCCTTTCCTCCGTCTGCTGAGGATCCAGAAACTTGAACAAAGAGACCCGGAACATGGAGCTCTGCAGAAGCCAGGCCCGCGGAGAGGGAGCCGCACCCCCCACGGGTCTCCCCTCTCGTCCCGGGGTTTTCTGTACCCTGGACACCAGTCACCTTCCCAAGGACCTCGGCGGAGGAGCGAGAAGCGGCCCGTCTGTTGTCCCATTTGATTTAAGGCCAGTCACACTTCAGAGGCCGTCTGAGGTTAAAGAACACAGAATTCTGGGCCTGTTTATAAACCGACAGGCCCCGAGGTTTTCACCATTTGCCTGTAGTGCACGGAGCAATATGACTCATTGGATCATAAAAGAGATCAAATAGCCCCGTTGCTAATAATTCTTTCCCTGACCCAGTCTCCGGCACATCGGGTTTGTAAACAGAGTTTTAATGGCACCCCTTGGACGTAACAGCATCGTTTCTTTACGGCACCTTGGCCGGGCGAGCGGCTTGAGGCTTAAGCCTCCCTCATCTGCGGGCGCTAATGTTGTTTGGCGTTTTAAGAACTACTTAGAGCCAGGGTTATTGCCCTTTGAAAGAGTGGAACCAGCCCTTTACAGAGCACCACACTTGTGAATCTGCCTGGACGCCGTGACCTTCACCCCTAATGACCTCCACGACCCCGGCCCCAGATCCCTGATTCCCCAGGAAACGCGTCCCGGTGCCGATCCTAAAACTGTCAGGAAAGTCAAGTCGGCTCTCAGAGTGGCGGGTCATTCTCTGGAGAAGCCAGGCTTGTTCGTGAGATTCTTTGTGAACTAACCATCGCACCAAGATGCTGTGAAGGCCAAGGCAGGAGAACGGCGGCGTGGCGAGCCCCAAACAGCGCAAGGCCAGGAAGAACACGCAGAGGGAGCCGGGAGGGGCGGCCCACGCGTGTAATCCCAGTACTTGGGAGGCTGAGACAGGAGGATCGCAGACGGGACGAGGCCAGCTTCAGCCGCTTAGCAAGACCTCAGCAGCTCAGTGAGATTCTGCTTCAAATTTTAAAAACAAAATAGGGCTGGGGGTGGAATAGCTTGGAGATAGAATGGTCCTGGGTTCAATCCCCAGTAACACACACACACACACACACACACACACACACACACACACACGTGTCTATCTCTCTATGAGTGTATTTGTGTATAAATGTATACATATATATAAATATATACATATATACACACATATCACATAGATATATATGATATATATGTGATATATATGCACGCATATATCATATATGTGTGCATATATGTGTGTATATGTCATATAAATACATAAACATATTTATATATAAACACATATATCACATATAAATATATGTCATATAAATACATATATATCACATGTGAATACACGTATACGTATACATATATACACACATATGTATACATACACGCACATATAGCAGCTGAATTCTAACTTGGTCTGAGGCACTGTGCACGCCCTACTAAAGAGCTAAATATAATGAAATATGGTCTCTGCCTTAATAAATTTACAACTAAGAGAAAACACGAGTTTGGGGATATGGTTCAGCGGGTGAACATTTTCCTAGCATGTGTGAGGTCCTGGGTTAGTCTCCAGCATTGAAGGAAAAAAAAAAAAAAGAACACTGCATCAAGTTTTAAGTTCAGGGAATAAGGGGCCGCGGTGAGAGCCAAAGAGAAGCCGCGGGACTTTGTCAGACAAGAACAGAGCTTCGAGGCGCCCATGAGAGCGGCCGGAGCAAGTGGTGGACGGAGAGCGCAGCGGGCGACCGTCACCCCTGCTCAGAGCTCCACACCCAGCAGCCCTCGGGCGGCTCAGGGCCTTCCCCGAAGCAGGGCCACGTCCACTGTGAGAGGGAAATTCACTGGGCACGGTGGTGCAATCCTGTAATCCCAGTACTTGGGAGGCTAAGACAGGAGGATCATGGGTTTGAGGCCAGCCTCAACAACTCGGTGAGACCCTCGGCAACTTACATGACTCTGTTTCAAAATCATACAGGGTAGCTCGGTGGTAGGACATCCCTGGGTGTAATCCGCAGCACCACACACAGGCACGCGATGATGTCATGAGTTTCCTCTCCCAGTGGCCGACCGCTCCGCCCTGAGAGGTGGTAACGATGGAGTGGGATTGTCTCTAATGCCAGCTCAGGGTAGAGGAAGAGAAGATGAAGGAGGAGGGAAGAGTGGCGGCTGAGGAGATAGGGAAAGAGCTTGAGGAGAAGAAGAAACAGAAGGCTCACAGAACAGGATCCTGGACACCGTGGCACAGGCCTGGAATCCCAGCGCTTGGGAAGTTGGGACAGGAGGAGCGCAGGTTCAAGGCCAGCCTCAGCGACTTAGTGAGGTCCTCGGCAAACTAGAGAGACCCTGTTCCAAGCTAAAAAATAAAAAGGGCTGGGAGTGTGGGGCTCAGAGGTAGAATGGCCCTGGATGGGAGAGAGAGAGAGAGAGAGAGAGAGAGAGAGAGAGAGAGAGAGAGAGAGAAAGAGGAAGAAGAAGAAGGAGGAGGAGGAGGAGGAGGAGAAAAGGAAAAGAGGAAGGAAGGAAGGAAGGAAGGAAGGAAGGAAGGAAGGAAGGAAGGAAGGAAGGAAACCAGAGTGGGACTTATAGGAAAGGAGGAATCTGTGGCCTGGTCGTGCATGTAAATGAATCCCAGTCGACTTAGGACAGTGGTAGATATCTGTCTTTGTTCTAACCCCAGATCTGCCTGCATAGTGGAACCCCAAAACAGTGAATTTAGAGGCACCCCCTCTTTCGTCATGCCTGGAGGAGGGCAGAGAGAGCCCGGTTTGAGGCAGCTGTCTCCTGCAGGCCTGCTTGGCTCTTGGAGAAATCAGATGTGGAAGGAAACCAGGCAGGTCAGCCAAGTTCCTGGGGTGAGATCCCTCTCCCCCAAAAGCCAGCTGCCAAATGACCCCAGGGAAGAGTCGGTGCAAAAAAGGTAGGCTCCCTCTCCAAGCAAAACCCTTCTGGGGCTCCAGGAATCCCGGGGAGGCTCCCAGGAGCCACCCCAAGAGAGGGAGGCGGAGCGAGAGGGCAGGGAAGCCAGTGGTGAGGGTAATCACGCCCGCCCCCGCGGCCCCTTTCATCTGGGGACCTCAGAGCTGTTAACCACCGCGCAATTAATTTTCTCAACACCCACCACACCGCCCGCCCCCAGCGCGGGTGTCATTATCGTCCTTTATGAGCGAGGAAACTGAGAGGTTGGTTGACTGGCCCAAAGCCACAAAACAGTTGTAAGGCCCAAGCCAAATTTAGGATGATTGCCTTCCTCTAATCACATGTAACGTGAGAGAAAAGAGCCATTTGTAGGCGAGACCGTGGCTCCCATTCTTACAGTTCCTAATTCGTCATTTGTCTATCTACCCACCCGCTATCCATCTATCCCTCCATCTATCCATCTATCTGTCCATCCATTCACTGATTCTACCCCCTCTCCATCATTATTTCCATTATTCATTGATAAATTCATTCATTCATCCTTCTAGACATTCATTCATACATACATCCTTCCATCTATCCAGTCACTGATTCATCCACCCATCCATTCACCCATCCACCCACCCATCCACCCACCCACCCATCCATCCATCCATCCATCCATCCATCTACCCATCCATACACCCAATCACACACCCATCCATCCATCCACCCACCCACCCATTCATTCATCCATCCATCCACCCATCTACCCATCCACCTATCCATCCTTCCATCCATCCATCCACCCATCCATCCACCTACCCATCCATCCATCCAACCATCCTTTCATCTGTATTTATATTCATCTATCCACCTCCATTCATTCATCCAGCACATATTAATTAACACTCTGCAAAACCCTGGGTCCTGTGAAAAGTGCTGGGATTGAAACCATGACCTTAGCCTGGCGTGGTGGTGCACACTTATGATCCCAGTACTTGGGAGGCTGAAACAGGAGGATCACAGGTTCATGGCTAGCCTCAGCTACTTAGTGAGGCCCTCTGCAACTCAGTGAGACCGGTTTCAAAATAAAGAATTTTAAAAATAGGACTGGAGGAGTAGCTTGGAGGTAGAATGTGCTTGGGTTCCATCCTCAGACCACTAAATAAATAAATAAATAAATAAATAAATAAATAAATAAATGGGGTTGGGAGTGTATTTTGAAGGTAGAATGCTGCTAGGTTCAAACCCTAGTACCACCACCAAAAATAATAATAGTAATAATAATAATAATAATAATAATAATAATAATAATAAAGTTAAGGATTCAAAAACAAGGAGAGACTGAGAAAATGGCTATTCTGCCTCCCACAGAGAGATACCAAGGTGAATCCATGCTGATCAATAAGCCTGTCTCTCCACACGTTCCCAACATGGAAGGCCAGACCCCCAGCCGGGGATGAGGGTGGTCCCGGCCAGAGGCTGCAGAGCCTCCTGAGGCCACAAGCCAAGCCTGAGCCCGGGACCTCCTGAGTGAGCCCGCAGGCTTCCAAGGGGCCACGGGGAGCCTCCTCATTCAGGCCCGGCCAGCCTCTGCCTTAATAACCCTTGGCACCCCTCTCACTTTCATCCGGGATCTCAAAGAACTCATCCAAACGGTAATTACTCTGGCCCACAGCACCCCTGCTATTATTAAGCCCATTTTACAGATGAATAAACAAACACACAGCCATGCCGTTTGCGCAATGAGGCGCCGCTCCTTCCCCAGCCCGGGCGCTGGCTCCCAGGGAAGCCTCGTCTCCCAGGCAGCAGCCCAGCGGCACCCACGGGCTCCGCTCCAGGTCCCTGGCATCCTGCCATGATGCTCACTGCGTCTAATATAGGACATGGGGGAACAGAGGCTTTGGGGTTGGACAGATCGGGGCTTCGTGCTCGTGGCTTGGCCGTGTATCTTGGGAAAGTTGTGTAACATCTGCCTGCCTCAGTTTCCCCCAAATGGGGAGTAACAGATACCTTATGAAGCTTGGAGCGGGGACGGGTTTAGAAGATAGCTTCAGTGCTGCAGACTGGGGAACAGAGGGGGCCAAGATTCCCGCTGAGATTCCACAGCCCCCAAAGGATGGAGCCGAGGGAGGGCTGCAGGCTGGTGGGGCTCCGCAGCCCGGGCGGGCAGAGGGCAAGCGCTGGAGGAGGCCGGGTGGGCCCCCATCAGGTCCCTCTGCCCATGGCCAGGGTGGCGGCGCCCCAGGGCTGCGTCCAAAGAGGCTGCCCTCCTGCCCCAGCCCTCCCGGGCCTGCAAGAAGCAGTGAGTGGTCCAGACCCTCAGCAGTCGAAACCTGGAGCCATGGGAACCTTTCTCTCCTGAATGGACAGATGCTGGCGCCCAGGGCTGGCCCCACGTGCTCATCCACCTGGAGGTCACCAAGGACACAGGGCTGGGGCGCCCTCCGCCCGCTGACAGCAGGGAAACCAGCGTGGCGCCCGGCCACCTTCCCGGGCCTGTGCTTTGCACGCACATCCTCACACACGCATGCATGTGTACACGCGTACACATGCTCAAACACACACTCAGATATATGCACAGACGTAGGTGTTCACACACACACACAGACCCTCAAGCACGCACGGCCACATACACCACATGTACATACACGCATGTATTCATACTCTGCACGCACTCCAATGCACACACATACGTAGTTCACCCTGTCCAGTATAGGACACACAGGCACACACGTTTTCACAGCAGTGCACACATATTTATACACACACACAGGCATCCACTCGTACAGCCACCCATAAACAAACATGCATACACACACACATATGTACACACAATCACACAGTCACACACATACACACACAATCACACACTGACCCATGTGCTTTTCTAAGCTCACACATACACGCAGATGCATACACACACACACACACACACACACACACACACTCCATTTGCAGCGAGACAGGCCTGTGGGCAGCTCCGGGGGCAATGGGGCCCACGAGGGGCCCTCGCATCCCGAGCTCCCTGCAGAGCAGCCCTTGCTTTGCTTTGTTAATTCCACCTGGGATTCAGTGTGAATGAAGAAAGAGGTGGGAGGAGAGAGAAAGACCGAAGAGAGAGAGGAGAGAAGAAGACAGGAGAGAAAGAGAGGAGAGAGAGAGGAGAGAGGATGGAGAGGAGAGAGAGAGGAGAGAGGAGAGAGGAGAGAGGAGAGAGGAGAGAGGAGGGAGAGGAGAGAGGAGAGAGAAGAGAGGAGAGAGAGGAGAGAGAGGAGAGAGGAGAGAGAGTAGGGAGAGGAGAGAGAGAAGAGAAAGGAGAGAAAGGAGAAAAGAAAAGAGAGAGAAGAGTAGGGAGAGGAGAGAGAAGAGAGAGAGGGGAGGGAGAGGAGAGAGAGGAGGGAGATGAGAGAGAGGAGAGAGAGAGAGGAGACTGCAGGAGCCCTGTGCAGCCAGCTCAGCCCTCCCAGCCCTCACCACACCCGTCCCCGCGGCTTCAAGCCTGAGTTGTGGAGCCCCGCAAGCATTCCACCAGTGAACCAGGCCGGCCTGGCCTGGATGCGCTGCGGAGCCCACGAGTCCTGAGAGTGACGCAGAAAGCCAAGTATTCACCACCATGGGAGGAGCAGGCGCCGGCCTCTGAGGGCCTCTGAGTGATGGAGCCGAAACAGGCAGAACATAAACACAGAGTGGGCCAGGTGGGGTCCATCGCAGGAGGTCATTGGGAGAAAGAAGGGACAGACACACGGGAGGCCAGTGCCCTGGGCCCGCTCGCTCCCTGTGGCCACTACCAAGTGCCAACGGCTCTTGGAACTGGCCAGAATTGGGAAGAACCACCCAGGCAGATACAAAACTCCTAAAACCAACAAGGCCGTGCAAGGGTCACGTAGATGCTTCTGGCCACTACCTTGTTGCCATGGTGACCTCGGGGAAGAGGTCGGGTACCTCTGCTGGTCCTGGACCAGGCCTCACTGTCAGACCTGGAGGCACCAAAACTACTCCACCTCGAGGCTTGGACGCAATGGCCTTCCGTGTGGGCAGAGGTTATGAATGAAAGTTGCTGGTTACAGAAACGCAACGCGGTGTTGGCTCAACTTGGAACCGTCCAAGGATTCAAAACACAAAACCCTTAGTGAGAGAAAATGATCAGGTGCAAACCTGACTCGGCGGTTCTTCAGTTTCTGTGTCATTCGCTTGAAAAAAGTAAAACCGAAAAGACAATCAAGGGCCTAGTTAAGAATACAAACAGGCTTGCTTGATCATCCATTCATTCATTCATTCATTCATGGTACTAGGAATGGAACTGTTAAGTTTTTTTAGGCGCAGTAAAAAGGCGAGAGAGAGAACAGTGCACCAAAAAGAATTTTAATATGATCTTCTCTCGGGAATAGGAGCTGGACTGCTCCTGAAGACCTCCGAGCTCCTCCGATGCTGGGGAAAAAATGCCCTTCCTTTTAAGGCTTACGTCTTGTGGGTGGGATTACGCGTGGAAACGCCACCCCTATTGTGACATCGCCTGTCTCGCGATATCACCCAGCAGAGTCTCCTCCTTTTCTAAGGTCCCGCCCCGCGAGACCCAACCTGTCATCCCGGCCTTTTGTGATAATGGACAGAGATTCCGATCTTAAACTATTTCCTGCTGTCAAGGGGCGTCGTAAGGGGGTCCCTCGGCCAGGGGAGGTCGGGTCCTCAAGAAGTGGGCAGGTGGGAGTATGGCTGCGGTGTGAGTCGGAGGTTACCCTGGACAGCTTGGTGATGTGTGCTCGAGGAGACTTTAGCACACGAGGAGTTATGACAGTATGGCATCTGAAGAGGGAGAGCACCACAGTATGTGAACAAGTGGATCTGCTAAAATAAAACATCAAAGAGAATTATGCCAAGAAAAACAAAGCTTAGTAGGCCCCAACACTGTGCAAGAGAATTTGTCATGGACTGTTGTAACGGAGCCCTTCTTAGCCGGGTAAGATGATGCCAGTTGGGGTCCCCCAGCAGTTTGGCTGCGGTAGGTGAGGTGAGGATCACTGTGAGGGGCCCAGTCCACCGTGGTTGGAGATGTTTTGGTTGAAGTGACTTGAGGAGGACTCGATCCCCTGGCTTAAGGGCCTTGACTGCAGGGGGTGGAGCTGCTTTTTCAGTCCCGGGTTGGGGAAGATACCGGTCAGCATGTTCCCTAAGAAGGTGCCTGAGAAACGACAAGTAAGGAAGATAGGAAGCCAAAGGAGGGGGATCCGGAGGGAAAGCCAAGAACGCATGCATAGAAAAGCCTGTACGTACAGAATTTCTGACCATTTATTTGCCCATTTGCAAAAGTTACTGAGGTCAGTCAACATTTTAAGATCTAACGTACCCATCTCAGGCCACCGAGAACCATTACCCAACTCATAAGTGGGCCAGACTTTTGTGCAGAAAAATATGAGCCACTCAGGGCACAGTTCCCCGGATAAACCTAGAGTCTGGAGATTAACCAGAACACGGCCTAGTGAGGATTGGGAGTCTATTTTAGATGACTGGCTTCCCCCCATTACTGGTCAGTGGGTGAGGACAAAAACAGGAATTTGGCGTCCCAAGAACCTGCCTAACGTCCGGAAACAGCGTGGTTGTGTTAGAGAAGGACGTCTCCATTCCCTTTACACAACCATAGGGCAGCCTGGCTACCCTCGAAGAACTTGGACACCAAATATTCGGGTTTTTTAACAGCCGTGAGCCCAAGTCTGGGAAAGGCTCAAAGCCGGAACCCTCTTGTCCAAGGAAGGGGAAGCTTGCCAGTGCAGTGTTATCAGCCAGTGCTGACTGGAACCGAAGCGCTGAGAGGCTGCAGAGCCGGGAGGGCACGCTGTGGAGCTGTTGGGTGGAATCAGGGCTGGATGAGGTTTAAGATGGCCTTCGGGGCTTGGCAGGGCGGTGAGATGGCCACCGGCTCTGAGCGTGTGTCGGGTGTGTTGAGGGAAGCCGCCAGCTCTCAGCAGAGCCCAGGCAGGGAAGATGGCCACCGGCTCTCCAGAAGAGAGTGCGGGGGCAGGGAAGATGGCCACTGAGAGCGTGGGGCTGGGGGCGGGCCTGGGGAGATGCTGGCGGATTCTCAGCAGAGCCCAGGGCCAGGAAGAAGGGTGCTGACTCTCAACAGAGCCTGGGCCGGAAAGATGGCCGTCAGCTCTCCTGGAGAGCTCGGGGGCGGGGGAAGATGTCCGCCGGCTCTCAGCAGAGTTCAGGGCCCAGAAGAAGGCCACCGGCCCTCCCGGAGAGCGTGGGGCTGGGGACTGGGGAAGAAGGCTTAAGGTCAGGGCAGGCACAGGGGTGGGGGGGCAGCGGCGGCGGTCCTGGAGCCACGGACGGGGTGGGAGCGGTCCCAGGGGTCCGAGCACCCGCGCGGATCCAGGCGGAGGTTTCCACTAAGCCCGCCCAGAGCATGCCACAGCAGCGGTGGCAAGAAATATTAAAATAAAATTTTTTAAAATTAAATTAAAACAAAATAAAGTAATCGTCCCGGGTTTCGGCACCAACTGTTAAGTTTTTAGGCGCAATAAAAAAGGCGAGAGAGACCGGGTGCGCCAAAAAGAATTTTAATGCGGTCTTCCCTCGGAGACAGGAGCTGGACCGCTCCTGAAGACCTCCGAGCTCCTCCGGCACTGGAAAGGAAACGCCCTTCCTTTTAAAGTTTACGTCTTGTGGGTGGGGCTGCGCGTGGAAACTCCGCCCCTCTCGCGATATCACCCAGCAGAGTCTCCTCCTTTTCTAAAGTCCCGCCCCGCAGGACCCAACCTGTCAGGAACCCACAGGCATTTTACCTTCAAACTACACCCCCAGCCTGATTTTCTTTTTTAATTCTTATTTTGAAACAGGGTCTTGTTAGGTTGTTGAGAGTCTCACTACTTGCTGAGGCTGTCCTCCAATCTGCGATCCTCCTGTCTCCGCCTCCCAAATGCAGGAATTACAGGCCTGTGCCACCGCGCCCGGCTCAAATGTGTTTAAAAGTAAATTCAGCCGGGCGTGGTGGGCACGCTTGTCATCCCGGCGCTTGGGAGGCAGAGACAGGAGGATCGCGCAGGTTCGAAGCCAGCCGTGCACGCTGGCTTAGGAGACCCTGTTTCCAAATAAAAATGTAAAAACAGGTCTGGGAGTGTAGCCCGGAGGTAGAAGGGCTTCCAGGAACCCCAGTACCACCAAAAAAAAAAAAAAAAAAGTAAATTCAGCATGTGATGCAGACTAATAGACTAATCAGTAACATGTAAAAATGAAAGTGGTAGCCAGGTGTGGTGACTCACACTTGTAATCCCTGCACCTGGGAGGCGAAGACAGGAATATCGCATCGTTTCAAAGCCAGCCGCACTGGCTTAAGAGGCCCTGTTTCCAAATAATATATACATGTAATATATATATATATATATATATATATATATATATATATATATATATATATATATATTTATAAATAAAATATATAATATATGTATAAAATAGGCCTGGAAGTGTAGCTCAGAGGTATAAGTGTTTCCAGGAACCCCAGTACCACCAAAAAAAAAAAAAATGAAAGTGGTAGCCGGTGTGGTGGCGCACGCTTGTAATCCCAGCATTTGGGAGGCTGAGACCAGAGGATCATAGTTTGCAGACAGCCTCAGCTACCTAGTGAGGCCCTCTGCAACTCCATGAGCCCCTGTTTCAAAGTAAAGAATTTTTTTAAAAGGGCCGGGGTGTAGCTTGGAGGTAGAATGTCCCTGGGGTCCATCCTCCCGAACTGCCAAAAAAAAAAAAAAAAATGAAAGTGGTTTTGCCTTTGGGTGTTAGGATTATATGAGCATTTTTCCACTCTTTTTCTGCAAAATATTTTCAATATTATCGCACCATTTTTCTAATTTAAAGGGGAAAAAAAAAAGGTCTAAACACATCCTGGCCAATCCAAAGGGGTTCCGGAGATGAAATCGCAGGCAGGGGCCTTTCACAGCTTGCCTTAATTTTTTTTTCATTCTTCTATCCCCAGAGGACGTCGTTCATCATTACCTGGCTACAGAATTGAATAGGTGTGAAATCCAGGCTGATAGAAGTCCATCACTCCCCATTTAACTTCAAAGCTCAGGCCAAACTGTCTATAAAAATAGTTTTCATGCCAGGACCTTAATCTCTTTCATACATTTTCCCCTTTTTTTTTTAACTTTTACCATCCTTTGGGTGAACACTAGGTGATAGTTATACATAGCACACATCCCCCCCCCAAAAAAAAAATTCCAGCAGCTCCCCAAGTGTGACTTTTGGTTCAGCATGAGGCCAGACTGGACCTTATCAGATTCCTTCATCAGGACGATTATCAACGAGGTCCTGATGATTGAAAATCCATGTACAGAACACAGAATCCGGGGCCTTGCTGGGAACGTGTTAACAAGTACTGACCAGCTCCCCACTGAGGACAGACCATCGGGCTGCCTTTACATGGGTTGTTTCAAACACGGGTTCTTTCCGATCCCACCGCCTTTGGGCCTTAATGTGGAGCATCAAAGCAGCTGCAAAAGCCTCCTGTGTTCAGGGCCCTGGTGGTTCAGGCAGTGAAAGGCATGGCCTCCTTCCAAAACGCGCTTTTTACACATAACGGTCTTTCCTGAGAATGGAAGGGGTCCGTTTACTACGGCATTCTTGGTATTACTAGCTTTTATTATTAACTAGACTAAATAATAGAATGCCAGCACCTGAAACTGGAGAGATGTTTTTATTAAAAAAGGAAGTCAAGATTTCCACCATCAAGTGCAGAAACAGGTTGAGATTCCGGTGGGGCGATGGAGGGGGATTGGGGGAGAGAGGAGAGGGGCTGGAGGCCTCACGAAGGTCACAGCTAAATGATGCTACGCACGTATAGGAAGTGATCCGTACCAAATCCAAGGACGTGGGAGGGTAGGGGAGGAAGGGGGGTGGGATCCGGAGGGAGCCGCACCAAGTGCCGTGTGCGCCTAAGTTCCTGTCCCTCTACCTCAGGGGAAGGTGTCATTACAGTCCACCAGTGGCCAGGCCATCATGGCTCACGCCTGTAATCCCAGTACTAGGGAGGTTGAGACAGGAGGAATGCAGGTTTGAGGTCGGCCTCAACAACCTAGCAAAAATCTGTTTCCACATTAAAAAACAACAACAACAACAACAACAAGAAAGGAATAGGGATATTGTTTGGAGGTTGAATGTCCCTGGGTTCAATCCCCAGTAACACACACACACACCACCACCACCACCACCACCACCACCACCACCACCAATAAAATTCTTCTAAAAAGAA
The DNA here is from genome assembly GCF_963383645.1 of Muscardinus avellanarius. NCBI lineage: Eukaryota > Metazoa > Chordata > Mammalia > Rodentia > Gliridae > Muscardinus > Muscardinus avellanarius. The sequence goes on along the minus strand of NC_137807.1, from coordinate 9,370,181 downwards.
TGCTAATAAAGAAATCAAACAACAACAATTGCTGGCGAGGATGTGGGGAAAGAGGAACTCTTTTACACTGTTGGTGGGAGTGCAAAGTAGTTCAGCCACTATGGAGGTCAGTATGGAGATTCCTTAGAAAACTGGAAATAGATCCATCATTTGATCCGGCTATACCACTCCTGGGAATCTTTCCAAAGGGGTTGAAATCAGAGAACTACGTTAACATATGCATACCCATGTTCATAGCAGCACAGTTTGTAATAGCCAAAATATGGAACCAACCTAGATCTCCATCAACAGATGAATGGATTGCGAAATTATGGGAAATACACACAATGGAATTCTATTCAGCTATAAAGAAGAATAAAATAATAGCATTTGCAAGAAAATGGAGGGAACTGGAGAACATTATGTTAAGTGAGATTAGTCAAGCACAGAAAGAGAAGGGACATATGTTTTCTCTAATATGTTCAAGCTAGGGAGTAGTGGTAATACCAGAGGGACTCCAGATGATGGAGGGGAAATCTCAGCAAAGCTAGAATGGAAGGATAGGAGAGGAAGAAGGCTGAGGTTGTTCAATGGAGGAGCTACATACGAATATGTGTAATAGTATAAATACAACATGGTTAACCTGGACACTCTCTATTGGGGGGGGAGGGAAATGGGGGGAAGGGCATGAAGCACAATCTGAATGTACACCATTTTCAATATGTTCCACTTATAAATAAAAAAAATTAATGGGAAAAAAGAATGCTAATAACAAAAAAAATACCATTTGTACAAGGCTTATGATGTGCAGGCACTAAGTATTTCCATTGATTTAGTTCTTGGGACAATTCTCTGAGGCTGAGCAATTTGCACAGGGTCACACATGAACTGGACCACTGAACTCGTGAACCAAAACCAACCTTTCCTCCTCTACATGGTTTTTGTTAGGTATTTTCGTTACAGCAGCGAGAAGCTAACTAATACAGCCATTAAACAGAAGAAGTGGATTTGTACCCAGGAAACCTGGCTATTATTTAAATATTCTTTCTTTCTCTTTAACTACCATTATTATTACTGATTTTGTTACTGCTGATATGACGACGATTGATAATTTATACTTGTGGTCCTGGGGATTGAACCCAGAAGCGTTCTCATATTCAAGCTGCTCCCCCAAGCCCTTTTTATTTATTACCAAAACTGGGTCTTGCTCGGTTGTTGAGACTCTCACTACTTGCTGAGGCTGTCTTCGAACCTGCAATTCTCCTGTCTTGCCTCCCAAGTAGCGGGATTACAGGCGTGTGCCACCGTGCCCGGCTGATAATTTATATTTGTACATTGCTTCGCAAAGCACGAGATGTTTTGGTCTAGCTGTACCATCTACCTAGCTGGACATAATAAAAAAAAAAAAAGAGTTGGGCAGGATATGTCTTCATTTCAGGAGGAGACTGACAAGGAGCTTAAATGAAGTCGTACTGAGAGCTGTATTCATCAGCCCTCAGCCATCTCGGCATCCCAAGACTTGGGCATGAGATCAATTCTATTATTCTATTATAAGCAGATAAATCTCAGTATTCCTGGTTGGCTGGGCAGATTTCCAGTGGAAAGGTGCGAAATAAACCACACTGGCTTTTTAGAACAGGGATAAGAAGAAAAGGATGCCCCCCAAGGATGACCATCTACAGACATCATCCAAAATGGCGGTCGCTTCTGACCAGCAGAGAGACCCACCGCGCTTGCCCTTTACCTCGTCAGCTGCGAAGGGTCAGGGGAAGAGGGGCCAGGAAGGAGAGCTTGGAGACAGCCTTTAGGAGTGAGTAATTACCACATGGACTGGGCAACTCCCCCAGGAAGCAGAGAAAGTTGTAACCCTGAGCATATTTGAGGAAGAGGGAGACAGGCACTTATTGGAAATAAATGATGTGCTGTGAGGCTGGCGTGAATGAATCGCTCAGACCTCTGCCTTCTGCAAACGCTGCTTTTAAACAGTGGGGGGAAAGCTGGAGCCAAAATGGCTAGACCAAGGTGGGGCTCACGTCGGTGCCCCTCATGTCTTGGTTTTTCTATTATTATTTTTTTAATGTGTTATTAGGAATTGAGCCCGGGGGCATTCAACCTCTGAACTACACCCCCCAGCCTTGTTTTTTTTTTAATTTTATTTATTTATTTATTCATTTTTGTGGTACTGAGAATGGAACCCAGGGGCATTCTACCTCCGAGCTACACCCCCAGTCCTATTTTTTTTTTTTTTTAGCATTTATATTTTTGGAAACAGGGTCTCACTGAGTGGCGAAGGGCCTCACTAAGCAGCCGAGGCTGTCAGCAAACCGCGATCCTCCTGTCTCAGCCTCCCGAATGCTGGGATGACAGACGTGCGCCACCACGCCCGGCTTTACTTTTTATTTTGAACCCGGGTCTCCTAGGTTGCTGAAGATCCGGTAAGTAGTTGAGGCTCTTCTCAAAGCCGCGATCCTCCGCTCTCAGCCTCCCATGTGCTGGGAGGACAGCTGTGCAGCCCTAGGCCTGGCTTTCTCATTTCTAAGGCAGTAAAAACCCTCTTGGAATCAGGAGCCAGATCCAAGATGGGTTCAAAAAAGCTAATGTGGAGTAAAACCCACTCCCAATCTGCCTTGCCAGTTTCTCTAGCGTCTTGACTAGTGACGTCCACACCCATGGGGACCACCTGCTCATCTTCTTTGTGGATCATTTCTTTCTAGTTTCCTGCCTCTATATTCCTGTGACCTCTTCCCACCCCATCTTCACCTGGAACGACAACCTATCTCTTCTTTATTAATCGGATGCTTTGCTATCCAATTAGTTATCCAATTAACGGTGACAGCCCTAGTTTAGAGTCTTTCTATCGTCCTGTTCTAGCGATACTTTAGTCTTTTCATCCAGCCAACCTGTGAAAGACCAGAGAGCAGCCACCAAGTAGCTAAGCACCACCACTAACATGCTTGTAATTCTTGTGCTGGGGAGGCTGAGCGAGGAGGATAGCAGGTTCGAGGCCAGCCTCAGCGATGTAGCAAGACTCCTGTTTCAAAACAAAACAAAACACACACAAAAAAGGCTGGGAGTAGAGTATAGCTCAGGGGTGCAATACCCTTGGGTTCAATCCTCAATATCACAAAAAAAAGTAAAATAAAATAGCACTAACTCTTTGGTCAGATACTATGTGGCCCCAAGTGAGTTCTCTGTTTTTTTCCTCAGGTTTAACTTTCTCATCTGTAAAATGGAGATAATCCTAGTGCTGACCTTCTTAGATTTTTTTTTTTTTTCGGTACTGGGGATGTAACCCGGGGGCATTCTACCTTCAAGCTACACCCCCAGCCTTATTTTTTTATTCTTTATTATTTTTTGAAACAGGGTCTCACTGAGTTGCAAGGGGCCTCACTAAGTAGCTGAGGCTGTCCTAGAACTGCGATCCTCCTGCCTCAGCCTCCCGAATGCTGGGGTTATAAGCGTGCGCCACCACGCCCGGCTTTCTCTGATTATTATTAAAATCAAATGAGATAGTGGATTTTAGCAAAGTATTTAACACAATGCTTAGCTCTAATTATTATCAGTCCACCTCTAAATCCCCTGCCTAGCACTCTGATAGACTATAGAAAATACTTAGTAAATATTAAGTGTAATAATTTGGGGCACTTCTGTTAACAAAAAAAAAATTGTTCAGATTTAAACTTATATAAAAACTATACAGCCGGGCGCGGTGGCGCACGCTTGTAATCCCCGCGCTTGGGAGGCGGAGACAGGAGGATCGCGCAGGTTCGAAGCCAGCCAGGCTCACTTAAAAGACTGTTTCCACATTTAAAAAATAAAATAAAAAAGTATAAAATAGGTCTGGGAGTGTAGCCCGGAGGTAGAAGGGTTTCCAGGAACCCCAGTACCACCAATAAATAAATAAATAAATAAATAAATAAATAAATAAATAAATAAATACTATACAGAGAGTCAACTTAAAAGAATCAGTTCTGTTGGGTGTGGCGGCACATGCCTGTAATCCCAGTAATTGGAAGGCTGAGACAAGAGGCTCTCAAGTTCAAGGGCCGACTCAGCAACATAGTGAGACCCTGTTTTATAATTAAAAAAAAATTAGATTGAGATGGAGGAGTAGAGATGGCGTGGTGACACACGCCTGCAATCCCAACATTTGGGAAGCTCACAGCCAGCCTCAGCTACTCAGTGAGGCCATCTGCAACTTAGTGAGACCCTGTTTCAAAATAAAGAATAAAAAACAGGGCAGGGGGTGTAGTAGCTCGGAGGTTCCATAGGAGCTACAGGGTTCTATCCCCAGTACTGCCAAAAAAAAAAAAAAAATAGAGGTGAAGTTGTAGCTTGGAGGTAGATGCTCCTGGATTCAATCCCCAGTAACGAGAGAGAGAGAGAGAGAGAGAGAGAGAGAGAGAGAGAGAGAGAGAGAGAAAGAAAAGTAGCTCAGAGGTAGAATGCCCCTGGGTTCAATCCCCAATATCATGGGAAGGAAGGAAGGAAGGAAGGACGGACGGAAGGAAGGAAGGAAGGAAGGAAGGAAGGAAGGAAGGAAGGAGAAGAGAGAGAGAAAGGGAGGGAGGGAAGGAGGGAAAGAAGGAAGGAAGATGAAATTACCCTTGGAGACACCGGTCCAGTGTGTATCCGCCCCTCCACTCTGACGGTAAGACGGATGGCCAGGGTTGTCGGAGGACAGACTTCCCTTAGGGTTGTCTATTGCGAACAGACCACCCCAAATGTGTCGACTTGAGATCACAGCGGTCATGCCTTCAGTGGCAAACCTGTGATTTGGCAAGGACCCGCTGCCAGGGCTCGCCCCTGTTCTACGGTGAGTCAGCTGGAACAGTCCAACGGAGGACCAGAGATTCGCTCACAAGATGGCCCATTCACGTGGCGAGACCCTTACGCCCACCCAGCTCGCTTTCTCTCCAGATGGCTTGTTCACGAGGCTTCTTGGACTTCCTCAGAACATGGCAGCTGCTTCCAGAAATGCATTTCAAGAGGCCCAAGAGGGAGCTGGAAAATCCCCGGGATCCAGCCTGGAGTAGCACGCCTACGGTATTCAATGGGCCAAGCAAGTCGCTGAAGTGAAGCCAGGTTCACAAACAGGGTGATGAGATTCCACCTCCCGAAGTGAAGAATCCCCAGGAATCTGCGGCCATCTTTAACCTACCGTCTCTCTCTCTCTCCCCCACAAGTGGCTTGGCCAGGCCAGAGAGCCCATGAGCCCAGACAGCCATGTGCAGCCTTCACCCCAACTCTGCTGGTGCCTGAAATTGTCTTATTTTTGTGTCCTGTTATGAATGCAGTGGAATTATACATCACAGCAAGAATCAGAGCGACAGAAACACGCGCGCCCGCGTCGCTTGGCAGATTTTCCTCCATATGCCCGCCCGCCTTTCCCGCCCCATATATGTTAGTGAGATGGCCAGTGACGCCTTCTTATACGGATGCAGAATTAATTGAACTGTCCTCTTCACCGATCCTCATTTTCCTCTTCCCCGCCTCCCTTCCACTAGCCCATGGTCTCTCTCCCCCCTTGACTGAGGTCTCTTTGTATTTCCTATTTTCTCTCTAGCTTCCTCCACGTAGAAGAGAAAACACGCGACCCTTGACTTCCTGAGACCGGCTGGTCTCAGTTGGCATATACTTCCTCGTTCCATCCATATTTCTGCAAATGACCTAACTTTGTTCTTTTTCTGTGGTTGAGTAAGATTCTATCGCGTGTATTGGCCGCATATTCTGTATTCATTCATTCGTTGGTAGACACCTAAGTCGGTTCTGTAATTCACCTATTGTGAATTGTGCTATTATTTAAAAAAAAAAGGTATGTGTGTGTCGCTGGAGTCTTCTAGCTTCAATTCTTTGGGATCAATACTGAGAAATGATATGGCTGTGTCGTACGGTGGCTCCCTTCCTAGACTTTTAAGGAAACTCCATACTGATTTCCAACGTGACTGTGGCCAATTTACCACCCCACCAACAGTGTGGAAGAGTCGTCGTTTCCCCACATCTTTGCCAGCGTTTCGTATTGTTTGTATCTCCACGATCGCCCTTCTAACTAGAGTCAGCAACACTCTCAGGACAGCGGAAATGTCTCCTCTGACGCTGGTCCCTCTGAGAAGTTCTGTGACCGATACTCCCGGAGCCCACTGTCCAGTTTTCTGCAAACGATAACTGAAGCATCCCAAAGAATGTACAAGAACATCACAGAGAGTCAGTGTTGTGTTAGCTCTGAGGAGAAATGGCCGTCAAGTCTGGGTAGCAAGAGCGCTTAATACACAGGAATTAAAAAAACGTACCACCCGAGCCGGGCGTGGTGGCGCACGCTTGTGATCCCAGCATTCGGGAGGCTGAGACCGGAGGATCGCGGTTCGCGGACAGCCTCAGCTACTTAGCGAGGCCCTCTGCAACTCAGTGAGACCCTGTATCAAAATAAAGAATAAAAAAAGGGCTGGGGGTGTAGCTCGGAGGTCAAATGCCCCTGGGTTCCATTCCTAGTACCCAAAATAAAAAAGTACCACCCACCATGAGTAGAATTTTAATGAGCAGACATAGAAAAGAGATTGTAATTGAACATAGAGAAATCCCAGGCATCCCTAGCGAGGGTCCAGGAGGGGTAAATCCATCTAGTAGATTCTGTGCGCACCCTCGAAGATGTTGATAACAGGATGAGAAGGCAGAGTCAAAGGGATGAAAGAGATGAGATGTATAATCTAATGTAAGAGGGTTAGACTATCAATAGTCTAAAAAGGCCTGGAAAGAACAGATATTGCCAGGGAGGCGTAACGGACAAAGAGTTCAAGGTTCTGAGTTGGAATAACGACTCCATCCCCGAGGAACTGGGCAACCCTGGGAAATCGCCGGAACGTCTCTGAACTGCAGTCTCTCCATCAGCCTCTTCGGTGGAAACACAGTCAAGCTGAATGTGAGAACATACACGCCTGCCAATGCCTGGCCTACAGTCGCCACCCAAAAAGTGTCCCCGTGTTACTCCTGCCGGTTCTCTTTCCTTTTAATTTAATATTATTTCATTTTATTTTGGGGTACTGGGGATGGAACCCTGGGACATTCTACCTTTGAGCTACACCCCCAACCCTATTTTTTATCCTTTATTTAGAAACAGGGTCTAAGTTGCAGAGGGCCTCGCTAAGTAGCTGAAGCTGGTCACGAACCTGTGATCCTCCTGTCTCAGCCTCCCAAGTACCGAAATTACAAGCATGTGCCACCACGCCCGGCCATTGCACTTATCTTCAGTAAAACAGCCAAAAAGATTTTTTTCAGCACAAAACCAGGAGAGTTAAGAGCACAAAATGGGCTTTGCGAAAAGGGTGTGGCATTCTCCTCATTGAAAGAGAAAGGGAAGGTCTACTCCGGATGGTTTAGTGAGCTGAAGACACCTTGAAGTTCATGAAACGTCTAAAAATTCCGTGTCCTCGGGCCCCAGGTTTTAAATTCCTGGATTACACTTTCATCCCAGTAAATATAAAGAACGGACACTTGAGCGCCCCTCCTCCTGCGGACTGGTCCGAGCACCCAACTTTCTACCAGCCATCTTTCTTGTTTTCTTTCTGCGGTACCGGGGATGGAACCCAGGGGCATTCTACCTCGGAGCTACACCCCCAGCCATTTTTTCATTCTTTATTTTGAAGCCGGGTCTCACTGAGTTGCAAAGAGCCTCGCTAAGTAGCCGAGGCTGGCCGCGAACCGCGATCCTCCTGTCTCAGCCTGCCAAGTGCTGGGATTGCAAGTGCGTGCCACCACGCCCAGCCCGTACATCTTCTTTCTGGTTGAATCATCAGTGCTAAGATGTAGTAGGCAACACCCTAGACCCCAAGTCTCCCCGGCGGGCAAAAGCCAGGATGGTGTCCCTCACCACCACATACCTGACCCCTCCCGCCCACCAGCCACAGGACAAGTTCTCGGCCCCATTAGTTGAATTAATGACATGCTGCTCCGTAGAGCGTCCAGTTGTGGGTGTAGAGGCCCCCGGCCCCCATCATCTGACCAGAATTAAGAACAGGAACTCAAACCCAGGCGGAGGTCTGCAGACAGCGAAACCCGCCGACGTGCGGCGTCCCGTCTCACGGGCCGCACGTGTTTTGCACATGGAACCCGATTGACGTCACTGGGAATTTCACGGATAGAACAATTGGAAGCAGAGGCCACGGTAGAGGCTCTCGGCACGGAGCTGTCAAGAGGAGAAGCCATGAGGGGCCAGGGCGCTGCAGAGGACGGCCCACAACCCGGTGGTCACTGGGGTCGCAGGCCGCCCGCCCGGTCCCCAGGCGCCCACGTCCAGCAGACTTGGGTGGCTTCCAGTCCTGCATCCCTCCTGCTCCTCGCCCCGGCCCCTGCCCTCCACCTCCCTCCCCTCGGGTCCCCAGACGAAAACAAAAGACCCATTACGAAGTTATTAGCTCCGTCTCGCATATCCCGCGGAGTCAGGCAACTGCCAACCCCACTTCGCCTTAAAATGTTTAACAGATTTGCCCACGTCTAATTTCTGTCCCTGTGTTTACAGTACTAGGAGCCCGGAGAAGAAAAGCAGGAAGGAGAAAGGCGCAAGGCCGGGCTGCGGGGGGACAGCGCGGGGCCCGGGAATGCCAGCTCCTTCAAAGGGGACATTCCTCTCTGCGGCTCCTGAGCACGCCTCCTTCCCGGCCTGTAATCACACTGGCCTGCCCGGCAGTGTTTACATCCAACACCATTACCAGGCGGCTGAAATGAAGGCCTCCCCTGGTCTCCCACGCCCCATTATCTCCTCCCAGCCCTCTCCCAACTTTCATCAGACGCCTCCAATCTACGAAGGGGTAAAAGCCTTTAATGGGATTTTTGAAGATCTTAAAAGCCAGGCGGTTTGTTTAAAAAGGAAAAAGATCCGAGAAAGTGGGGGATCCCTGGGTCCGCTTTGAGGAAAGAGGGAACAAACTTCAAACTTGGTTCTATTTTTTTCTTCTTTTTTTTCCCCTCAACATCTGCCAAACCGAGCCCTGGGCCTGAGGTTTGTCTCGGATGGACGAGAGGACCTCACAGAACTGCCAGGGCCGGTCCCTCCCCAGGGATGCTGAGCTCTCCAGGCCTGGCACCCCTCTCTCTCTCTCTCCTCTCTCTCTCTCCTCCTCTCCTCCTCCTCCTTCTTCTTCTTCCCTCTCCTTTCTTCTCTTCTCTCTCTCTTCTTCTTCTTCCTTCTCTCTCTCCTTTCTTCTCTTTCTTCTCTTTCTCTCTTCTCCTTCTTCTTCCTGCTCTCTCTCCTTCTCTCTCCTTTCTTCTCCTTCTCTCTTCTTTCCCTTCTTCTTCTTCCTTCTTCTTCTTCTTCTTCTTCTTCTTCTTCTTCTTCTTCTTCTTCTTCTCCTTCTCTCTTCTTTCTCTTCTTCTTCTTCTTCTTCTTCTTCTTCTTCTTCTTCTCCTTCTCTCTTCTTTCTCTTCTTCTTCTTCTTCTTCTTCTTCTTCTTCTTCTTCTTCTTTCTTCTCTTCTTCTTCTTCTTCTTCTTCTTCTTCTTTCTTCTCTTCTTCTTCTTCTTCTTCTTCTTCTTCTTCTTCTTCTTCTTCTTCTTCTTCTTCCTCTCTCTCTCTCTCTCTCTCTCTCTCTCTCTCTCTCTCTCTCTCTCAGGCCCACATTGGCACTGGCGTCCTAACTGTGGTTAGCAGGGCCAAGTGGTGGCACAGAGGAGAGGTGTCAGTCGTGACGGGGGAACAGACAAGAGATGGGTTTGGTTTCTTAATTCCCCCGGGCTGGGAAACCCCAGTCGCCACAACCCAAAGGCTTGGCTGGGGGAGCCGGGGTCAGGGGAGCCGGGGTCGGGGGAGCCGGGTCAGGGGAGCCGGGGTCAGGGGAGCCGGGGTCGGGGGAGCCGGGTCGGGGGAGCCGGGGTCGGGGGAGCCGGGTCGGGGGAGCCGGGGTCGGGGGAGCCGGGGTCGGGGGAGCCGGGGTGGGGGAGCCGGGGTCTCCCAGGCAATCTTTCTCTTAGCGTCTTCTTCCCCTGTCTTTGGGCCCAGGCGTTGCCGAGTCGGCTCGGGCTTGGCCTGGGGCTTTGCTGAGCCACCGTTGTCTTGAGAAGCTCTGTTGTGTCAAAGCGTGATTTGTCAGGCAGGAGTGGTAGTGCATGCCTTGAATCCCAGTAACTTGGGAGGCTGAGACGGGAGGATCACAGGTTCGAGGACAGCCTCGGCAGTGGAGTGAGATTCTCAGAAAATCAGCAGGACCCTGTTTCACAAAGGATTTTTTTGTGTGTGGCACTGGGGCTGGAACCCGGGGCGTTCTACCTCCGAGCGGCACCCCCAGCCCTATTTTTATTATTTATTTTGAAACAGCGTCATTGACTTGCGGAGGGCCTCACTAGCTGAGGCTGGCCTCGAACCTTGATCCTCCCGTCTCAGCCTCCCAAATGCTGGAATTACAAATGTGTGCAACCACACCCAGCTTTTTTTTTAGTTTTGCTTTTTGAAATTTATTATTATTATTATTATTATTATTATTATCATCATCATCATCATCATCATCAGTGGTGGTGGTACTGGGACAGAACCCAGAGGCTTTCTACCTCCAGGCTACACTCCCAGACCTATTTTGTATTTTATTTGGAAACAGGGTCTCACTAAGTTGCCGAGAGCCTCACTAAGTAGCTGAGGCTGGCCTCTAACCTGTGATCCTCCCGTCTCAGCCTCCCAAGTACTGGGATCACAAGTGTGTGCCACCATGCCCAGGCGCACTTAGGTTTATAGTAAGGATGTTTTTAAAAGTTAAATATTCATCAGGTAAAAATGGTTGGATAAAATCGTGCTCTAATCAAATATATCATGATCGTTTTAAATTATTACTCGGATAAATATTTAATGACATGAGAAAAGGCTCAGATAAGACAGTGTATGAAAAATGATTCAAAACTGTACTCGCAGCATTAGCTCAACCTGCGGCAAATAAATAAATCACGTTTAATAGTGGCTATCTCTGTACCGTTAGATTATCGATAATATTTTATCTTCGTACTTTGCTTATTTTCCAAATTTTGTAGTCAGCACATATGCCTTCCATGATGGGGGGAGGAGGCGATTAAGAAAGAAAAAATAAGCCAGGCGTGGTGGCGCACGCTTGTCATCCCAGCATTCGGGAGGCTGAGACAGGAGGATCGCGGTTTGTGGCCAGCCTCAGCTACTTAGCGAGGCCCTCTGCAACTCAGTGAGACCCGGTTTCAAAATAAAGAATAAAATATAGGGCTGGGGGTGTAGCTCGAAGGACAAATGCCCCTGGGTTCCATCCCCAGACCTGCAAAGTAAATAAATAAATAAATAAATAAATAAATAAATAAATAATAAATAAATAAGAGGAGAAGCACATATTTTTTATCCAAATTAAAATATTCTGGCGTTAAACGTTCGTTTCATCCAGACTCCCTCCCCGCCCTCTCCCCCCACACATGTAATCCCCACCATGCCCACCCTTCTCCTGTGCATAAAAACAATATTTTCACTTCTGGTCTTAAACAATTGAACTAAAAAACCTTAAGAAAAACCAATTTCCCTCCAAAGACCAAATTAATTTGCGAGGCCCCTGTCCCGGGGAATAAGGGAAATCTTGAAAATTAGCAAAGGAAAAGAAATAAGTAACAATCTGCTCCATTTTAGAACGAAATAAAAACCAGATTCAGTGGCAGGGGTGGGTGGGGGGGCAGATGCATATTAAATTTTGAAAAAAGGGAAGAAAAACAAATCATCTGCTTTGGTTTTATTTTTTTTAGTCCCACTGATTCGTCACTTAGAAATTGGTGCCCGGTCAACCAACACCCTGTATCTCTTAAGAGCCCAGCTATCCTGCACCGTGAATCTCGGGGAGCCTGGTGGGATTATGGTGTGTGTGTGTGTGTGTGTGTGTGTGTGTGTGTGTGCTGAAAAATAGAGCCTAGTGCACGACAACCTCTTTATTTATTTTTTTAATTTTTTCTTTTTTTGCAAAGCGGCTTTGATAACCCTCTGCCCCAAGTAAGTTACGATTTCCTTCCAACCTGCTTCCTTGGTGGGAACAGTGGATTCCCATGAACCCGCTGGTCCAGGCGAGGAGGCAGGGCAGGAGAATTATGCGATGGTTTGTCAAGATATGTATGCCAGCGCCTCGTTCTTTAAAAAAAGGAAAAATGTTTTTAAATGAAAGAGCTTTGCCCCATAGACAAAAAAAAAAAAAAAGGAATTTGCCACAAAAAAAAAAAAAAACTACGTACGGAAGGACGCAGGCTGACATTGTTAATAGATCATTATGAAGCCCTAATGAATGAAAATATTATTTACATTTTCCTGTGATTTTATGCTCGGTTCTGAAGCGTTTTCAAGAGGCAGGGATGGAAAGGACGAGCGCTGGGGCTGGCATTGTTATTTTGACATTACAAATAGCTGTATTTATGACGGTATTATACAGTCCGTGTATTTCCCTCCACGAGTGCCAATAAAGATGGCATTTTCCCAGCATCTGCTCTCTGCTTGTGTTTTATGTCTTACTTTCCTCAAGGGTCTGTGTGCTCTTAAGCAAAAGAGCTAATTTTTTACAGTGGTGGAGGGGAGGGGAAGCTGGCTCTGTCTTCCTGCCACTCGATTGCAATTTTCCTATTAGGCCTCCGAGAGGAAAAATCTTGTTCTTTTTCTGTAAAGGAAAAATGCCACACACAGGCACACATGACTAGTATCTTGCAATTTCTCAGAGTCCTTGCTACCTCCTGGCCCCTGGCTTTTTGCACAGATTCTGTCAATCTATCTCCATGACAAGTGAGGAGACTCCATTGTAAGGATGAAGACGAAGACGCGGAGGTTCTGAGAAGACCCACGGGCGAGCGGGGCGTGCCAGCGCACACCAGGAACCCTAGTACTTGGGAGGCTGAGACAGGAGGGTCGCAGGGTTGAGGCCAGCCTCAGCAACTTAGCGAGGCCCTCTGCAGCTTAGTGGGACCCTGTTTCAAAATTTAAAAATAGGGCTGGAGGTGCAACTCAGAAGCAGAAAGTCCCTTGGTTCAAGCCCCTGGAACCCCTGCACACACACACACACACACACACACACACGCACAACACACACACACACACACACACACACACACACACACTACAATCTACAATCCAGGGCTCAGTTCCCTCCAATCAGTACATCTGACATTTTTTTGTTGTTGTTGTTTTGCGGTACTGCGGATGGAACCCAGGGGCATTCTACCTCCGAGCTACAGCCTCAGCCCTATATTTTATTGCTTATTTTTTAGAAACAGGGTCTCACTGTGTTGCAAAGGGCCTAAGTAGCTGAGGCTGCCTGCAAACCTGGGTCCTCCTGTTTCAGCCTCCCGAATGCTGGGATTACAAGCGTGTGCCACCATGCCCGGCTCGGGCCCTATTATTTATTTATTTATTTATTTATTTATTTACTTATTTATTTATTTATCTCAGCAAGGAGGTTGTTGGTGAACATTGCAGTTAGCGGCACGTTGAACAATGAATGCACAGCGTCTCTCTGGAAGCCATGGGAAGGACAGTCAGCTCCCTGCCTTAACTCTTCTTGGTAGCTTCCTCCAGAGGTCTAGCTGGATGAACGCGGCCCTCCTGAACACAAGCACTGTTATCTACAGAGGAGAAATAGACCAACTTCACATCCACAAAGACTCGGAGCTCAAGGACCACGATTCACTCCTTCAAGTAACATCCACCAACTTCGCCTTCAATGGCTGCAAAAAAAGCACCAAGTGCGGCAGAAACAGGCAGGGCAGCCTCTCTACTCACAGCGCGCACGGTCTGGTGCAAAGGACACGTGCACGCTGTTATGTTCAGAGTTGATATGATCGAGTCACAAGGGCTGTAATCTCATCAGGAGAGAAATCCACTGTAATGGTGGATGTTGCTGGAGAAGGCGGGTCCTGGGGATGGGCCTGCGGGATTGCGCGTGTGTCCTTGAATCCCTTTGCTTGCTGGCCCCTATGATGAGAGCAGAGTCTGCTCTCTCCCTCCCTCTCCTTCCTGCCACCACGCCCTGAGCTTTGCAGACCTGGCCTCACATCATGGACTGAGCCCAGAATCTCCAGGAAACTCTGAGCAAATAAATCATCTTTCCTCTAAGCTGTCTGGTCAGTTGTTTGGGATGATATCAGTAAGAATGTTGACCGGGACCACCGGGAGGCTGAAATAATTAACCATGGTTCATTCTTTGATGTTGGCACCATACTGTAGTCACTTGAGGTTCTGAACACCAACAGGCAAAAGAAATTCAGAGCTATCTTCAAATAGTTCATAATAAATGTCCCCTCTCAAACCAAACAAAATTTAAAAACTGGTAGAAGCCAGGTGCGGTGGCCGCACTCTTGTAATCCCACTGCTTGGGAGGCTGAGGCAGGAGGACTGCAGGGTGAAGGCCTAGTGAGACCTTCAGCCACTTATCAAGACCCTTTTCAAAATGAAATAGGGCCGGGGGTGCAGCTCAGAAGTAGAATGCCCCTGGTAGGAAAGAACAGGATTCCTGCCGGGCAACTTGAGGCCCAATTTGTGTGTTAGCGTTTTACACTAACACAACAATGAACAAAGACGATCACATCATCAAATAACAACTCCTGTCGATCAATATCTCTTTTTTTTCCCAACAGATATATATTTGCATGTCTAGGCATCAATCAGCAGATCTGGGATGCAGGAAGGCTTGCTAAAATGCAGCCAGCCAGGAAGTAAAAGCGTTTTCCTAAGTGGTCAGCAAAACTCTCCCCTCCCAGGCAGTCTCAGATCCTCTCCCCCTTCCAGCCCTGGTACCTGGACTGGCCATGCCAACACGGGCCTCCTGACCTGGGCACTGTGCACATCCTGGCCAGGTAACTCTGTCCTGCCCATGGTAGACGCTCAACAAGGACCACGACCGTCGCCAGATGCCCCAGCACCTCCCCCCTCATCACTGTGACCACCACAGATGTCACCCTGAGCACTGAGCACGGACGGCACAGCTCTCCTGGAGACGTGGCCAAATGTCCTACACACAGAGGGAGGTTCTCCCCAGGTGGAACATTGGTCCAAACCTAAAAGTTCCTCTACATTTTTTTTATTTAGTTTTTTTTCTCTTTCTCTTTCTTTCTTTCTTTCTTTCTTTCTTTCTTTCTTTCTTTCTTTCCCATTTTGCTACTGGAGATGGAACCCAGCAGCCTTCCACCTCTGAGCTATAGCCCCAGAACTATTTTTATTTATTTTATTTATTTATTCATTCATTCATTCATTCATTCATTCATTCATTTGTTTTTGGTGGTACTGGGGTTCCTGGAAGCCCTTCTACGTCCGGGCTACACTCCCAGACCTATTTTTACATTTTTATTTGGAAGCAGGGTCTCTTAAGTCAGTGAGGCTGGCTCCGGAACCTGCGTGATCCTCCTGTCTCTGCCTCCCAAGCGCGGGGATTACAAGAGTGCGCCACCACACCTGGCTGCATTTATTTTTTATTTATTTATTTTTGTGGTGCTGGGGCATTCTACCTCCGAGCTACACCCCCAGCCCTATTTTTTATTCTTTATTTTGAAACAGGGTCTCACTGACTTGCAAAGGGCCTGGGTAGCTGAGGCTGGCCGCGAACCTCGATCCTCCTGTCTCAGCCTCCCAAATGCTGGGATTATAAGCGTGCGCCACCGCGCCCGGTTTCTTGTTTCTTATCTGGAAGCAGGTTCTGGCTGTTGCGGAGCGCCCCACTAAGTTGCTGAGGCTGGCTGCAAGCCTGCAGTCTACCTGTCTCGGCCTCCCAAGGACTGGAATAACAAGGTGGATCACCATGCCCGGCTAAAAGGGACGAGGTTCAGCTTAGAGCCTGGCCAACTGGCACACACGTGTAACTTCAGTACTTGGGAGGCTGAGACAGGAAGATTACATGTTTGAGGCCAGCCTTGGCAACTTAGTGAGACCTTGTTTCAAAACGAAATAAAATAAAAATATTGCTGGGGTTGTAGCTTGGAGGGAGAATGTCTTTGGGTTCAACTTCTGGTAGAAGGAAGAAAGATGGGAAGGCAGGAAGGAAGGAAGGCAGGAAGGAAGGAAGGAGAAGGGGGAGGGAGGAAATATTTGCAGCTGGGAAAGAGTCCCGCAAGGGGGCCAGGAAGGCAACAGCGAGAGGACGAGGGGCCGTGCAGGGGAGAGGGGAGGCAGGGGAGAAGAAGAAGGCGGCGGAGCGGGAGGGCGCTGGAGAACCCCCTCTGGCACCGGGACCCTTGGCAAGCGCAGCCCTTCTAAGGTTCAAGTTTGTTTATTCTTGGCAAAATGCGACCTCCTGTTTCTAAGAGAAAAGTCTTTAAAAGGCTTATAAAATCTCCTCAAAAGGCTTTCTGGACATCAAATAGCTCATAAAAAAGGATCATTTTGATGAGTTAAGTGTAAATGAATCAGAAACAGACGGATTCCATTTTGCCTACTCTGCCATACGGTTTAGGGGCGTGAAGGGAAGGACTGCTCAAAGCCGGGTTCCTGGGGGGCTGTGCGGACCCCCAAAGCCTTTGACGCCGCTGGCAATGGTGGGCCGGGCCCTGGCAGGGCCGAGCCTCCTGACCTGCTCCAGGAGCAGCCGCACCCCAGGGTCCTTCAGACACCCAGGGGGGAAGGGGGTGGACAGAGATGTCTGCCGTGCGCGGGGACCTCTGCTGCCATGTTCTGGGGCGGGCACACACTCCATGTCCTCGGGCCGGGAAACACAGACGATGTTTGTAACAAAGAGATGGGTGCTAATCCCAGCTCCCCTAGGACCAGCTTGGTGTTCAAGTTTTCCCACGTATAAAATAGAGCAGAAGGGGCCTCTTAGGGGACCTGTGGCAAGGGTTCAACTTCAAAGTGCTGTAGCCGGGCGCGGGAGCGCACCCCTGTCGTCCAAGTGCTCGGGAGGCCGAGACAGGAGCATCGCAGGTTCAAGGTCAGCCTCAGTCATTTAGTGAGACCCTCAGCAACCTAGCGAGACCTGGTTTCCAAAACCAAATATAAAAAGGACTGGGGGTGTAGCTTGGTGGTCAGATGCCCTTGAGTTCCATCCTGAGTATCAAAAAGAAAATAAAAAAATTAAGCAAAACCCAAAGTGGAAAACAAAAAGTAGACTGTGTGTACGTAACCGAGCCAGGTGCATCTCATATGCTGAGCATCTTAGACATGGGTTCACACATGGTCTTACCAAAGGGGATAACTACAGCGTGTGGAAAATAACACGTCGTTTCCTTAGGAGAGATAAAGAGGGTAAGAAGTGATTACGAAGGGTTTAAGGGCGTGAAACGTCGTGGTCATGAGAAGGACTGCTTGGGGCCTGGGATCAAGAAACGACTGCAGAGCTCTTTCTAAGAAATATTCCGTAGTAGAGGGGAGGCTTCTAAACTTCCTGTGGTCGTGCCCAAACTTCTGTGTTAGAAAGTTAGATAGAGCCAATAAATGTATATTTAAAAAAGAAAAGCGTGGCGGCGCACGCTTGTCATCCCAGCATCCGGGAGGCTGAGACTGGAGGATCGTGGTTCGCAGACAGCCTCAGCTACTACTTAGTGAGGCCCTCCGCAGCTCAGTGAGACCCTGTTTCAAAATAAAGAATAAAAAATACGGCTGGGGGTGGAGCTTGGAGGTAGAATGTACCTGACCCGCAAAAAAAAAAAAAAAAAAAAAAAAAGAAGAAGAAGAAGAAGAAGGGGGAGGAGGAGGAGGAGGAAGAAAAAAATAGGAGGAGAAGGTAAATACAGCAGGGCTTGGTGGCACACGCCTGTAATTTCAGTACTTGGGAGGCTGAGACAGGAGGATTGCAGGTTTGAGGACAGCCCCAGCAAGTAGTGAAATTCTCAGCAACCCAGTGAGACCCTGTTTAAAAAAAAATAGAGCTAGGGGTATAGCTCGGTGTTAGAATGTCCCTGGATTCAATCCATATATATATATATGTATAATTGTTATAATATATATAATACATAATATATAATAATATTATAATATATGATATTGTAATATATTATTATAATATGTGATATTATATTATTATATGACATTATAATATATATATTTTGTGTGCATGTGGTACTGGGGTTCCTGGAATCCCTTCTACCTCCGGGCTACACTCCCAGACCTATTTTTTGTATTTTTTATTTGGAAACAGGGTCTCTTAAGCCAGCACGGCTGACTTCAAACTTGTGTGATCCTCCTGTCTCCACCTCCCAAGCACGGGGATTATAAGCATGCACCACCATGCCCGGCTATAATATATATTTCTATTTTTTAATTTTTTATTGGTGCACTGTATTCATACATCATAATGGGATAAAAAACTTGTGTAGACATACATGCACACATCACCCAGTCAGCCCCTACCCAGCCCCCACCCCATTGCCTCCCCATCCCTCCTTCCCATGTTTGGCTTAGTGGTTGACATCTAATATAGCAATTTATCCAAATTTAACAATAATAATCTCACATAACAGATTCACTTGCCTGATATCAAGCTTTTGATGACTTAGAGATAACATTTCAATATTTCGTTTTGCTTTCTTTCTTACCAGAGGATATTTTTTCTTTTTTTAAGGTGAAACTATCATATATTTATTTATTTATTTTTCAGAAAAAAAATCTATCCTAATATAAAATATGAATTCTAAATACCCAAAACAATCTCAAAAAAGAACAGAGCTAGAAAATGTACATTTTCTGATTTCAAATTTTATAAAGCTACAGTAATTGAAACAGTGTAGTACTGCTATAAAGGCAGATATTCAAACCAGTGGAGTAAAATAAAAAGCCTAGAAATAAATTCTACCATATATGGTCAAGTTATTTTTGACAAGGTTTCCAAGAACATTTGGTGAAGGAAATAATAATCTTTTCACTAAATATTGTTGAAATTAATAATTACATGAAAAAGAATAAAATTGGACCCTTACCTAACACCATATACAAATATTAACTCAAAATAGATAAAAGACCTAAATGTAAATCTTAAGACTATAAACTTTTAGAAGAAAACCTGGGTCATAAAACTTCACAACATTGAAATTGGCAGTGATTTCTTGGATATGATTTCAAAGGCACAGGCAACAAAAGAATAAACAAACTCCCTAAAAAATAAAAAAAATTGTATATCCAAAGACAATGTAAACAGAGTTAAAAGTTACTGATAGAATGGGATAAAATATTTCCAAATGCTATATCTGAAGGTATATTAATATTCCAACTAGAAATCCTAAAAATTAACAACAATAAAAGCAGACAATACAATTTAGAGATAGGTAAAAGACTAACATAAATAATGAATCTCCACAGATAACCAATCTTAGTTGTCTGTTGGATGGAAAATCTTGTTTCTCTGGTTCTGGTGTGTGTTACCTATTTCTTCTTTGTAGTTAATCTCTTTGAGTATTTTCTCTAGCACTGGTTTTAAAGACATAAATTCTTTCAGTTTCTGTTTGTCATGGAAGCTTCTTATTTCCCCATCTAATTTGATAGATAGTTTTGCTGGGTAGGAAACTTTTGGCTGGAAGTTGTTTTCTTTCAGAGTTTGGAATATGTTACTCCAAGCCCTTCTGGCTCTCATGACTTGGTTTGGGAAGTCTGGAGTGATTCTAATTGGTTTGCCTCTGAATGTCACTTGGCCCTTTGCTTTTGTTGCCTTTAAGATCCTCTGCTTGGCTTCCACATTAGTCATTTTGACAATTATGTGGCGTGGGGATTCTCTTCTCTGATCCTGTCTAAAGGGAGTTCTATAAGATTCCTAGACCTGTGTATCAACCTCTTGCTCTATGTTTGGAAACATTTCTGCTATTATTTCTTTGAAGAGATTATTGATCCCTTTGGTTTCACCTTCTTTTCCCTCCTCTATTCCAATTATTCTTAGGTTAGCTCTCTTAAAATGGGCCCATATTTCTCCAATGTCAGATTCCTGCTGTCTGGGATTTTTTTTTCTAACTTATAAATTATGCGTTCATTTTTGTAGTGATCATCTTCTAGGAGCAAGATTCTATTCTCTATGTTGTCTAATCAATTGTTTATACTTTGAATTGAGGCCTTTGCCTCAATGATCACATCCTTTATTTCTTTTAGACTCTCTCTAAATTCTTTTCAAAGGTCCTGTATTATTTCTAAAGTTATATTCCTGATTTGATCTTCTGGAGATCTCTGAATTTCTGTTTTATCAGGTTCTGATATTATGGGGTTGTGGGCGTTCATTGCTCTATTGTTGATCCTCTTTCCCATGATTTCAAAATTTTGTGCCAGCCAGGTGTGGTGGCGCACGCTTGTAATCCCCGTGCTTGGGAGGCTAAGACAGGATTGCACAGGTTCGAAGCCAGCCTCAGCTACTTAGTGAGGCTCTCAGCAACTTAGTGAGACCCTGTTTCCAAAACAAAATGTAAATGGGTCTGGGAGTATAGCCCGGAGGTAGAAAGCCTCTGGGTTCCACCCCCAGTACCACCAAAAAAAAAAAATTGTGCCTTCCCTGGGTCACTATGACTTCACTTAGAGTGCTCTGTATCTCGATTCTGTGGTAATCTCAGTCACCACTACTCCTTTACTGGGTTGTATCTCAAAGTCTCAGACCCAGGGAGTTAATCGAGGCTGCGTGAGACCGTGGGGTTGCCGGGCTGGGTGTTTTCCCACGGGGAGCTGCGACTAGGATGTGGTATCTCTGCCACCGCTACTCCTTCTCTGGGTTAGACTGCAAAATCTCAGACCCAAGGAAATTATCAAAGCTGTGCAAGTCCCTGGGAGTGCAGTACAGGGATTTCTCCTTTATGGGCTGCAATTTCACTCACAGTTATTGTGTGCGCTGATCAGGAGCTGTTGTGGGGCACGGTGAACTCCCTGTCGCTGCTGGCAATATGGCACTGCTGCCACACCCTCGCCTGTGAGGCTGGCATATTTCTTTTCTGGTTTTGAGCTCCATTCTGAGTCCCTGGAAGGCGTGATGAGCTTGGCCACCGGGAGTTTTAGACATTCTTTGCGCTGAGAGAACTGCTGAATTCCCCCCGAATAATCCGCGGCTGCTCACTTCAGCTCCTTGTTTACCTTTCCTCTCTGGAGCCTGGTGCTGTGAGGGAAGATGGTGCCGGCGCGGCTCTACTGCCGCATTGCGGGCTTGATTTCTTTTCTGGTCTCTGGTTGTTCTTCTAGTCTTTTTTCTCTGTCCCTTGTGTTTACATTTTTTATTTCTCTGTTGCTAGTGTTTCCTGGCTATGAAAAGCACTGGTTTCGTGGCAATAGAGATCGAGTTTTAGCAGGACTCATAAATGCTGTTTTTTTCGGTCGCCATCTTCCCGGAAGTCCCTATATTTTTAAAACACAGAAAAAAACAAAGTTCCAGGATGAGCCAGCAATTTCACTCCTAGGTACATGCCCTGAAGAATTGAAAACCCGTGCTCCCACAACACAAGTGCTCCTCAGCAGAGGACTCAGAAGAACCAAAAGGACAAAGGAGTCACGAGTTCCACTGACGAGCGGATCGACCACGCCCAGCGTATTCTTACCGTGGAATTCCGGTCGTGAGAAGACACTGGGCTAGAGATGTCAGCACGTGAGGAGCAGGAGGCAGGGGCTACATCCGATCCCCGGCATCGCCTAAGGAAATAAAAAATGTATTAGTGATTCATGCTACAATGTGGGTGAACCTCAAAAAGGTTATACCAAGGAGCAGAAAACAGATGCAAAAGGTGACCTGGTGAAGTTCTGTTTCTGTGAAGTATCCATTTCCTTTTTTTTTTTTTTTCTGGTGGTACTGGGGTTTTTTCTACCTCCAGGCTACACTCACAGACTTATTTTCTATTTTATTTGGAAACAGGGTCTCACTAAGTTGCTGAGAGCCTCACTCAGTAGCTGAGGCTGGTTTCAAACAGGTGCGATCCTCCCGTCTCAGCCTCCCCAGCGCGGGGATGACGAGCGTGCGCCACCACGCCCGGCTCATTGTTCTTTTTTGTGGTACTGGGGATAGAACCCAAGGGCATTGTACCTCCGAGTCACATCTTCAGCCCTATTTTTTAGTCTTTTTAATGTTTTTGTTTGTTTGTTTTTGTTTTTGCAGGTCTGGGAATGGAACCCAGAGGCATTTGACCTTTGAGCCATTCCCCTACCCTATTTTACTTCTTTATTTTGAAACAGGGTCTCACTAAGTTGCGGAGGGCCTAAGTAGCTGAGGCTGCAAACCGCGACCCTCCGGTTTCAGCCTCCCGAATGCTGGGATTACAATCGTGCGCCGGCTTCTTTTTAGTTTTGAAACAGAGTCTCACTGAGTTGCGGAGGGCCTCGCTAAGTAGCTGAGGCCGCCCGCGAACCGTGACCCTCAGGTCTCCAACTCCTGAATGCTGGGATTACAAAGTGTGCACCACCATGCCTGGCTCTGGGAAGTATCCAGAATCAGCCAATTCCCAGGAACAGAGAGTAGATTCCTGGGTGACAGAGGATGGAGGGTCGGGTAATAAAAACTACCTAATGAGAACAGGGTTTCCCTTTACTTTCTTATTTATTTCTGGTTTTGTCTGTGTCTAAGTGTGTGTGTGTGTGTGTGTGTGTGTGTGTGTGTGTGTGTTACTGGGGTTTAAACCAGGGGCATTCTACCTCCGAGCTACACCCCCAGCCCTATTTTTTATTCTTTATTTAGAAACAGGGTCTCACTGGGTTGCAAAGGAGCTCACTAAGTAACTGAGGCTGGCCTCAAACCTGCAATCCTCCTGTCTCAGCCTCCCAAGTACTGAGATTACAGGCATATGCCACCGTGCCTGGCTGAATTATTCACTTTAAAGTGATTAATTTTATGTCATGTGATTTCTCTCAGTAAGTAAATAATAAGCCCTGTCCTCCACCTACCAGGACAGAGAGCCTTTGGCCTCGGTCTCCAGCCAGGCACTAAGGCCTGGGACATCCCTAGAGGTGGTCTCCGGGGGGTGTCACCGCATCCCAAAACCTACCTGGCTGAGCCCAGATAGTGGATCACGCAGTTCACTCACTTCCTGGCCGCCTTTTTAATACAATATGGCTGTGTGATCCCTGGTTATTTGCAACCTTTTCTTTGATAAACAGGTTCCCTTTTTATCCTCTAGAAAAATAATCCTTTTTTTTACATATATATATATATATATATATATATATATATATATATGCATTGTAGTCATACATCACAATGGAATACAAGACTTGTGAGGATATACAAGCACACATCATCCAGTTAGCCCTCATCCAATCCCCATCCCATTCCCTCCCCCTCCCTCGATCCCATGCTTGATTGGTGATTAACTTTGATATATTTGTTTACGTACACATGTGTTTTACAGAGATTCCATCCTCCCCCATCCCATCCCCTCTGGTTGGTCACCTTAATTGCTCCTCTATAGGGCCCTTTCTTCAACTAGATTTCCTCCTATTACCCATTTCTTCCTAGTTTTTGCATATTAGGGAAAGCATCTGGTTTTTTGTTTTCTGTGATATTTCTCTGTGTATGCCGCATTGCAAGTTCCAATCCCACTCTTGACAGCCCTGGCACTGGCCTGGCCCCCCGGCAGACTCTGATGCCAGCCTCACTGGCTCCAGCACCGGCCTTGCCTAATGGCAAGCCCTGATCCCAGCCTCGCTGGCCCCGGCACCGGCCCAACCCCTCAGCAGGTTCCGATCCTGGCCTCGGAGGCCCCAGCACCAGCCTTGCCTCATGGCAGGCTCCAATCCCAGCCTTGCTGGCCCCAGCACTGGCCTAACCCCTCGGCAGGCTCTGATCCCAGCCTCGCTGACACTGGCACCGGCCTCACCCCTCAGCAGGCTCCGTTCCTGGTCTCGGAGGCCCCAGCACCGGCCTTGCCTCACAGCAGGCTCCGATCCCGGCCTCGCTGGTTCCAGCACCGGCCTAACTCCTCGGAAGGTTCCAATCCTGACCTTGGAGGCCCCAGCACCAGCCTTGCCTCATGGCGGGCTCTGATCCCAGCCTTGCTGGCCCTGGCACTGGCCTAACCTCTCCGCAGGTTCTGATCCCGGCCTCAGAGGCCCCAGCACCAGACTTGCCTCACGGCAGGCTCCAATCCCAGCCTCACTGGCCCCAGCACCGGCCTATAGAAAAATAATTCTGAAGCCAGGAGTGGTGGCGCATGCTTGTAATCCCAGTATTTGGGAGGCTGAGACTGGAGAATCGTGGTTCGAGGACAGCCTCAGCTACTTAGTGAGGCCCTCTGCAACTTATGAGACCCTGTTACAAAATAAGGAATAAAAAATAGGGCTGGGGGTGTAGCTTGAAGGTCAAATGCTCCTGGGTTCCATCCCCTCACCTGCCAAAAAAGAGAGAGAGAGAAAGAAGAAAGAGAGAGAGAAGAAAAAAAGAGAAATAAAAGAAAGAAGAAAAAGAGGGAAGGAAGAAGGAAGGTCTCAGCCTCCCCAGTGCTGGGATGACAAGCATGTGCCACCACACCCGGCAGCTAGGAAGTTTTCAAAGGGTGCCAGGATGCCCCAGGGACCGGGAGGAGGATGTGGGGGTCTAGTGTGCGGGCCATTCGCCATCCTGTAGACCGGGCAGTGGACGGGATCCCCTCTGCACTGTGCACCTGGGGAAACCGCTTCTCAGGGAGGTCGAGTGGCTTGACGGGTGTCACACAGCAAATCGGCCCCTGAGCAAACATTTGAACTCGGGCATGTGTGAGAGCGTGCCCCTAGGCACGCAGTGTAGGACTTTGGGGGCCTCACCCCCGTTTTGGAGATGCCAGCCCCTGCCTGACCTGGAGGCTGCGTGCGTGCGTGCGTGCGTGCGCGCTCAGGGACCTGGGCTTCCCGGGGTGGCCTGTGAAGTTGGAGAGGGCACATCAGAAGCAGATAGAATGTCCCAGCAGAAGGCCTCCAGCTCCCTTTGGGTCTGTGTGGAGCGTGATGGAAAGGGTCGGTCCCTCTGTTTTGTTTTTTTGTGTTGGTTTTTTAATAATCTTCTCTCCTAATATTTACTTCCCAGCATTTGTTCATTCAACAAATATTTATTGATGTCTTGTTACGTGCCAGGTTCTGTTCCAGAAGCCAAGAACACAAGGTCCCTGTGCACAGAGAACTTACAGGCGAGTGGGGAAGATTTAAAAAAAAAAAAATCAACAAGAGGATTTCAGAGCTGTGAGCACCGGGAAGACCCTAAAACGCAGACATGGAGCTTTCCTTGGTGGAAAACTTTGACTTGAAGCCAAAACATCCGGGAAGAGTGTTCCTGGCAGAGGAAACAGCGTGTGCAAAGGCCCTGGGGCAGGAATGTGCCTGCCGTGTTTGAGAAGCAGAGAAGCTGTGTGGCCGGGGCACCCGGCCAGGTCAACAGGGACAGGAGGGGGAGGCGGCGAAGGAAAGGCGCGGGGCCAAGTCACGTGGCTTCTCCTTGACCTCACTGACCTTGAGTGACACAGGAAACACAATCTCAGCACGGAGCCGAGACAAGGCGTTTAAAGTGAGAGACCAAAGGCCAATCCCCATCGTCCCAGCCCCAGCACACTCGCCAGGGGCACCCAGCCGCCACTCCTCCTCCTCCCAATCCTTCTCCTTCTTCCTGAGCATTGAACCCACAAGCATTCGACTTCCAAGCCGTAAGCTCTCAGCTCAATTTTCCTTCAAAACAGGGTCTCACTAGGTTGCTGAGAGTCCCACTAACTTGCCGAGGCCAGCCTCGAACCTGAGATCCTCCTTTGTCTGCCTCCCAAGAACTGGGATGACAGGCGTGAGCCACCACCCCTGGCTATTCTTTTGTTTATATTTATTTATATTTATTGTTTACATTTTGTTTATAAAATACTGTCTATAAAATATTTTCTTTATACAATATTGTTCCTATTTCTTTATTTACTTATTTTCGTGGTCCTGGGGACTGAACCCAGGGACGTTCTACCTCCCAGCTATCACCCTCATTCCATTTTGTTTTGTTTTGAAAGAGTCACCAGGTTGTGGAAAGTCTCGTTAAGTTGCTGACGCTGGCCTCGAACCTGTGATCCTCCTGCCTCAGCCTCCCAAGCACTAGGATCCCAGGTGTGTACGACCCGCCAGCCCTGCCCGGCTGGGCTCCTACAGTGGGTTGTCATTTTGCTCCAGGACATGAGGGTGCTTTCTTGCCTGGAAGCCCACAGCCCTGGCCCCGTCCTGCTGTGTCTCGGGTGGACGGTCCTCCAGGGCCCCTCGCTGACCACAGGGAATGGGGGCGGCTTCGGGGGAGACGCTTTTCCATTTCTGGCTCCGGTGTTACTGAAAGTCCAGCCCCACGTGAAGCGCTCCCTTCTCTCTGCAAAATTAAGAGGTGCAAAAAGATCCCGGAGCTGCCTGCCAGGCCCCTTCATAAGCCACTGGTTTTAATATTGGTTTGGCAGCAAAGCCGTGATTTCTTTGTTAAAGCACAGGACGGGAAGCCAACTTCAGAACGGAGCCGTGAACCCGGCTGTGAACCCCGCCGTGAACCCGGGTCTGAACCCCGCCACGAACGCGGCTCTGAACTTGGCCATGAACTCGGCCTGCACCCGGGGAACATTTCACACAACCCTCTTTTTTTTTTTTTTTTATGTCCTGGGAATTAAATCCAGGGGTATTCTATCTCCAAGCTACTACCCCCCCTCAGCCCTCTTTTATTTTTTAATTTTTATTTTTTTTAAAACAGGGTCTCGGCTGGGTTCTGGGCGGGGGTCGCGCGCGGGGCATGCCAGATGGGGCCCGGGTCGCGGGACTCTGGGCCCCGGGCCGAACTGCGAGTAGCACGCCAGACCCCTGGAGAAACCGGGCCCAGAACAGAAAAAGAAAGAAAAATATCAGAGAGGAGGTAAGAAAGCCGTTATGGATGCCAGGACACTGGAGATGCAGACAAAACTTATCTAAATGCACTGGAACTTATGGAAAAATTCGCCGTGAAAGAGGACTGCTATTTCTCTATATTGTTAAGAATCTCAGACATCACATATAAGGAGAGAGTTTAGCGGAGGCCAAGGAGAAATGCGGTGTTGAAAGAGTTCTCCGCGATGGTGGTGGAGACTTGTATTCAGGAGAAGCAGAAACCGGATCTTACCAACTTTATTTTTTTGGAGAAATTACACCAAATGTCAAATGCTACCATCACGCATGCTTAGGAACACTGGACAACATTCAGAGTGGAAAAAGAGCCTGGGAAGGATTTGAAATGGTGGAGGAAGTGGCAATGCCAGTGGCCAATACTCAGGGAAGGCAGAGATCTGATACATTACAACTGGAACCTTTGAAATAATAACCACAGAGACAGTGATCGGAACCTGCTGAGGGGTTAGGCGGGCGCCGGGGCCAGTGGCCGACATCGGAGCTTGCTGTGAGGCAAGGCCACTACTGAGGCCTCCGTGGCCAGGATTGGAACCTGCAGAGGGGTTAGACCGATGCTGGGGCCAGCGAGGCCTGCATTGGAGCCTGCCAAGAGGCAAGGCTTGTGCTGGGGCCTCCGAGGTTGGGTCTGGAACTTGCTGAGGGGTTAGGCCGGTGCTGGGGTCAGCGAGGCCAGCATCGGAGCCTGCCGTGAGGCAAGGCCAGTGCTGGGGCCCCCGAGGATGGGACCAGAGCCTGCTGAGGGGTTAGGCCGGTGCTGGGGCCAACGAGGCTGGCATCAGAGCTTGCCATGAGGCAAGGCCGGTACTGGGGCCTCCGAGGCCAGGATAAGAGCCTGCCGAGGGGTTAGGCCGGTGTTGGGGCCAGCAAGGCCGGCATCGGAGCCTGCCGTAAGGCAAGGCTGGTGCTGGGGCCTCCGAGGCCGGCATCAGCCTGCCTTGAGGCAAGGCCGGTACTGGGGCATCCGAGGCCGGGATAAGAGCCTGCCGAGGGGTTAGGCCGGTGCTGGGGCCAGCGAGGCCGGCATCGGAGCCTGCCGTGAGGCATGACCAGTGCTGGGGCCTCCGAGGCCGGGATCGGAGCCTGCCGAGGGGTTAGGCTGGTGCTGGGGACAGTGAGGCTGGCATCGGAGCCTGCCGTGAGGCAAGGCCGGTACTGGGGCCTCCGAGGCCAGGATAAGAGCCTGCCGAGGGGTTAGGCCGGTGCTGGGGCCAGAGAGGCCGGCATCGGGGCCTGCCGTGAGGCATGACCAGTGCTGGGGCCTCCGAGGCCGGGATCGGAGCCTGCTGAGGGGTTAGGCCGGTGCTGGGGACAGTGAGGCCGGCATCGGAGCCTGCCGTGAGGCAAGGCCGGTACTGGGGCCTCCGAGGCCAGGATAAGAGCCTGCCGAGGGGTTAGGCCAGTGCTGGGGCCAGCGAGGCTGGCATCAGAGCCTGCCGTGAGGCATGACCAGTGCTGGGGCCTCCGAGGCCGGGATCGGAGCCTGCCGAGGGGTTAGGCCGGTGCTGGGGACAGTGAGGCTGGCATCGGAGCCTGCCGTGAGGCAAGGCCGGTACTGGGGCCTCCGAGGCCAGGATAAGAGCCTGCCGAGGGGTTAGGCCGGTGCTGGGGCCAGAGAGGCCGGCATCGGGGCCTGCCGTGAGGCATGACCAGTGCTGGGGCCTCCGAGGCCGGGATCGGAGCCTGCTGAGGGGTTAGGCCGGTGCTGGGGACAGTGAGGCCGGCATTGGAGCCTGCCGTGAGGCAAGGCTGGTACTGGGGCCTCCGAGGCCAGGATAAGAGCCTGCTGAGGGGTTAGGCCGGTGCTGGGGCCAGCGAGGCCGGCATTGGGGCCTGTCGTGAGGCATGACCAGTGCTGGGGCCTCTGAGGCTGGGATCGGAGCCTGCCGAGGGGTTAGGCCGGTGCTGGGGCCAGTGAGGCCGGCATCGGAGCCTGCCTTGAGGCAAGGCCGGTACTGGGGCCTCCGAGGCCAGGATAAGAGCCTGCCGAGGGGTTAGGCCGGTGCTGGGGCCAGCGAGGCTGGCATCGGAGCCTGCCATGAGGCATGACCAGTGCTGGGGCCTCCGAGGCCAGGATAAGAGCCTGCCGAGGGGTTAGGCCGGTGCTGGAGCCAGTGAGGCCGGCATCACAGCCTGCAGTGAGGCATGGCCGGTGCTGGGACCTCCGAGGCCAGTATCGGAGCCGGCCGAGGGGTTAGGCCGGTGCTGGGGCCAGCGAGGCCGGCTCCGGAGCATGCCATGAGGCAAGGCCGGTACTGGGGCCTCCGAGCCCGGGATTGGAGCCTGCCGAGAGGTGAGGCCGATGCTGGGGCCAGCAAGGCCGGCATTGGAGCCTGCCGTGAGGCAAGGCCGGTGCTGAGGCCTCCGAGGCCGGGATTGGAGCCTGCCTTGAGGCAAGGCCGGTACTGGGGCCCCCAAGGTCAGGATTAGAGCCTGCTGAGGGGTTAGGCCGGTGCTGGGGCCAGTGAGGCCGGCATTGGAGCCTGCCGTGAGGCAAGGCCTGTACTGGGACATCCGAGGCCGGGATAAGAGCCTGTTGAGGGGATAGGCCGGTTCTGGGGCCAGCGAGGCCGGCATCAGAGCCTGCCGTGAGGCAAGGCCGGTACTGGGGCTTCCGAGGCCAGGATAACAACCTGCCGAAGGGCTAGACCGGTACTGGGGCCAGCAAGGCTGGCATCAGAGCCTGCCGTGAGGCGAGGCCAGCATCGGAGCCTGCCGTGAGACATGGCCAGTTCTGGGGCCTCCTAACCCGGGAACGGAACCTGCCGAGGGGTTAGGCCGGTGCTGGGGCCAATGAGGCCGGCATTGGAGCCTGCTGTGAGGCTAGGCCGGTGCTGGGGCCTCCGAGGCCGGGATTGGAATCCTGCCAAGGGGTTAGACCGGTGCAGGGGCCAATGGCCAGCATCGGAGCCTGGCCTGAGGCAAGTTCACTCCTGCGGCCTCCAAGGCCGGGACCAAAGCCAGCTTAGGGGTTAGACCGGTGCAGGGGCCAGCGAGACCAGAACTGGGGCCTCCCATGAGGCAAGGCCGCTGCTTGAGCCAGCGAGGTCTGGATCAGTCCACTGAGTAGCCTGGCCACTACTGGGGCCATCAAGAGTGGGATCGGTACTTGCAACGCAGCATGCACAGAGAAATATCGCAGAAAATATAAATCAGACGCTTCTCTTAATCAGCAATAACTAGGAGGAAAAGGGCAACAGGAAGAGGTTGAGCTATAGAAAGGGCCCTATAGTGAAGCAACTAATGTGACCAATCAGAGGGTATGGAATACTGGAGGACGGAGCCTCTTTAAAACATAGGAGGTACATAAACAAATGTATCAAAGTAAATCACCAAAGAAGTGTGGGATGGAGGGAGGGGGAGGGAATGGGATGGGGGCTGGAGGAGGGCTAATTGGATGATGTGTGCTTGTATATCCTCTCAATTCTTGTACTCCAGTGTGATTGATATATGACTACAATGCACCAATTTAAAAAATAAATTAATAAAAATAAATAAATAAATAAATAAATAAAACAGGGTCTCACTAAGTCGCTGAGGGCCTCGCTGAATTGCTGAGGCTGGCCTCAAACCTGCGATCCTCCTGTCTCAGCCTCCCCCCCCCAAAGTACTGAGATTACCAAGTTTGCAGCCACCACCCCGCCTGCCTCCCTCTGCCTTTTGAATGGGCTTTCCACATCCAGGTACCACCTCCGCCCCGCGTGGGTGGGTCATCGCCATCCCAGCTCCAGGAGGGGCTGGGGAACCTTCCCCTGCTTCCAGCCCTGCAAGGCCCTGAGGGCCAGCGGGAGCGAGTCTGGCAGACATCGGAGATGTGGCGTGGAAGGCCAGCAGAGATAGGAGGCGCGGGGGCGGCTCTGTTTCGTGAGGGTACGATGGGTATTCAAAAAAATATATATATTGTACTAAGGATTGAACCCAAGGGCATTCTACCTCCAAGCTAAACCCCATATCTTTGTATATTTTTTTATTTTGAAACAGGGTCTAAGTTGCAGAAGCTGGCCTCGAACCCGTGATCCTCCTATTTCAGCCTCTCAAGAACTAAGGTTTCAGATGTGTACCACCAAGCCCGGCTTCCTTGTGAATCTTGATCTTTACCTGCAGGGCTTTATGGGGAAACACCTGGACTAAATAAAAGCAACACTGCCAGACATGGTGGCGCACGCCTGTAATCCCAGTATTTGGGAGGCTGAGACAAGAGGATCGCAGGTTCGCGGCGAGCCTCAGCAAGTAGTGAGACTCTCATCAACCTAGCAAGACCCTGTTTCAAAATCTAAACAATAAAATAGGGATGGAAGTTTAGCTTGGAGGTAGGATGCCCCTGGGTGCCATACCCAGTATCACAAAAAAATTAAAAAATAAAAATAAAAGCAACCTAGTAAACCAGGCGCGGTGGCGCACGTTTGTAATCCCAGTACTTGGGAGGCTGAGACAGGAGGATCACAGTTTCAACGCCAGCCTCAGCTACTTAATGAGGCTCTCAGCAACTTAGTGAGACCCTGTTTTCAAAAAAGATATGAAATAAATCTGGAAGTGTAGGTAGCTCGGAAATAGAAGGCCCCTGGGTTCTATCCCAGTACCACAAAAATAGAGATACATAAATAAAATAAAGACTGCCGGGCGTCGTGGTATACACTTGTAATCCCCGCGCTTGGGAGGCTGAGACAGGAGGATCTCACAGGTTCGAAGCCAGCCTCGGCTACTTAGTGAGGCTCTCAGCAACTTAGTGAGACCCTGTTTCCAAATAAAATATAAAATAGGTCTGGGAGCATAGCCCGGAGGTAGAAAAGCCCCTGGGTTTCACCCCCAGTACCACTAAATAAATAAATAAATAAATAAATACTAAGAAAAATAGGGCTGGGAGTGTAGCTTGGAGGTAGAATGCCCCTGGGTTCCATCTCCAGTACCTCAAAAAAAAAAAAAAAGAATAAAAAGTAGGGCTGGGGGTATAGCTCAGAGGTAGAATGTCCCTGGGTTAAATTCCCAGTACTACCAAGAAAAAAAAAAAAAAAAAAAGCAACCTAGTCCTTTTCTCATGAGGAAAAGAACAAGAAGAGGGGAGGTCGCTGGCCCGGCAGGTGTATGAAGAGCCTCCGCCCTGGGACCCGGTGGCGGCAGCTGTTCCCCCGTGACTCTGTCCACCGTGATCCCATTCACTGCTCAGGGCTCATCTGCCTGATGCGTTTACCTGATGTTTATTACCTGTAAGGCTGGGAACAGCTACTTCTTTTTTTTTTTTTTTGCGGGTCTGGGGATGGAACCCAGGGGCATTCGACCTCCGAGCTACACCCCCTGCCCTATTTTTTATTCTTTATTTTGAAACTGAGTTGGGGAGGGCATCACTAAGTAGCTGAGGCTGTCCGCGAACCGCGATCTCCAGTCTCAGCCTCCCAAAGGCTGGGATGACAAGCGTGCGCCACCACGCCCGGCCTGGGAGCAGCTAGTTCTAAAATACACCCCCAGCCCTATTTTTTGTTTATTTGTATTAAACAGGGTCTCAGTAAGTTGCTGAGAGCCTCACTAAGAGGCTGGGGTTGGCCTTGAATCTGCGATCCTCCCAACTCAGTCTTTCTAGCACTGGGCGTGTGCTGCCATGCCCGGCCCGGCTGCCTATCTGTGGAGCGTTTTCCTTCCCCTTCTCATGTCAGCCAACCAACTAGAGAAAAGGAAGGAAGGAAGGAAGGATGGACGGATTAGGTCCTGTTTCAAAATTAAAATTAAAAAATAAAACAAAATTGTGCTACAACACATACACACACAGGAAAATACTAGTTGTATATTAGTTATTACATTATTTTTTTCGAAACTGGGGATGGAACCCAGGGGCATTCTACCTCCAAGCTACACCCCAGCCCTATTTTTTATTTGGAAACAGGGTCTCACTGAGTTGCTGAGAGCCTCACTAAGCAGCTTAGGCTGGGTTTGAACCTGCGATCCTCCCGTCTCCGCCTCCCAAGCGCTGGGAATACAGGCGTGCGCCACCACGCCCGGCTATTACTAACGCCTTCTAAAAGCTGGTTATGTGCCAGGCCCTGAACACTCCATATACAGTCTACCTACGGGGCGTGGTGGCGCAGGCCTGCTATCCCAGCACCTGGGAGGCTGAGACAGGAGGATCACAGGTTCGAGGACAGCCTGAGCAAGCTTGCCCAAGGCCACGCAGCCCTGAGGATGGAACCCGCGAGGGTCTTGCCCCTCTTGGATACAATACAGCGGGCAGAGCCCCGTGCCTTCCCAACCAGGCCCGGCCCTTGCCTCCCACCGCGATGGGCTCTCCAGCCATGACAGGAAGAGTTCCGTGGAAGCTTCTTCGCCCAGGGCCGAGCCACATTCTAGAACATTCGAGAACATTCTAGAACATTCCAGACGGAAAGGGAAGGTCGCCCACCCCAACCTCATCCAAGACCACGCCCGGCTGGTCTGTGTTAGATACTGCATTATGATTGCGTTTGCTTGAAGGGGAAAAGAAAAGAAGAAGATGACAATATTTTTAAAACCACTAAATGAGAAGATGTCTTGGAGCCTGGGTGGAGGGGAGGAGAGGGAGACGCAGATGCTAAACCTGAGACCAGGGAGGCACCGGGCTTCCTAAGGCCCCGCACTCTCCCCTGCACCCATTCTATGTCTGTTCAGAGACCACCAGCCAGCCTCAGCTACTTAGTGAGGCTCTTAGCGACGTATTGAGACCCTGTTTCCAAATAAAATATATAGCCGGGCGTGGTGGCGCACGCTTGTAATCCCCGCTCCTGGGAGGCTGAGACATAAGTTCGCGCAGGTTCGAAGCCAGCCTCAGCTGGCTTAAGAGACCCTGTTTCCCAATAAAAAAAAATATAAAAATATAGTTCTGGGAGTGTAGCCCGGAGGTAGAAGGCCCTTGGGTTCCATCCCCAGTACCACCAAAAAAAAAAAAAAAGAAAGAAAGAGAGAGAGAGAGAGAGAGAGAGAGAGAGAGAGAGAAGTCCCAGCCAAAGAGCTGTGCCCCCCAGGACCCAACACACCTTCCCGGAGGGGGCTGCAGGCTCTGGGCGTCCTGGGCTTGGAGTCCCACCCTCCAACGAGCCCAGGCAGGCGGGAGACTTCTGCAGAATCAACCCTGACCATTCTGCAGCCTTGCGATTAGCATCCACCCCGCAAAGACGCAGGGGCTTGCCCAGAAAGAACCGAGACCCCCGCGCCCCCAACACACCCCACGTGGACAGACTCAGAATGTATTAGAGAGAAGTCTGGCTCCCCCGAGCCTCCCGTCCAGCAGAGAAACTCACGCAGACTGCACCTCGCTCCTAACAGGCCGTGCCGCCGAGCCTTCTAATGAATACCACATGTCGCCCGCGCTGTCCTCCTGAATAAATGTTTACAAAGCTATTAACGTACCGTATTTGTAAACCGGGACCCGCTCCGCTTTGGGGAGTCATGTGGTATACATCCTCTCCTCAAACGTGGAAAGGGTTCAGCAATAATAAATACATTGTTTTGCAGGGACTGGGAGCAAAGCGTTGCCTGGGAAAGAAAACAAAAAAAATAAAACACGAAATTTATTGCGAGCTTCCTGAGACAGAGCTCTCCCCGGGTTCACAGGACGAGGAGTCGGGGAGTCCAAGGGCAGAAACGGCACTCGCTGGAGGGCTCAGGTCCCCGCTGCTTCTAGCCCCTTCCCTCAACAATTTTGTGGCAACTGGGGAAACTGGGAGTTTTCTCTAGAACTTCTTTTTTTTTTTTTTTTTTTGGTGGTACTGAAAGGCTTTGGTGGGACCCAGAGGCTTTCTACCTCCGGGTTATACTCCCAGACCTTTTTCTTTTTAATATTTTATTTGGAAACAGGGTCTCACTAAGTTGCCGAGAGCCTCACTAAGTAGCTGAGGCTGGCTTCGAACCCGTGCGATCCTCCTGTCTCAGCCTCCCGAGCGCGGGGATGACAAGCGTGCGCCACCACGCCCGGCCTTTTCTCTAGAACTTGATTTTCCCATCTGGAAGATGGGAGGTTGCAATCTACAGGAATAATGTATCTTGGGTTGGTTGATTGGTTGGTGGTACTGGGGATTGAACCCAGAGACATACATTCTACCTTCAATCTAAACCCCCAGTCCTGTTTTATTTATTTGGAAACAACGTCCCACTAGGTTGATGAGAGCCTCACTACTTGCTGAGGCTGTCCTGGAACCTGCGATCCTCCTAGCCCAGCAACCTCAAAACTCTCACCATCCTCCCACACCTCAGTACCCCCAGAATACCCACCTTCTAATTCTGGGACCTGCCCCTCACAGTTGCTGATATAAACGCACTGGAATTCTATCCAGGTAGTCAAGATGGCTCCTTATAAGGCACAGTCAGGCCGGGCATGGTGATGCAAGCTTGTAATCCCAGTACTTGGGAGGCTGAGACTGGAGGATCACAGGTTCACGGCCAGTTTCAGGTACTTAGGCTCTCTGCAACTTAGTGAGACTCTGTTTAAATAAAGAATGAAAAATAGGGCTGGGAGCCGGGCATGGTGGCGCACGCTTGTAATCCCCGCGCTTGGGAGGCTGAGACAGGAGGATCGCGCAGGTTCGAAGCCAGCCTCAGCTACTTAGTGAGGCTCTCGGCAACTTAGTGAGACCCTGTTTCCAAATAAAGTATAAAATAGGTCTGGGAGTATAGCCCGAAAGTAGAAAGCCTCTGGGTTCCACCCCCAGTACCACCAAAAAAAAAAAAAAAAAAAATAGGGCTGGGAGTGTAGTCGGAACTGAATTCCCCTAAATTCAATCCCTAGTACTAAGGAAAAAAAAAAAAAAAAAAACTGGGCGTGGTGGTGCACACTTGTAATCCCAGCATTCGGGAGGCTGAGACAGGAGGATCGCGGTTCGCAGACAGCCTCAGCTACATAGTGAGGCCCTTTGCAACTCAGTGAGACCCTGTGTTAAAATAAATAATAAAGCCGGGCGTGGTGGCGCACGCTTGTCATCCCCGCGCTTGGGAGGCGGAGACAGGAGGATCGCGCAGGTTCGAAGCCAGCCACGCGCGCTGGCTTAGGAGACCCTGTTTCCAAAATGAAAATGTAAAAATAGGTCTGGGAGTGTAGCCCCGAGGTAGAAGGGCTTCCAGGAACCCCAGTACCACCAAAAAAAATAATAATAATAAAATAAAATAAAAAAATAATAAAAAATAGGGCTGGAGGTATAGCTCGGAGGTAGAATGCCCCTGGGTTCCATCCCCAGTCCTCTCTCTCTCTCTCTCTCTCTCTCTCTCTCTCTCTCTCTCACACACACACACACACACACACACACACACACACACACACACGTCAGGATTGGCTGGTGTAAATGGCCGAAAGCCAGGGCCAATAAAACCAGCCAAAGACAGGGCCGGGGATGGTGGCTCTATGCAGCCACAGAAAGGGCTCCGCCGGCTGAGGAGCGCCCCGAGCGAGGGCTCAGACCCGCAGGTCCCTACCTCTTCTCCTCAGATCATTTACTCCCCCGAGGCCACAATTCTGTCCGCACTTGCATTTAAGGAACCCCAAACGTTGTATCTACCTACTCCAATAGGAAAATCCCAGGGAAGCAATTTAATTGGCCAAGCCTGAGTCACGTGCTCGCGCCTGGACCCATCACTGCAGTCCAGTGGAATACTGTGATTGGTTGCACCTGTCCTGCCCCCGTAAGGACTTAGGGAGGATCGCGGGCGGGTGGCGCAGGACCAGCGCCCATGTGGTTCGTGTGGGGTCCACTCCATCCATGGGAAATAGCCAGGCGAGGTGCTGCGCGCCCGTGATCCCAGTACCTGAGAAGGTACTGGGTCAGGAGGAGCACAGTACTTGGTAGGCTGCGACAGAAGGATCACAGGTTCATGGCCAGCCTCAGCAAACTCTCGAGGCCCTCTGCAACTTAGTGAGACCGTTTCAAAATTAAAAAATATATATATATAATAAAGCTGAGGACTAACACGCTGTTGAGGCTGGGTTAATATCTCCTCCAACGCATCTGGTTGGTGCTGACAACGGGATCTGCAGCAGAGAGAGAGGGAGAGACAGAGAGACAGAGAGAGAGAGAGAGAGAGAGAGAGAGAGAGAGAGAAGGAAGAAGAAGAAGAAGGAGGAGGAGGAGGAGGAGGAGGAGGAGGAGGAGGAGGAGGAGAGGAGGAGAAGACTGGGGATTGAACCCAGGGGTATCTACCTCTGAGCTACACCCCCCCGGCCCGATTTTATTTCTTATTTTTGAAGAGGTCTTACTGAGTTGCGGAGGGTCTCATTAAGTAGCTGAGGCTGGCCGCGAACCTGCAATCCTCCTGTTTCAGCCTCTCAAGTGTCCCAAGTACTGGGATGGCGAGCATGCGCCAGCTCGCTGAGCCCGGATGATGATTTTATCAACAGGCCTCACCCGTCTCTCACCGGCCCATGTAGCTTGAACCGCCATAAAATAGAAGTTTCGCTTATTTATTTGTTCCAGCTCCGCTCACAGAGACCAGGACCAAAACAAGCGAGACATGGGCCTTGCTAAGAGCTGGCGTCTCTTTCAACAAAGCGTGAGTTTCTGCAGAATCTCTGCTGTGAATTGAAAACAGCTTTTCCTGGTTTTCTCTCAAGCAGCAGAAGCTATTGTTCCCCGACCTTATGGCTAAAGATTTCTGAGGAAAAGATAGCTCTACAAGGGGTGTTTTCTCAGTGCCTGGAACTGCTCTGTCTCTACTTAAAAAGAAAGAAAAGCATGGTGGCACACACTTGTAATTTCAATACTTGGGAGGCTGAGACAGGAGGATCGCAGGTTTTGAGGCCAGCCTCAGGAACTGAACCAGGCCCCCAGCAACTTAGTGAGATCCTGTTTCGAGCCAAAAAATAAAAATAGGGCTGGGGGTGTAGCTTGGAGGTAGAACGCCCCTGGGATCACTCCCCAGTACCCCCCCCAAACACACATGCACACACATAAAACAAAGGAGAAATACCAAAGCGAGCCTTCTAAATAGTTGCCGGTGTCCTGGAACACAAGATGTAAAGTACGCGGCCTCTGACACTTCGCTCCCAGCACGATGTGCAATCGGAATTTTGATCCTCGAAGCCAGGAGTTATTCAAAGATGTTGGCAGCCGTCTGCACGTAACCGAACAGCCAGGCCAAAAGGGCCGTGGATTCTATTTTGAGGGTTCTATAAATCCTCATTAACTATTTTCCTCTCTCTCTCTCTCTCTCTCTCTCTCTCTCTCTCTCTCTCTCTCTCTCTCATCCATCCTTCCTCTCTCACCTCTCTGGCCTCCTCTGTTTCTCCAGTTCTCTTTAACCCTTCCTAATTCGGGACAGCGCAAGGAAAATATTTACCCCACGTGGAAATATTCACCACGCGGAACCCCCCACTCGACAGGTATCTGGACCCGCGTGGCCCTGTAGTTTCCACCTAAGGGAACACGTCTCTCATCCATTCCTCTGGATATTTCTTTTTTGTTTATTTTGATACTAGAGATTGAACTCAGAGGCATTCTACCTTTGAACCATACCCCCAGCCCTTTTTTATATTTGTTTGTTTATTTGTTTGTTTGTTTATTTATTTGTTTGTTTGTTTGTTTATTTTTGTGGTACTGGGGTGGTGGAACCCAGGGGCTCTTCTACCTCCGGGCTATACTCCCAGACCTATTTTATACTTTATTTGGAAACAGTGTCTCACTAAGTAGCCGAGGCTGGCTTCGAACCCGTGCGATCCTCCATGTCTCAGCCTCCCAAGCGCAGGGATGACAAGCGTGCGCCACCACGCCCGGCTTTTATTTTTTTATTTTGAAACAGGGTCTCCCTCAGCTGCTGAGGCTGGCCTCAAACTTGTGACCCTCCTTGTCTCAGCCTCCCAAGCACTGGGGTTACAGGTCATTAAACTGTCCCCCGGGCGTACCTCCTGCGTCTCTTGGGTTCAGGATTCTTGGACCAGAGCTTCAGCCAGAGCAGGTTTTCTCTGGGGTCCGTGGGAACCCCACCTCTCGCCTGGAGCCTGGGGATTCCCGGCTAGTCCTCAAAGGTGGGTGGCGAGGGGTCCCCCGTCCTTGGCCCAGGATCTGGGCTGAACCAGGGGCCCTTTCCCGTTTAAAGCCTGTCTCCAAAGGTGAACCAGGGCTGGAGCTCTGGGTGTGAGCCTGCACACAGAAGGACCCGTGCTCGGGTGACGGCTGTGCGGTGGCCATCTTGAAGTCCACCGTCTCTGAGCCGGAAGGCCACCTTTACGTCTGCACTTGGACTTGTTACTCGCAAATGACGTAGCCAGTCTTGCTGACGCACAGAACCACACGCTCTGTGTGAGATGCTTTCACGTGCTGTACAAGACTTCTTTCTTTCTTCCTTCCTTCCTTCCTTCCTCCTTCCTTCCTTCCTTCCTTCCTTCCTTCCTTCCTTCCTTTCTTTCTTTCTTCCTTCCTTCCTTGGGATTAAACCCAATGTCATTCTACCTTTGAGCTCTACCTCTAACTCTGTTTTAGTTTTTATTTGCAGTGAGGGTCTCACTACGTTGCAGAGGGCCTCCCTAAGTGGCTGAGGCTGACCTCCAACCTGCAATCCTCCGGTTTCAGCCTCCTGGGTATTGGGATTACAAGTGTGAGCCACCACGCCCGGCTCACGGCAACCTTTCTAAAACGTCCCCAGCTCCGTGTGCCTTCCGTGTGTGTGAGGTTATTCCAGGACTCGGTCCACGTGTCTTTTGTGACTCTCCTGACTTGGGCCCCGGGGGTGGGGGAAGTAAATCTCTGGATGGAAAAAGTGAGTCTAGTTAAAGAAAAATAGGAAATGAGCTAATTGCAGATGTTCCTTAAACATGGCCCCCAAAATGCGAAGAAAGCAAGCAAAGAAATCAAATTTGAAAATCGCTGACCTGGGAAATTCCTTCTCCTCACCACCACCAAACCCCCAAACGCTGCCTCGCCCTGGTGCCTTGCGCTTGAGGGCGCACCAGCCCACCGCGTGCCCTGAGTCAACCCTGCAAAGCCCCGGGCCTTGGTTTGCCCGTCTATGAAATGGGTCCGTTGCACCAGCCTCTGTCTGGCTTCTCCTGAGCTAAGCAAATGGCTTGTGAATAATGCTGCTGTCCGCACTGGCTACACCTGAGCCACGGCGACAGGCCATCGAAAATGTTCTCTCCAGATGCCAACCCTGGGAGATTCTAATTGAGAAAGTCAAAAGAAAAATCTAGGGGTCTTACTTCTCTTTCTTTCTTTCTTTCTTTCTTTCTTTCTTTCTGTCTTTCTGTCTTTCTCTCTTTTGTTCTTATACTGGTTATTGAATGCTGGGGCATTCTACCTCTGAGCTACACCCCCAGTCTTATTTTTTATTTTTTATTTTTAATTTGAAAACAGAGTCCCTCTTTCTGGGCGTGGTGGCGCACGCTTGTCATCCCCGCGCTTGGGAGGCGGAGACAGGAGGATCGCGCAGGTTCGGAGCCAGCCGCGCTGGCTTAGGAGACCTTGCTTCCAAATAAAAAAATATAAAATAGGTCTGGGAGTGTAGCCCAAAGGTAGAAGGGTTTCCAGGAACCCCAGTACCACCAAGAAAAAGAAAGAAAGAAAGAAAGAAAGAAAGAAAGAAAGAAAGAAAGAAAGAAAGAAAGAAAGAAAACAGAGTCCCTCTTAAGTTGCTACAAGCCTCACTCACTTGCTGAGGCTGGTCTTGAACCTGCGATCCTCCTGTCTCCACCTCCCAAACACTGGGATTACAAGCGCGCGCCGCCAAGCCCAGCAATTGACACATTCTTGCTGAGGATTCCCTGGAAGTCTTGACAGCGCAGCACAGCAGTCGGAAATTGTAAAATTCTGCAATTTTACAGAATTGTAAGATGGCCACCTTCCAGGGCCCTGTGATTTCTGGCTGCAGGAAGAATTTAAATAACGCGCAGGGTGAGCCGGGCGTGATGGCGCAGGGTGAGCCGGGCGTGATGGCGCAGGGTGAGCCGGGCGTGATGGCGCACGCTCTAATCCCAGCATTCGGGAGGCCGAGACCGGAGGATCCTGGTTCACAGACAGCCTCAGCTACTTAGGCCCTCCGCAACTTAGTGAGACCCTGTTTCAAAATAAAAGAATAAAAAATTGGACAGGGGGTGTAGCTTAGAGGTCGAATGTCCCTGGGTTCCATCCCCAGACCCGCAAAATAAAATAAAATAACAAGGTGAGAACTTGAACTTCTAGTGTGACAGCTATTATTATTCCAAGAGCCGGTTGTATATTAACTCTAACACATTGCATTTCCCCCCAAAAAATAGCTATGGTGATATTACCAGTCCAGAACGTTGCTACCCACCCCAACAAGCAAAGGGGTCTCCTTTTCACCTCCCTTGAAACTGGGTGGAATTTTGAAATATCTTCAGTGATTTGGAAAGAGCAGATGTGGCTGTCAGTGAGCTCCAGGTGAAGTCATAAAAGGCAATATTTCTCCCACCTGGTTTTCTCTCTCTTGGGACGCTCACTTGGGAACCTAGCCGCCATCTTGTCAGGAAGCCCAATAGCCACGTGGAGGTACCGGGAGCGGTGCTCCAGCCATCCGACCCACCGGAGGCCCAGCCTACCACCGGAATCATGAACAGGCGAAAGTCTAGATGATTCCAGGACCCAGGCTTTGAGTTTCTCCGGCCGTCACCAAGTAGGGAATAGGGAATGCCCCCGTGGCACTCTGTCCAAGTCGCAGATTTAGGAGGAAAATCATTGTAGCTGCTGTTTTATTTTTATTTATTTATTTATTTATTTATTTTGGTGGTACTGGGGTTCCTGGAAGCCCTTCTACTTCCGGGCTACACTCCCAGACCTATTTTTACATTTTTATTTGGAAACAGGGTCTCCTAAGCCAGCGCGCGCGGCTGGCTTCGAACCTGCGCGCTCCTCCTGTCTCTGCCTCCCAAGCGCGGGGATGACAAGCGTGCGCCACCGCGCCCGGCCAGTAGCTGCTGTTTTAATCCTTTAAGATGCTGGGCAGTTTGTACAGCAGCAGGAGAAAACCACATGAGCACGGGGAACCTCTGCAGCCCTCGCAGAAAGGGCCGAGGTCCTCCTTTTTA
The DNA here is from genome assembly GCF_963383645.1 of Muscardinus avellanarius. NCBI lineage: Eukaryota > Metazoa > Chordata > Mammalia > Rodentia > Gliridae > Muscardinus > Muscardinus avellanarius. The sequence goes on along the minus strand of NC_137807.1, from coordinate 9,328,495 downwards.
TAGATCAGAAGACTTGGGCTTTGCTGCAAAGGGAAGCCACTTGTCCCACATCACCCAGATCACAGGAGACAGAGCCGTCATTGGTCCAGAGTTTGTCTGCCCTCAGAAACCACGGTTTGGAGAGTGCTGGGTTTTGCTTTGTGTTTGTTTGTTTCGTGGGTTTTCGTGGTTTCTTTCTTCCTTTGTTTTTCTTTTGCTGCTGGTGACTTAACCCAGGGGTGTTCTACCTGTGAGCTTCACCCTCAGCCCTATTTTATTTATTTTGAAACAGAGTCTCACTACATTGCCGGGGGTCTCGCCAAGCTGTTGAGGCTGTCCCCGGACCTGCGATCCTTCGGTCTCAGCCTCCCAGGTATTGGGATTGCAGCCGTGCACCTCCACACCCGGCAGGTGCTGAGTATTTGAACAGAGAGAAAGGACAGGAGAGCCAGAAGGAGCAGTAGACCAAGGTGTGAGCTCTGAGGAAGCACAGGGGAAATTGGAAGAAATAAACAGATTGGCCACGGGAGCGGAGATCTTTCAAGGACAGACTTTGCCCAGGTCGGCGAGGGATGTTCCCAGCTGTGGAAGCTCCAGAGAAGACTTGGAGCTGTTTTCTCTACCTCCAAGCCAGAGGAGAGGGCCATCACTGCGGCCTTCTGGTTCCTGTCCCTCCTTCCGCAGGGAAGGTGTTCTCCATCTGAAGTCCCGGTTCCTCCTGCTCTTCCCCACCCCTGGCTTCTCTCCTTCAGGCAAGGGCAGCTGGATACACACCCGTGAGAGGCTGAAAACATCTGTCTCTAGACTAGAACACCACTTTTCTACTTGGTGTCTGTCTCCCGCGGGCCTGAAACATTGGGCCTTTCCATGGCTCAGGAATCCAGAGACATGAGAAGTGTTTGACTATCTGGATGACATCACTTTCTGGTTTTTATTTTTCTGAGTGTCCCCAGCGTCTCCCCTAGAAGAGATACATTATAAAGTCACAAACTTGTGATCCCAGTGCTTAGGAGGCTGAGACGGGAGGATCACAGGTGCAAAGGCCAGCCTCGGCAATGCAGTGAGTCACTCAGCAACCTAGCAAGACCCTGTTTCAAAACAAAAATCAATCATTCAATCAAATAGGCCTGGGAGTGTAGCTCAGAGGCAGAATTGCCCTGGGTTCAATCCCCAGTACAAAAAAAAAAAAAAAAAACTAAGAATGATGTATTAAGTCCCAGGTGTTGATTTCAGAGCTAAGCATACGTGATATCTACTCAACTTCAAAATAAAGAGGGCCAGGCCCATTTAAATACCGCCCCGCTAAGCCGGGCGCGGTGGCGCACGCTTGTAATCCCAGCTTTGGGGAGGTGAGACAAGGAGGATCAGGGTTCGAGGCCAGCCTCAACTACTTAGTGAGGCCGTTTGCAACTCAGTGAGACCCTGTTTCAAAATAAAGAATAGCCGGGCGTGGTGGCGCACGCTTGTCATCCCCGCGCTTGGGAGGCTGAGACAGGAGGATAGCACAGGTTCCAAGCCAGCCTCAGCTACTTAATGAGGCTCTCAGCAACTCAGTGAGACCCTGTTTCCAAATAAAATATAAAAAAGGTCTGGGAGTATAGCCCGAAGGTAGAAAGGCCTCTGGGTTCCACCCCTAGTACCACCAAAAAAAAAAAAAAATCCACAAAAAAAACATAAAATAAAGAATAAGAAAAATAGGGCTGGGGGTGTTACTCAGAGGTAGAAGGCCCCTGGCTTCCATCCCTAGTACCGCAAAAAAAAAAAAAAAAAAAAAAAAAAAGATAAATACTGCCCTGTCAGACCACCAACAGCTAGCTCCTTGGACGCAACATCTGCTCTTCCTGTGATAACCATGTGTTAGAATTACCTAGCACTCAGCCCTGTAAGATCGTACCATCTCCTTTTAGGTCCTGAAGCATCCCTGTTTTTTTTTGTTTGTTTGTTTGTTTTGTTTTGTTTTTGTTTGAGAAAGTTACCGCAGATGAAACCCAGGAGCGTTCTACCTCTGAGCAACACCCCCACCCTCTTTTATTTTTTATTTTGAAACAGGCTCTCGCTAAGTTGCTGAGACTGGCCTCCAGCCTGTAATCCTCCTATCTCAGCCTCCCAAGTAGGGGAGTTCCAGGCATGCACCACCATCCCCGTTTCATCAGGGGGAAACTGAGGTGCCGCAGGAGCATCTGTCCAACGTCACGGCGCCCCGGTGCCTCCTTCTCTCCTCCGCGCACGCCTCCCCTGCCCTGGGGCACACGGGAGCCCGGAATCATCACCAGCCCTTTGCACGTCCTAATACTATTACGGCGGGTGGCTCTTCATCCCCCACGCCAAACCTGATTTGGAGCGCTCGGGCTGAGGGCTCAATCGGCTCTGTGGACAGGCCCGGGGACCCTAAGTGACTGCAGCTGGAGACAATCCGATTGTTATTGATGTCTGTGTCTGATTGTCCATCAGGAGGAGCTGGATCATCCTATTACCCGGCTCCCTCTCATCTCCCCACTGAGCGCAAAACGTGTGCGCACCGGCCAATCAATCGCCACGCACTCCGGGTCCATCAGAGTCGCTTCCCGGGCGGGGCTTCCGCGGCTGCAAGAGGAGGGGAATGGGGAGGAGGAGAAGAAAGGAGATCTAATTTTCTCTCTCTCTCTCTCTCTCTCTCTTTTTTTTTTTTTTTTTTTGGTAGTACTAGGGATTGAACACAGGAGCATTCTACCTCTGAACTACACCCCCAGCCCTATTTCATGTTTGTTTGTTTGTTTGTTTGTTTGGGTGGTACTGGGGGTGAAACCCAGAGGCTTTCTACCTCCGGGCTATACTCCCAGACCTATTTTATATATTTTTTAAATTTGGGAACAGGGTCTCACTAAGTTGCCGAGAGCCTCACTCAGTAGCCGAGGCTGGCTTCGAACCTGCGCGATCCTCCTGTCTCAGCCTCCCAAGCGCGGGGATGACAAGCGCGCGCCACCACGCCCGGCTCCGAAAATATTGCTAACTGCTGAGACTGGTCTCAAATCCGTGATCTTCCTGTCTCAGCCACCCAAGTACTGGGGTTATAGGTGTGCAACGCCATACTCAGCTCCCAGCATCTTAAAGAATCCCCTTCTTTGACCTCTCTCCATCGATATACACACCTGTTCCAAACAAATTATTAAAACAGGCCATGTTTAGAGTGTGGTGACACACACGTGTAATCCCAGTACTTGGGAGGCTGAGACAGGAGGATTGCGGGTTTGAAGTCAGCCTCAGCAATTTAGGGAGACTCTTAGCGGCCCAATGAGGCTCTTTCAAATTAAAAAATAGAAGCCGGGCGTGGTGGCGCATGCTTGTAATCCCAGCATTCGGAAGGCTGAGACAGGAGGATCGCGGTTTGCGGACAGCCTCAGCTACTTAGTGAGGCCCTCTGCAACTCAGTGAGACCCTGTCTCAAAAGAATGCATAAATTGGGAGTGGTGGCTCACACTTGTAATTCCAGTACTTGGGAGGCTGAGACAGAAGGATCGCAGTTGGAGGACAGCTTCAGCTACTTAGTGAGGCCCTTTGCAACTCAGTAAGACCCTGTTTTAAAAAAAAAGAATTAAAAACAGGGCTGGGGGTGTAGGTCGGGGTTCAAATGCCCCTGGGTTCCATCCCCAGTGCCACACTAAAAACAGAAAGAGGAAACAGAGGCCGGCTCCGCTCAGGCCGACTCCTCGACTGGCTCCCCGAGCCCTGCGCGGGCGGCTCCGGGCTGGCCCTGGGCGGGGACCGGGCAGGAGGACGGGAACTGGAAAAAGCTCAGGCCGTCGGGTTCAGGAGGGATGAGAAAAGGCTCAGTAGCCATCGAGATGGATTGGGGTGACAACCAGGTTTCCCTGACCTTAAAAAGCAAATAGAAATCTACTCAACTTCAATTACAGCAGAAAACACGAAGTTCCTTTGGAGCGAGCCTCAGATGGGGGACTTTGGCTTTGCAAACAGCCCCGGTGCTTGCGACACCGGCTCTGGAGGCCGCGCTAGGAGTGTTACCGGATTCGCACGCAGTCTTCTTCTGAGCCCACTTCTCCGCGCCAAAGAAAGACCTGTAGCTCACCTGGAGATTTTCCTAGGCGAGAATTCTGGGAATGATGACCTCACGGAATTATGTCTTAGTCAATTTAAAACTGGAAGTGGGGAACCAGGTGTGGTGGCGCACCCTTGTAATCTTGGGACTTGGGAGGCCGAGATAGGAGGGTCTCAGGTTTGAGGCTAGCCTTGGCAATTTACCGAGACTAGTCTCAACGACTTAGCCAGACCCTGTTTCAACATAAATAGGGCAGCCGGGCGTGGTAGCGTACGCTTGAAATCCCAGCATTCGGGAGACTGAGACCTCTCGCGGTTCGCGGACAGCCTCAGCTACTTAGTGAAGCCCTTTGCAACTCAGGGAGACCCTGTTTCAAAATAAAGAATAAAAAATAGGGCTGGAAGTGTAGCTTGGAGGTAGAATGCCCCTGGGTTCCATTCCCAGCACTGCGGAAAAAAAACAAAACAAACAAAAAAAAGAAACCTGGACCAGATGTGGTGCACTCCTGGAATCCCAGCACTGGGGGAGCTGAGACAGGAGAATTGCAGGTTCTAGGACAGCCTCAGCTACTTAGTGAGGCCCTTTGCAACTCAGGGAGACCCTGTTTCTAAATAAAGAAGAAAAGACAGGGCTGGGGGTGTAGCTCGGAGGTACAATGCCTCTAGGTTCCAACCCCAGTACTGCCAAAAATAAATAAATAAATAAATAAATAAATAAATAAATAAATAGAAAATAAAATTATTATTTGTACTGGAGATTAATTAAACCCAAGGGTATTCTCCCTCCAAGCTATACCCCAGACCTTTTGTGTGTGTGTGTGTGTGTGTGTGTGTGTGTGTGTGTGTGTGTGTGTGAAGCAGGGTCTTACTAAGTTGCTGAGGCTGGCCCAGAACCTGCAATCCTCCTGTCTCAGCCTCCTGAGTACTGGGAGTACAAGCGTGCGCCACCATACACATCTCAGACATTTCTTCCTTCAAGTCTATATGGTCCGTCCTCTTTCTGGAAGCAGAATGAATATAATATTGAGTGATATATGTCATCTATATGATATATATAATATTGGTGATTATATATATAATATTGGTGATTAATAATGGTGATTAATATTCTTGTATTGGCTGGACCGTCATAGTTTTACTAAGCAAGTACTACGGCGATAAAATCACGGTTTATCAGTCTGTGCAGGGATCATCGGAGCCGAGGAGAATCCGGAGGTCCTCGAGGCCCCTGACCTTTCAGCAAAATGGCATTGGTTTGTATTTCTTCCTCCATCTTTAAAAAAAAAAGCGTCAGGCGTGGTGGCGCACGCTTGTAATCCCCGCGCTTGGGAGGCCGAGGCAGGAGGATCGCGCGGGTTGGAAGCCAGCCTCAGCTACTTGGTGAGGCTCTCGGCAACTTAGTGAGACCCTGTTTCCAAATAAAATAGAAAATACATCTGGGATGTAGACCAGACGTAGAAAAAACCCCTGGATTCCACCCTGAGTACCACAAAACACACACACACACACACACACACACACACACACACACACACACACATCTGCCTCATCTCCCACATGGTAAATAACGTGGATGGTAAAGTTTAAAGATCGGAGACTTACAAAGGAGAAGGGGACATCAAACCCTTCTTGGTTTTGTGGTTTGTAATGATTTACTGTTCAATCAGTTGGGGCTTGGAGAGCACTCTTCTTTTTTAATTAATTTTTAGTAGGGTAGGCGCTTGTGATTTTTTTTTTTTTCCCCTGCATCGAGAGTCAGGTCTGCAGACATCCAAGCTCCGCCTCTCTTTTTAGGGGAAGAAAAGTGAGTTCAGGGTCCACAAGGCGCCGCGGGCGCAGCAACTTTCTAAGCTAGGGCGTTGGAGCCTGCTGACTTAGATCGCCGACGCCCCGGGGGCTCAGGATTTATCTCCTCTATCTGTTGTTGTAAAGGGCTGAGCAGACAGTGGGTATTCAACAAGTCATAAATAACGCTAGATTCTGTATCGATGGGCTGTGCGGTCTGCTGGGGAAAAGCCGATTGTGATAAAATCAAGACCCCAACCATCGCCCAAACCTCTTGGGCTTCATCCAAAGGCGAGCTCATGCGGAGAGGTCGAGAAGTCAGAGGAGGGTGGGGCGGTGGCTCCCCGTCCCCGTCCCTGTTGATGCCCCTTAGAGAGCACACACCATGTCTCCCCCCACGCTTGGACGGCCCCCCGGCAGGCGCCGTGTGTAGGCAAAGCCTGAGTCCCCTTCGTTGTGTGGCAGAGCCTGGATCGTAGAGCTGCTGAGACGGGCTGGGCCCTGTGTCCCAGGTCCAGCATCTGAGATTCGACCCACTACAGATAGGAAGAAACGCTGGGTCTGGACCCGAGTACAGACGATTCTTTCTGTTATCGTCAATACACCCGAACAATACAGTACAACCGTTATTTACCTGGCAACTGCACGGCAACCGATATGCTACGAGATGTAAAGATGTTTAGCCGGGCGTGGTGGCGCACGCCTGTCATCCCCGCGCTCGGGAGGCTGAGACGGGAGGATCGCGCGGGTTCGAAGCCAGCCTCAGCTACTTAGCGAGGCTCTCAGCAACTTAGTGAGACCCTGTTTCCAAATAAAATAAAAAAATAGGTCTGGAAGTGTAGCCAAGGGATAGAAAGCCGCTGGGTTCTATCTCCAGTACCAAAAAATAAAAAATAAAAATAAAAATAAATAAATAAAGATGTTTAAAATTGCAGGGGAGAATGTGCATAGGTTCCATGCAAATATTACACAATTTTAATTTTTTTTTTATTTTGGGTAATGGGAATGGAACCCAGGGGCATTCCACCTTTGAGCTGTATCTCCAGCCAATGTGTGTATGTGTGTGTGCATGTGCGCGTGCGTGTGTGCGTGCATGTGTGTGTGTGTGTGTGTGTGTGTGTGTATACTGGGAATGGAACCCAGGGGCACTCTACCTCCAAGCTACACCCCCAGCCCTATTTTTTTTTATCCTTTATTTTGAAACAGGGTCTCACTAAGTTGTGGAGGGCCTCCCTAAGTAGCTGAGGCTGTCCGTGAACCGCGATCCTCCTGTCTCAGCCTCCCGAATGCTGGGATTTCAAGCGTGCGCCACCACGCCCGGCTCTTCTTTTTTATTTTGAAACATGGTCTTACTAAGTTGCTAAGGGTCTCACAAAGATGCTACAGCTGCCCAACCTGTGGTCCTCCTGCCTCAGCCTCCAAAATACTGGAATAACAGGCAGGAGCCACCACAGGAAACTTTAATTTTTTTTATTTTTATTTTTTTTGAGGGTCTGGGGATGGAACCCAGGGGCATTCTACCTCCGAGCTACACCCCCTGCCCTATTTTTTATTCTTTATTTTGAAACCGGGTCTCACTGTCCGCGAACCACAATTCTCCAGTCCCAGCCTCCTGAATGCTGGGATTCCAAGCGTGCGCCACCACTCCCGGCTGCAACTTGACATTTTATAGAAAGGACTTAGTGCATCTGCGGGTTTGGGTACCCGGCGGCGTTCTGGATCCAGTTCCTCCAGGTGCCAAGGGGCAGTGTGTGGCGTGGGTGAAGAGCGGGGCGGCGTGTGAGGTGAGTGGGTGCTGCCTAAGACAGACACCCAGCACCCAGATAGAGGGACAGGCAGATACGTGTACACGCACACGTGTGCGTGCAAGACGCAGGCAGCAACGGGCATCCACGCAGACCACGGCCAACCTTGCACAAAGCCAGCCTCCACCTTGGGCGCCCAGCGCCCGCCCCACACGGAGCCGTGAGCCCAGGCCCCTTCCATGGTTTTATTTCCCCGAGTTTGTGTGTGGTTTTGAAGCAACACGGGGAGTAATGAAAGGGAATAATTCTAGTCATTGTTGAACAACCAGAGAACGCGTGGCAATGTGTGTAACAGATGTGTGTGCAGGAGGCGGGCCTGCCCTCCAACACGGGGATCCCAGTCGCCGACTCAGCTCCCTTCAAGGGGTGCTGGGGGTGGGAGGGGGGTCTCACACTCACTCCGGGGGCGCAGGGAACTGGACGGCCAGCCCTGAGATGTGGGGTGGCATCGCCCGGAGCCCAGCTTCACCTGGGAAGAAGCCTGGGTGCAGGATGGTGTTAATCCCTCCCTCCTGCATTCTCTCACAGATTTGGATTCATTAAAGGTCTTTTAAAAGCCTTTAGGCAGCCGGGCGTGGTGGCGCACGCTCGTCATCCCCGCGCTTGGGAGGCTGAGACAGGAGGATCGCGCAGGTTCGAAGCCAGCCGCGCTGGCATAAGAGACCTTGTTTCAAAAATATACAATAGGTCTGGGAGTGCAGCCCGGAGGTAGAAGGGCTTCCAGGAACCCCAGTACCACCAAAAAAAAAAAAAGAAAGAAAGAAAGAAAAGCCTTTAGGCAGCCTGGCGTGGTGGCGCACGCTTGTAATCCCGGCACTTGGGAGGCTGAGACAGGAGGATCGCACAGGTTCGAAGCCAGCCTCAGCTACTTAGTGAGGCTCTCAGCAACTTAGTGAGACCCTGTTGCCAAATAAAATATAAAATAGGTCTGGGAGCATAGCCCGAAGGTAGAAAGCCTCTGGGTTCCACCCCCAGTACCACAAAAAAAAAAAAAAAAAAAAAAAAGCCTTTAGGCAAGCCGGGTATCATGGCTCCTGTCTGTCATCCTGGTACTGGGGAGGCTGAGACAGGAGAATCATAGGTTCGAGGCCAGCTTCTACCCGTAGTAGCGAGATTCTTATCAACCTAGTGAGATCCCATGTCAAAATAAAAATTTATTTATTTATTTATTCATTTTATTTTGTAATACTGGGGATGGAACCCAGAGGCTTTCTACCTCTGGGCTACACTCCCAGACCTATTTTCTATTTTATTTGGAAACAGGGTCTCACTAAGTTGCCGAGAGCCTCACTAAGTAGCTGAGGCTGGCTTCGAACCTACACTATCTCAGTCTCCCAAGTACCGGGATTACAAGCGTGCGCCACCACGCCCAGCTCAATATAAAAATTTAAAATAGGACTGGAGGTGCAGCTCAGAGGTTGAAAGTCCCTGGCTTCCAAATAAAAAATAAAATAAATAAAAATTGGGGGCAAGCCAGACATGGTGGCACATGCCTGTAATCCCAATACTTGAGAGGCTGAGACAGGAGGATCGCAGATTTGAGGACAGCAATCCAGTGAGACCCCGCTTAAATAAATAAATAAATAAATAAATAAATAAATAAATAAATAAACGGGCTGGGTTAATTACCCAGTACCAAAAAAAAAAAAAAAAAAAAAAAAGCAGGCCTGGTTCCATGCCGACTGGATCTAGACCCCGGGTTTGTTTCTTTTAGCTTATGGAATGTTGGCATCCATGACACTTTTTTTTTAATTTGATGCATTTGCCAGAATTTAAAAATCAGACACTTTTGCCCACAAACTCCGGCGTTCCAGATTGTCATGAAAACTTGCCACCCAGCTGGTTCTCCAGGGCCAGGGTCAGCTAAAGTTGAGTGGTGGACGGTCCCCGGACGGTCCCTGGAGATGAGACTGGATTTTGCCACAGTCTCTGCGGCTTCTGTCGCCCTCTTTACTCTAGGCATAGGGGTCAGTTCCTTTGTAGCGTGGAACAGTCCCCAGCGTTTTAGTAAAGGAAAAACCAAGCGGCCAGTACAATTGGTCTTGTGTCTGTATCTCTTCCCAGAGTGAAGAGAAAGAATCAAAACGATAGCCGGGTGTGGTGGCGCACGCTTATAACCCAGTGACAGGAGGATGGTAGGTTTGAGGACAGCCTCAGCAAGTAGTGAGACTCTCGGCAACCTAGGGAGACCCTGTTTCCAAATAAAATAAAATAGGGCTGGGAGTGTAGCTCAGAGATAGAATGCCCCTGAATTCTATCCCCAGTACGAGAGAGAGAGAGAGAGAGAGAGAGAGAGAGAGAGAGAGAGGGGGGAGAGGGGAGAGGGGAGAGGGGAGAGGAGAGAGGAGAGAGGAGAGAGGAGAGAGGAGAGAGGAGAGAGGAGAGGAGAGAGAGAGAATTAACCCATCCCAGAACCTCTCTTTTCAGCTGGGCTTGGAGATGCACACCCGGAATCTTGGTACTTGGGAGGCTGAGGCAGGAGGATTGCAGGATCGAGACTAGACTCAGCTACTTCGATAGATATTCAGCAACTTAGTAAAACCCTGTTTCAAAATAAAATAGAGCTGGGAGTGTAGCTCAGAGGTAGGATGCCCCTGAGTTCAAGCTTCAGTTTGAAGGAGGGAGGGAGGGAGGGAGGGAAGGAGGGAAGGAAGGTAGGTAGGTTAGTTCTAAAATGGTGCGGTGGGCTGAGGTCAGGCGCCCCAGTTCTCTCTTGGTGGTGTGGCAGAGCCTGGCAGCCACTGGGCCTTGGTCAAAGGCCTCTGTGGGGCGCACCCACCGGGGAGAGGGCCCTGTGGCCGCGTCTCCCTCCCACCCCTGTCTCCCCGATTCCAGCACATCCCCCACCTTGGATAAATCCCTTCCCTTCAAATAAGTGCACACCCATGATGTAAATGTCTTGTTTCTCAACAAAACTTAATTTAAACATTCTCCACGTGGGAAAGGAAGGGCCTCTTTGAACACAAAAATCAATCATTGCGGCCGATAAACATTGTACGCCGTATTTAGGATCAATGGGTCCGGGAGGCGGGCTGGGTCGCTTGGCACTTGGAGAGAAGGGTGTTTCTGGATAATCCCGGGCCCAGGCCGTACCCGCCAGCCTCTGAGAGTTCAATGAATCACACCTTCGAGCAGAAAACGAGGTCAGAATCGTCCGAAAGGCCCCTGAGAAACCAGAGCCGCCCTGGGCCAGGGGCAGAGGAGCCAGAACTTGGCTGGAGGTGCCCTGGCACTTGTGTGCTGGGGCCCAGCGCCCCGCCCGGCCTTGTCCTGGAGCCGCCGATGTCAAGGGGAGGCACCCCGCCAACCTACTTGGGGTCTACATTCCTCAGAGCACCCTAAACTCCACACCCTGCGTGGATGGAGCATCCAGGGTGCTGCGGAGTTGCGAACACAGTTCTGAACTGGAGATTTCTTTTTTTTTTTTTTTTTGGTACTAGGGATGGAACCCAGGGGCATTCTACCTCCCAGCTTTGCCCTGTTTGCTCTCCAAACACTGGCACTGGGTAATTAAGGTGGAAAAGCAAGAAGCACAGAACAATGAGTTTCATTCTCTCCCACTTTGGGGTCCTCTGGTCGCCATGGAGACCAGCCCCGGGGATGGGAGCAGAGATCAAAGGCTCCTCTGGGCTGGTACCCGCTGGCCCCTCCTCGCCCGCTGAAGGCTGAACCCGTGGCCGTGGCAGAGGCGAAGGGCACCGCTCCTTGTCCCCGTTAGACCCCGTTTCTTAGCATCTGCCTCTGAAGCTGGTGGATAAAACCAGGTCGAGAGGGAGCATCTCCGCGCTCCAATGAGGATGTTCCATTACTGCCTTTAATTTTCTTAAACCGTGCTGCTTGTCCAAACCCCAAACAACGGATGCCGAACAGTATATGCATTAGAAGAGGAATTCTCCTTCCCCTAGTTGAATCTCATAACTGAAGAAATAGAAAGCCTTGGTTGACCTTAGAGAGGCGGGCTGGGGGGCTGTGGACAGAGGAGGCAAGGTGTCTTCTCTGTATGTCTTTCTGGGGTTCTGGAATTTGTTTCCTTTCTTTCTTTCTTCCTTCCTTTCTTTCTTTCTTTCTTTCTTTCTGGTCTGAGGATGAAACCCAGGGGCATTCGACCTCCAAGCTACACCCCCTGTCCTATTTTTTATTCTTTATTTTGAAACCAGGTCTCACTGAGTGGCAGAGGGCCTCACTAAGTAGCTAAGGATGTCCACGAACTGCGATCCTTCGGTCTCAGCCTCCCGAATGCTGGGTTAAAAGTGTGCGCCACCACGCCCGGCTTCTTTCTTTCTTTTTTGGTACTGGGGTTGGAACCCAGGGGCATTCTACCTCCCACCTACAGCCCCAGCCCTATTTTTTTATTCTTTATTTTGAAGCAGGGTCTCACTGAGTTGCAAAGGGCCTCACTAAGTAGCTGAGGCTGTCCTCGAACCCGGATCCTCCTGCCTCGGCCTCCCGGATGCTGGGATTATAAGCGCATGGCAGCACACCCAGCTTGAATTTGTTCTTTAATTCAAAAAATATAAATAAGCTGGGTATGGTGGCCCAGGCTTGTAATTCCAGAACTTGGGAAGCTGAGAAAGGAGGACCACAGGTTCGAAGTCAGCCTTGGCAACTTAGTTAGACCCTCTACGACTTAGTGAGACCCTGTTTCCAAATAAGAAATAAAATCAGGTTGTAGTATCACTTGGAGGTAGAAGGACTCTAGGTTCAACCCCCAGTACCAAGATAAGCTTCAAATTCAAGTAATAAATTGTGTGTGTGTGTGTGTGTGTGTGTGTGTGTGTGTGTGTGTTACTGGGGATTGAACCCAGGGCATTCTACCTCTGAGCTACACCCCCAGCCCTATTTTTTAGTCTTTTTTATTTTGAAACAGGGTCTCACAGGGTTGCAAAGGGCCTCACTGAATAGCTGGATAGCTGAGGCTGTCTGCGAACTGTGATGTTCCGGTCTCAGCCTCCCAAATGCTGGGATTACAAGCGTGTGTGCCACCACGCCCGGCTGGAGGTATATTTTGAAGGTAGAATTCCCCTGGATACAATCTCCAATAGGGAGAGAGAGAGAGAGAGAGAGAGAGAGAGAGAGAGAGAGAGAGAGAGAGATATGCCGGGTGTGTGGCTCAGAGAGGTTAAGAGTTGGCTGTGCTCACGCAGCTGGTCACCATCCAAACCCGGATCCTGAATGCCCATTTCCTGCTCCAGAGACCCCTGCCAGCCACAAGTCAGAGCCCAGGCTCTTCAACCTTGGGAGGGTGTCCTTCTCTAAGGGACCCTGAAATCTTCAGCTCCCCTCTTCGTGCCCCTCCAAAGCTCTCCAGAAGAAAAAAAAACACCTGCAGAAATAATTGGAGACCGGAAATCCTAGTGGTCAGCTCCCCCTGGGAGCGCTGGAGCCGCGCACACCAGGCCGGCGCAGGGCACAGAAACCTGAGTCACTCGGGACAAGACCTCAGAGCACAATGGGGGACCTTGTCACGGGGGCGGCGGGTGAACCTGAGACGCCTGGGGAGACGCCACCTCGCCCTAATCGGATCCCAGAGCCGCATTCCTCTGCTCTGCCCCGGTTGCAGCGGCGAATTCCTTGGGCTTATTAAGCAGGTAAGACCCGACTTTTTGATATCAAAACAATGGGCTGCGTGCCGGGCCGGGCTGGGAGGGAACAGAAAATAAAAAGTCAGCAACAGTAAACCTAGCACCTCTCACACACACATCTGGAAAACATTTGCTATTGATATAAAAATGGATGAGTGGATAATACATATGTGTATTTATGAATCTGGTGTATTAATCACAAAGGCCCAAGGAGAAAGGGCCTTTCTTACCTTGAATCCAGCTCCGGGATGAGTTTTGGGTGTCTTTAAAACCGATTTATTTCAACCAAGGCCAAATCTGGGAGAGGAATTATTTCTAAACACCCCCTCTTCTCCACCAGTCACCCCAACAAGGCCAAGTTCTGTCTTGTTTCTCCTAGTGCCACGAAGCAGTCATATCCGAAAGCCAAAGCCTAGGGTCTTCTAACAGAAGCCCCTCCTTGACTAAAAACCTGTCATCCCAATACTCGGGAGGCTGAGACGGGAGGATGGCAGGTTCGAGGCCAGCCTCAGCAATTTAGCAAGATCCTCAGTGGCTTGGCTTAGCCAAACCATGATTTAAAAAAAAAAAAAAAAGGAAAAGACTGGGGGTAGAGCTCAGATGCAATCCCCAATCCCCAGTACAGGAAGAGAGAGAGGGAGAGAGAGAGAAAGACAGACAGAGAGAGAGAGAGAGACGGGAACCAGGTATGGTGGCAGATGCTTGTAATCCCAGTACTTGGAGGCTAAGACAGGAAGATCACAGGCTTGAGACCAGCTTCAGCAACTTAGCAGGACCTTCAGCAATTTAGTGAGACCCTTTTTAAAAACATAAGAATAAAAGAGAAGCTGGCCGTGGTGGCGCAGGCTTGCAATCCCAGCATTCTGGAGGCTGAGACCGGAGGATCGTGGATCAAGGTCAGCCTCAGCTACTTAAGCCCTTTGCAACTCAGTGAGACCCTGTTTCAAAATTAAAAACCCTAGCCGGGCGTGGTGGGCACGCTTGTGACCCCCGCGCTTGGGAGGCGGAGACAGGAGCATCGCGCAGGTTCGAAGCCAGCCGCGCGCGCTGGCTTAGGAGACCCTGTTTCCAAATAAAAATGTAAAGATAGGTCTGGGAGTGTAGCCCGGAGGTAGAAGGGCTTCCGGGAACCCCAGTACCAGCAAAAAAAAAAAAAAAAAAAAAAAAAAAAAAATTAAAAACACTAAAAAAAATAGGTCTGGGGGTGTAGCTTGGAGGTAAAATGCCCCTGGGTTCCATCCCCAGTACTGCAAAGAAAAAACGAAAAGAAAAGGAAAAAAAGAGGGCTGGGAGTGTAGCTTAAAGGTAGAACACCCTGGGTTGTCAGTCTCTAGTACCACAAAGGAGAAGGGGAGGAGGAGGGAGCGGAGGGGGAGGAAGAGAAGGAGAAAGAGGAGGAGGAGGAGGAGGAGGAGGAGGAGGAGGAGGAGGAGGAGGAGGGAGGGGATGGAGATAACAAAGACCCCGAGCTCTGCAGCTGTACGTAAAGCGAGAGCACAGTAAATCTCCGCGGCCCCGCTGATGTAGGCTAAAGGGTGGTGCAGTGCGCTAGCTCGGCAGGGTCTGGTCTCCCAGCTCATCGTTCTATGTAAATAACATCGCGTATCATTCCGTGGCTCCGCACAAGCTTCTCTGCCATGTGGTGAGATCGTCGGAGGGTCTTAAAGTGCAGTGGGCGATGCCTGAGAGATTCGGCAAAGTGTCCGTCAAAACAGGCTCCGGCACTGAAAACCAGCGGAGTCCCTGGGAAGGTACAGCATAGCACGCTCTGGATAGGAAGCAAGAGGGTGTGTGTGCGTGTGTGTGTGTGTGTGTGTGTGTGTGTGTGTGTGTGGTACTAAGGAATGAACCCATAGGCATTGTACCTTCAAACTCTACCCCCTGCCCTTCTTAATTTTTGTTTGTTTGTTTTGAAACAGGGTCTCACTAAGTTGCTGAGTCGCGCTAGCTGGCTGAACCTAGTCTTGAACCTGTGATCTCCCTGTCTCAGCTTCCCAAGATCTGGAATTACAGGAGTGTGCCACCACACCTGGCTCAAGAAGGTGAATATGACGGGTGCCTGAAACTTACTCCTGGAATATGGAGGGATAAGCAGGCGCCCATCTTACAGGGATAGGCAGTCATTTTTCAGCCTAATAAAGCCACTGTACATGGGGAGGCCATGCAACCTATTACACTTGTTATATATCATGAACAGAACAAATTCATAGTCACAGAAAAAGTCACACATTTTCAAGATCAAGCTTCTCCTGGGAGCAGATATATTTGGTGTGTCTAGAGTAAAGCACAGCCAGTAACTATTTAAAGAGGTTTGTTATATTAGTCAGGATGTGCCAGGCTACACTGCAGTAACAAAGGGTCTTCCAAATAATCATGGATTGAACTGACTAGAGTTTATTTCTTGCTTCCCTTACCTTTTCTTTGGAGACCAGCTGGGAACTATGCTTGGCACTGTCCACTTTTGGGGTTGCAGGCTAAGACGGGGCAAGTGGTCACTACTGGAAACAGAGTGGGTCACCATGGCCAGGGGAAAGAGAGAGGCCCATCAGACATAGAACTGCTAAAGCTTCCATGCAGACGGACATGAACCTCACTCCCGCGCCTTTCAGTGGCCAATACAAGCCACATCGACCCTTCCAGGACCCGGGCATACAGTCCCACCGCGTGACCAGGGGAGGGAGAGTGAGAGCTATTTGATGGGCCACAGTGGCGAGCCTTGCCTCTGCAGTGACGCACCTCCAGGTGCAACCCTCACTAGCAGGTCCTCTCTATCCATCTATCTATCTATCTATCTATCTATCTATCTATCCATCCATCCATCCATCCATCTATCTATCTATCCATCCATCTATCTATCTATGTATCTGTCTTGTCTCTTTCTCTCTCAATCTTGCTTTCTTAATTCCTTTCTTCCTTTCTCTCAATCTCTCTCCCTCTCTCTCCCTCTCTTCCTCTTCTCTCTTCTCTTCTTCTTCTTCTTCCTCTCTCTCTCTCTTCTCTCTTCTCTCTCTTTCCTCCTCCTCCTCCTCCTCCTCTTCCTCCTCCTCCTCCTCCTCTTCCTCCTCCTCCTCCCCTTCTCCTTCTTCTTCTTCTTCTTCTTCTTCTTCTTCTTCTTCTTCTTCTTCTTCTTCCTCCCTCTCCCTCTCCCTCTCTCTCCTTCTCTTCCTCTTCTCTCTCTTTCTTTTTCTTCTCTTTCTCTCTCTTCTCTATTCTCTCTTTCTTCTCTTCTTCTTCTTCCTCTCTCTCTTCTCTCTTCTCTCTCTCTTTCCTCCTCCTCCTCCTCCTCCTCCTCCTCCTCCTCCTCCTCCTCCTCCTCCTCCTCCTCCTCCTTCTTCTTCTTCTTCTTCTTCTTCTTCTTCTTCTTCTTCTTCTTCTTCTTCTTCTTCTTCCTTCTCTCTCTCTCTCTCCAGCACCCAGGCCCAGGCCTCCACATTTTTATTGTGAAGTGTGGTCTTGCTAGGTCTCTAGGTTGCTCTGAGAGGGGTCACACTGAACAGGGGGACCGAGCTGAGGCTTTGGGAATTTTAGAAATCGTGGACTTGAGGGCCTTAGGAACAAACTTGCTGCTGTAACAAATCAGCCAAAATATTTTGGTGACTTCTCACAATGGAAGCGTGCGTTTGCATGTGTGTGTGTGCACACAAATTACTGGAGATTGAACCTAAGGACATCCTACCTCCGAGTTCTATCCCTAGCTCTATCTATCTATCTATCTATCTATCTATCTATCTATCTATCTATCTATCTATCTATCTTGAAACGGGCTCCACTAGTTTGCTTAGAGTATTGCTGTGTTGCTAAGTCTGACCTCGAGACTGCAGTCCTCCCATCTCAGCCTCCCAAGTCCTGGGATCGCAGGTGCGAGCCACCAGGTCCGGCTGGAAGTTCACTGTTTATGCTTACAGAAAGGCCCAAGGTGGATATTCCTCCACCACATCGTGAATCAGAGACGCAGGTGTGTTATGACCCTCCCGCAGGTCTACCTACCGCCCCCTCTGGACCTCTGAGCCAAACACTGCCCGGGGGACGGAGTATCGAGAAGGCTTGGTACTTCTTCATTCTGGAACTGGGGATTGAACCCAGAGGCATTCTGCCAAGCTACACTCCCAACCCTTTCTCATTTTTTTTTTTTGTTTTGTTTTGAAACAGGCCTACTAGGTTTCTGAGAGCCTTGCTAAGTCACTGAGGCTGGCCTCCACCTGCGATCCTCCTGTCTCAGCCTCCCAAGTACTGAGATTATAGGTGTGCACCACCACGCCCAGCTAGCCTCCTGTTTTCTAGTTTCCGCCCCAGGAACCACGCACATCTGCTCAAACTGCCAATGGTAAGAGTCAGTCACGTGGCCTTACCTGTGAGAGGAGCAGGAAATCTCGCCCCCACGCCTGCAACCACCTCCAGGAGACGGCTCCCCTCAGCACCCCTGAAATGGCACGAGGTCACAGATTTTTACCGGGCACCCGGCCATCTCTCCCACACTCGGGTTTATGACATTTGCAAGCACAGACGCCGAGCCCAGCCCCAGAAGGGCTGAGGAATACGGGCGCCCTGGCCTTCCGGCCCCTTGCTGAAACCCCAGGACTGAGCTCGGCCGGGCCAGCCGGATGCTGCAGATTGCTGGCTCTCCTCCGTTCTAAGCCCTGCCTCGCCGCATCCGGCTGCCCCCCCAGACCTCGCAGTTCCCCCAAACATCTCTAGGGGCTTAACCACGGTTTTACTGCTCTTGACAGAAACAAATCAGGAAGCCAAAATATTATTTGAGTATTTTCTGAGCACAGGATCTCCACTTCCTGCTCAGTTTCTCTTCCTTCCCATCATGAATCCACCAACATCTTTCTAGAGGAGCTGGGGTGCCGTTGAGGCGCTCCTCGGTGCCCTTCCCTTTTCTCCAGCACCATATTCCCACAAATTCTCCCCGTCTTGTGGCACTCTGGTCCTTATAAAAGTCATTACATGGATTTTTTTTGGCTCAATTTTATCAGTTTTTAGTGGAAATTTTATTTTAATGCCAGCTGCAGTGGGACTGACTTTTGCATGCAAACCTTTTCCCTCTCTTTGTAGCATGCTGGCTTTGAACCTGTAATCTAGGGCCAGGATGCCTGGAGTCAAATCCCACTTCTGACACCTGCTTAACTTTTTTTTTTTTCTCTTGCGGTGTAAGGATCAAATCCAGGGCACTCTACCCCTGAGCTACATGTCCAGCACACCCTTCTCTTTTTTCCCATTTTGAGACGGAATCTCATTAAATTATCCAAGCTGCCTTCAAACTTTCGAGCTTCCTGCCTCAGACTCCCAAGTCACTGGGATTACAGGTTTGTGCCACCATGCTGGGCTAATCATTTAAGTTCTCTGCGTCTCAGATTTCTCATCTTTCAAATTAGAAGGAAAACAAGCCAAGCATGGTGGCATACCCCCTGTAATCCCAGCAATGGGAGGCTGAAACAGGAGGATCGCGGGTTCGAGGACAGGCTCAGCAACCTAGTGAGACCCTGTTGAAAAATAAAAGATAAAAAAGGCCTAGGGTGTGGCTCCGAGGTGAAATGCCCCTGAGTTCAATTCTTAGTACTACGGGGGGGAAAAAATAGTTCCAATATCATGCGGTTGTGAGAGTTAAACAGAAAATGACTTTAAATCAGTTAGAGTATTATTTAATATGTGGTATTTACATAAATGTTTTGTTATTATTTAATTCGTAGACAGGAAAACCAAGACCCAACTTGATGAAAAATAGTGGCAAACCTAAAATTCAGGTTGTGTGTGCGCGTGTGTGTGTGTGTTGTGTGTGTGCGTATGCATGTGTGTGTGTTGTGTGTGTACGTGTGTGCATGTGTGTGCGTGTGTGTTGTGTGTGCGTGTGTGTGTGTGTGTGTGTGTGTGTGTGTTACTGGGTGTTGAACCCAAGGTTATTCTACCTCTGAGCTACACTTCTATTTTTTTATTTATTTTTATTTTTTTAATTTGTTTTTCGGGCCTGGGGATGGAACCCAGGGGCATTCGACCTCCGAGCTACACCCACTGCCCTATTTTTTATTACTTATTTTGAAACCGGGTCTCACTGAGTTGCAGAGGGCCTCACTAAGTAGCTGAGGCTGTCCGCGAACCGCGATCCTCCTGTCTCGACCTCCCGAATGCTGGGATTACAAGCATGCGCCACCACACCCGACTGAGCTACACTTCAAGTCATATTATTATTGTTGTTGCTGTTGTTATTATTATGATTTATTTTGAAAGGGTCTTACTAAGTTTCAGAAGCCCTCACTAAATAGTTTAGCCTGGCCACAAACTTATGATCATCCTGTCTCAGCCTCCCAAGTATTGGGATTAACAAGTGTGTGACACCACACCCAGAAAAACTCAGGTCTCTTAACCTCAAATTCAAAGCATATAAAAAAAAATTGGCTATAAGAAAGTTAATTTGACCGGCATGGTGGCACATGCCTGTAATCCCAAGAGTTGGTGAGCTGACAGGAGCATCATAGGTTCGAGGCCAGCTTCGGCAACTTAGCCAGACTTTGTTTCCAAATAAAAAATAAAATAGGGCTGAGAGGGTAGCTCTGAAGTAGAATGCCCCCTGGGTTCAATCCCCAACACACACACACACACACACAATGTTAATTCCTTAGGGTACCATCCACATTATTAATAGAAAATAGTTAAACCCTTTGATGTCTTTTCTCTCAGAAAATAGAGCTTTATCAGGACGGGAAATCGGGTCTGCTTTGCTGAGAAGTAAATTAAGGCAAAGCCTGGAATGCAGAAGTTGCCGGAGCCATCGATGCATGGATGGACCCTGATTAGGCAGGGGTAGAAAAGCCACTTCACCTCGGCGGTCCCACTCTGCCGTTGACCTGCCTCCGGAAAAGGCTCATCTATTTCCCTTGGGAAGATTTACCTTAAGCCTCAACTTAAACCTGAAACTCCAGGTATATTTCCATTTCTTGCAGCCTCTGGAGTGCCCAGCTCCCCAGATCCTCCGAAGAGGAGACAGCCACGGTCCCAAGACTGTCTAAACCATTTCCCACCTGGCTCGATGGCTCTGCCCACCACCAGGAGCGGGGAGGCCTCCTGGCCAGAAACCCAGCCGCTGCCAGGGCGACCCTGGCACCGCGCAGCTGGCTCCCTGGTCCTGGGAAAACGATCGAACTCCTCAGCACAACTCGTTTCCCTGTTCCCAGCCCAGAGACAATAAAATCTACTTCTCAGGGAGCCAGGGGAATTAATTACTTGAACGTTTATTAAGTGCTTTGAAGATGAATGTGTGAAGTGCTCACTTTTCCCCTCTCTTGCCCCTAGGTTTTCCTAAGCAGGACAAGAAGTCTGTGAGAGCCAAGTCCACAGCTCGCAGGAAAGTCCAGGACATTTCCTAAGGGCACGAGTCGCATATTAACTCTTGCTTGAGTTTCAGCCTGTGCAGCGCTGGGGATAAATTGAGTTTGCAGAAAACCTCAGAGGAAGAGCTTGGCCGAATTCCCCACACACATTCTCCCCGGAACAGGTTGGAAACTCACAGGGCTGTTTGCGTGTCTTCATTCATGTATCCAACAAGTATTTACCAAACATTTTCTATGAGCCGGGGATTCTTTGGAGTACTAGAAATATGAAACAAGAAGACAACTCTCCCGTATAAATAGAATTTGTATTCCACTGGGGTGTTAGGAGAATACCGATTAACAAGAAAGACAAGTTTTACATGCACACCCTAGTATATGAGGTGTTGACAAGTGCTAAGAACGAAATTAATTGGGAAGGCAGGTAGGGAATGGAAAGGCGGTAGAGAGGAGTTCCCTTCTGATGAAGGGTGATCAGGCAAAGCAACATTAGA
Organism: Muscardinus avellanarius; assembly: GCF_963383645.1. Taxonomy (NCBI): domain Eukaryota; kingdom Metazoa; phylum Chordata; class Mammalia; order Rodentia; family Gliridae; genus Muscardinus; species Muscardinus avellanarius. The sequence continues at coordinate 9,307,490 of NC_137807.1, read as the reverse complement.
GTGAAAATTTGGGAGGAGAGAGGATCCTTGCGGATATCCCAGGGAGGAGGGAACCTTCTGTGTAAAAATAGTGAGACATCAGCTCATCTAGAAAGGAGTGCGGAGCAGTGAGTCCAAAGTGGAGGAATTAGAAGAAGAGTGATGGGAGATAAAGGGAGAGATGGGGGATGGCGGAGAAGAGGAGGACCAGTCATAGGAAGCCTGATAGGTTGATAACACATGGGCCTTCATCTGAGGGCCATATAAAAACGCTGGAGGTGGGTGGGTGGGTGGGTGGTGGATGGATGGATAGATGGATGGATAAATGGATAGATGGATGAATGGATGGATGGATGGATGGGTAAATTGATGGATGTGGATGGATAGATGGGTAAATGAATGGATGGATGGATGGATGGATGGCTGTTTAGACAAATGGGTAAGGGTATGTATAGATAGATGGATATATAACTTTTTAGACAGATGGATAAGTGGATGGATGGATGGATGGATGGATGGATGGATGGATGGATGGGTAAATGGATGGATGAATACATAGAAGGATGCGTAGATGGATAAATAGGATGATATATGATATCTGGATGGATGGATAAATGGAATGATGTTTGGATGGATGGATGGATGGATGGATGGATGGATGGATACATGGAAGGATGGGTGGACACTTAAATGAATGGGCAGGTGAGTGGATGGATGGATGTCTGGATGGATACATGAATGGATGGATGGATGGATGGATGGATGGATGGATGGATGGATGGATACATAGTTGGATGGATACATAGTTGGATGGATGGATGGTTGGATAGTTGAATGGATGGATGCTTAAATGAATGGGCAAGTGAGTGGGTAGGTGGGTGGATGCATTTGCCAGAGCAGTCAATATTCTTAATTGCAACCAAGTAACTCTAAAGAATGTAAAAAATAAGTGTTTGGGATCTGGAGAAGCCCACTGAATCTACAAGAAGCATTTGAGTGGAGAAGGGGCCTGGTTTCACTGACCGTGTTGCTGGGTGCCTTCCTTTGGCTCTGCAGATCTGCTCTGCCCTCCTCCCCGTCCCCTTCCTTTCTCAGGAGCCTGACCTGCATGGCCTAACTCAGTGTTTTCTCTTGCTCTGGTAGGAGATGAGAGAGGGGAGTGTGTTGACCACAGGTCACTACAGGTGGACCGTGTTTCTCTAACAAAGGGCACAGCTGGTCAGAAGACTTCCCACGCTATCTTAAATTCTAAACCCTGCTCCCTCTCTTCCCCTCCTAAGGCCTGAGGGTGGTGAGATTTCCAGTCCCACTGATACCAAACAACTTCCTTTTCCTAAACACAGCCCATGCCTTTGTCTATGGTCCCTTTGCGAAACCCCTTAAGTCCCAGATTTGAGTATCGAATTTGTTTCTTATTTCCTGATCCAGTTGATTTTCACCTCGATATATTCCTAGTGCCCAGCTCAGTGTCGTTGTGTAAGAGGAATGGATGGGTAAAAGATGGACGGGTAAAATTTCTACAGATAGATGGGTAGATGTGGATGGATCGATGGATGCATGAATGGATGGAGGGAGGGAGGGAAGAAAGGAGGGATGATAGATGGATGGGTAAAATTTCTATAGATAGATGGGTAGATGTGGATGGATCAATGGGTGGATGGATGGATGGATGGATGGATGGATGGATGGAAAGAGGGAAGAAAGGAGAGAGGATAGAGGGATAGGTATGGTAAGTTTTCATAGAGCATTCAAGAATCTTGTTTGCAACCAAAAACTCTAACTGAGCCAGAAAAGGAATGCTCAGGAAACTGGGTGTCTCATAGAATGGTTAAGGAGTATAATAGCCAAGAAAGAAGGGCATGAAGCTGACTGTAGTATCACATGTTACATTAACCAAGCAATAGCCAGGCAAGGATGCCCCACTCACCCCGAACCCTGCATCAACACACACACACACATACACGCACCAGTGAAGAAATAACTAGTTCAGAATATAGCCCACCAAAGCTAAGTTGTTTTGGGAAAAAATAAGCCCTCAAAGAAAACACAACAGAACCATACATGGTGGTGAACTCCTGTTAATTCCAGTATTTGAGAGGCTGAGACAGGAGGGTGGCGGGTTTGAGGCCAGCCTCAACCACTTAGCAAGACCTTATTGTTTTATTTTGTTCTTAATGATACTGGGAATTAAACCCAGGGGCATTCCATTCTGAGCTACACTCCTGGTCCTTTTTTTTTTTTTAAGGGTCTCACTAAGTTGCTGAGGGCCTTGCTAAGTTGCTGAGGCTGTCCTCAAACCTGCGATTTTCCCTTCTCAGCCTCCCAGGTACTGGGATTACAGATGTGCATCACCTGGCCTGGCTAGATGTTCCATTTTGAAAGGAGAAAGGGAGCCGGGCGTGGTGGCGCACGCTTGTAATCCCAGCACTTGGGAGGCTGAGGCAGGAGGATCGCGCAGGTTCGAAGCCAGCCTCAGCTACTTAGCGAGGCTCTCAGCAACTCAGTGAGACCCTGTTTCCAAATAAAATATAAAAAATAGGTCTAGGAGTATAGCCCGGAGGCAGAAAGCCCCTGGGTTCCACCCCCAGTACCTAAATAAATAAATAAATAAATAAGGAAGGAAGGATCATGGGTCTAATTTAGACTGGTTGCTACCCAGTAATAGTTATGCCATATATTCCTATTGACGATTGACAAAAGCCATTTGTGTCTTGAAGGCACCGTGGAGAACCTCGCAGCCAAGAACCTGTATTTAGTTTTGCCGGAGCCCCTTATTCATGCAGAGTAGGGCAGACAGGGCTCAGCCGTGGCAGAGTCCTGAAACCCCGGACTTGCCCTGAACATTCTCGCTGCTGGGACAGGCTAGGATCCGTGTGCAGCGAGCATCTCCCCGCAGGCCACGGGGCTGGCCCTGAACAGGAGAGAGTGAGCTCCAGCCCCAAAGAACTCTTTGCCTTGGGCCAAGAAGAAAGGTGACCAGGCAGCCAATATCCTCTTCCCAGAACCTCCCCGTCTCTTTTTGCATCTCAAAGGAGTTTCCTTATCAAGGAGATCTTCCCAGGAAATGATCCTGCCTCCCCCAGTTTCCTCCAGGTAGTTAGAGGTCACGCTTTAACCTGAAGTTTGCCTCGAAAGGCTCCACCCCGTTCGCATTATTGGCATATTCTCTCCACAGCTGATAACGGCCTCAGTTTCAGAAACAGTAAACTAAAGCTAAGCTGGTCATGGTGGTGTAACGTAGGGCGCGGTGGCGCAGGCTTGTAATCTCAGCATTTTGGAGGCTGAGACCTGAGGATCGTGGTTCGCGGACAGCCTCAGCCACTTAGTGAGACCCTCCGCAACTCAGTGAGACGCTGTTTCAAAATAAAGAGTAAACATGTGTGTAGGGGGGTGTAGCTCGGAGGTCGAATGCCCCTGGGTTCCATCCCCACACTCACACACACACACACACACACACACACACACACACACACACACACAAAGAGCCGGGCATGGTGGCATATGCTTATAATCCCAGCATTTGGGAGGCTGAGACAGGAGGAGAGCTGGGGGTGTAGCTCAGAGGTAGAATGCCCCTGGGTTCCATCCCCAATTCTGAAAGAAAAAAAAAAATTCCACGGGGGAATTAGAGAAAACTTACCCATTTTTTTTCTTGCCTGTAGGACTTTTCAGAGCCTTTAATGTGTTAATGTTTAATGTGACTCTCTACAAGGGGGGACAGTCAAGACTGCACTATTGGTCACGGCGCGCATTTCCTCCTGATATTGTAAGTGCGTGAAGGCTGGTGACGGCCAGGTCACTTCCCGAGGCCAGCTCGTCCTGCTGACTTCATTCCCAACGTCCTGGCCTTCAGTTCATCTCTGCCCCGGAAGCCCAAGCCGTCACCATCATCCCTGCCCAAGGATGAAGTCCAGGTCTGACATGTGATTCCCCATCGCCTACGGAGCAAAGTCAAGCTCCTGGCTAGGGCACCCAGGGCTCCCCAAGCCACGCACCTCCAGGGCTCCCCGAGCCACGCACCTCCTGTGGCGCCTGCCCTTGGCCCGGCACCCAGAACCTGGTCCCGGCTCTCCATCTACTCCCAGGTCTCCATCTACTCCCAGGTCTCCCTCCAAGCCTGTGGGTGTGCTCTGAGCTCCGCACACAGCGGGCACTCACTCAGGATCCTCGTGGTCCAAAGCCTATCTTACCCGCTCTCTCCCGCTTTAAGACAAGGGCTCGGCTCACACTGAATCTACCCTACATTTTTCTTTTTTTTTTTTTTTTTTTGCGAGTCTGGGGATGGAACCCAGAGGCATTTGACCTCCAAGCTACACCCCCTGCCCTATTTTTTATTTTTTATTTTGAAACAGGGTCTCACTGAGTTGCGGAGGGCCTCGCTAAGTAGCCGAGGCTGTCTGCAAACCGCAATCCTCTCGTCTCAGCCTCCCAAACGCTGGGATGACAAGCATGCCCACCACGCCGGCTACCCTACATTTTTCATTCATGAATCCAGAGACTCATAAAATGCCCACTGTGTGCTGGCCACTGCTCTCCACAGAGAGACACGGAGGAGAAGCAAGGTGTCTGATCGCAAAGACATGGAAACCTACCAGAAGGAGCCAGGCGTGGTAGTGCACATCTGCGATCAGGACTCGGGAGGCTGAGACAGAAAGATCACAGGTTCAAGGCCAGCCTCAGCAACTTAGTGAGACCCCGTGCAAGTTAGCGACAGCCTGTTTCAAAATAAAAATAAAGCCAGAGTGGTGGCGAACACTTGTAATCCCAGCGAACACTTGTAATCCCAGCGCTTGGGAGGCTGAGACAGGAGAATCGCACAGGTTCGAAGCCAGCCTCAGCTACTTAGTGAGGCTCTCGGCAACTTAGTGAGACCCTGTTTTTAAATAATATATATATATATATATATATATATATATAGAGAGAGAGAGAGAGAGAGAGAGAGAGAGCCTGGAGGTAGAAAGCCCCTGGATTCCACCCCCAATAGCACCAAAAAGCAAACAAAAACAAAATACAAATAAAATGGTTGGGGTGTAGCTTAAAGGTAGAATGTTCCTGGATTCCATCCCCAATTTCTTTCTTTCTCTCTCTCTCTCTCTCTCTCTCTCTCTCTCTCTCTCTCTCTCCTCTCTCTCTCAGAAAAAAAAGATCAACAGGTAAGAAGTTCAATAAGCTATTCCAGTTTCCAGGGAGGGAAGGAGAGAAAGACCAGGTATGGGGGTGCACGCTTGTAATCTCAGGAATCGGGAGGCTGAGACAGGAGGATCGCAGGTTCTTGGCTAGGCTCAGGTACTTAGAAGTGAGGCTCTTTGCAACTTAGTGAGACCCTGTCTCCAAATAAGAAATCAAATAGGAGCTGGAGCAGGCTGGTGCATGCTTGAAACCCCAGTACTTGGGAGGCTGAGACAAGAGGACCATAGGTTCATGGCCAGGCTCAGCTACTTAGTGAGGCCCCTCGCAACTTAGTAAGACCCTGTTTTTAATTTAAAAAAAGAAAGAAAGAAAGAAATAGCCGGGCGTGGTGGTGCACGCTTGTAATCCCAGCATTTGGGAGGCTGAGACAGGAGGATCACAGTTCGCAGACAGCCCCGGCTACTTAGTGAGGCCCTCTGCAACTCAGTAAGACTCTGTTTCCAAATAAAGAATGAAAAATAGGGCTGGGGGGGTGTAGCTTGGAGGTAGAATGAGCCTGGGTTCCATCCCCAGTATGGGCAATTGTGGGAGGGAGGAGAGAAGGAGAAAGAAAGAAAGAGAAAGAGAGAGAGAGAGAGAAAGAAAGAAAGAAAGAAAGAAAGAAAGAAAGAAAGAAAGAAAGAAAGAAAGAAAGAAGGAAAGAAGAGCTTGGCCACGGTGCTGTCTGCGTGGAAGCAGATGCACCTGCCTGGCTTCCCTGCTTTCTCCGCCCCTGGCTGTGCGTGGGGGCGGCACTGATGGTCAGGCTTGTGGCAGGGCCTGGGGCGGTTCACTTTTCTCCTTTGATGCCCGGTTCCTCCTCTAGGGCAGAGAATATCGAGGTTAATAGTGTGGCTGATAAACCGCAGGCTGGGTGGAGCACATATAATTATTAAGCTGCGCCTGGTGCCGGGATGAAAGGTCGTTTATGGAGGGATTAGCGCTCTTGGGGCGGAGGCCGGGTCCTGGCTGTAGCCGGTGGCTGGAGTGGGCCCGAGGATTCCTCTACATGAAAGCGCACTGCACTGCGCAGGGAAGCCGTGAGTCACCAGCCCTGTCATTAGCATCCATTAGAGCTCGCTGGGTGTCCTCAGGAGGACATCTTGTAAAAACACCCTCTGCTGCAGCCCAGAGAAAATCCCATGGTTAGATCTCCAAATGGCCCAGTTCCGATCCGGTGTCTGAAACGCCTTGGGGGTCACTGTTACCACTGCAACTTCTAGGCGGAGCACCGGGATGACCGTGGGATGCTGGAATCTCACCTGAGGATTTAAACCCAGACTCCCTGGACTCCCAGACTAGTGCTCTTTCTTGTGTCCTCTGCCTGTTTTGATGAAGAGTTTGACCAGGGAGACTCCTGGGCAGTAGCTAAAGTTAAAAAAAAAAAAAAAAAAGGCAAACCGCCAGTCTGCGGCCTCCACAATTCAAAAGCCTCGCGCCCTCCCTCTTCTCCCTCCAGCCTCCGTGCCCTGAGCTCCGCAGAGGTCACCCAGCCTGCCGTGGACTGAAAGTCCGAGATCTCCGAAGAACTGTCGGTGACTCATTCGTGGGCCACGTCGTCCTGGCAGGCAGGGTCACTGTGGTCAAGAGTGAGCGTCTGCCATTCTCCCTCGGTTCTGCCAGAGTCTTGGGTGGCACAGCTGAGGCCGAGGCCACGCAGCTGAGGAAGGGCCTTGGCCCGGATCCCCGGCCTCTCCTGCCTCCGCCAGCAGGCCGGCCTCGCTGTCTGCGGGTGGGAGGGACTGGGAGGCCCCGTTTCATCCCAACCCTAAGCCTTTCCTCACTGCCCAGATCCTGGAGGAAATACACAGGACAGAGCCAGGCGTGGTCAGGCATCCCTGTGCCTCCCCGACCAAATACATAAGACAATTTGATTCTCATTTGGAAAAAAAGAAAGAAAGAAAAAAGAAAAGGAATATCTCCCTGCTCCCTCTAATGGGGTTCCCCCCCCCCCTCTCTCTCTCTCTCTCTCTCACACACACACACACACACACACACACACACACACACACACACACTGAGGCCTGAACCTAGGGGCGTGCAAATTACACCCAAGCCCCACCCCTGCTTTTGTTTTATTTTGTTTTGTTTTGCAGCACTGAGGATTGAACCCATAGGCCTCTACCTCAGAGCTACACCCTCAGCCCTATATTTTTTTATTATTATTCTTTTTTGGGGGGTGGTACTGGGGTTCCTGGAAGCCCTTCTACCTCCGAGCTATGCTCCCAGGAATATTTTTACATTTTCATTTGGAAACAGGGTCTCCTAAGCCAGTGCGCGCGGCTGGCTTCGAACCTGCGCGATCCTCCCGTCTCTGCCTCCCAAGCGCGGGGATGACAAGCGTGCGCCGCCACGCCCGGCTTTTATTATTCTTTATTTTGAAACAGGGTCTCACTAAGTTGCAGAGGGCCTCATTAAGGAGCTAAGGCTGGCTGCAAACCTGCGATCCTCCTGTCTCGGCCTCCCAAGTACTGGGATTACAAATGCGTGCCACTATGCCCGGCTTTTTTTTTTTTCTGGTGGTACTGGGGTTCCTGGAAGCCCTTCCACCTCCAGGCTACACTCCCAGACCTATTTTTTACTTTTTTATTTTTGAAAACAGGGTCTCTTAAGCCGGCATGGCTGGCTTCGAACCAGCACGATCCTCCTGTCTCCGCCTCCCAAGCGCGGGGATTACAAGTGTGCGTTACCACGCCCGGCTATGCCCGGCTTTTTAATTTTTTATTTGGAAACAGGGCCTCGCTAAGTTCCTCAAAGTATCACTGGGTTGCTGAGGCTGACCTCAAACCTGAGATCCTCCTGTCTCAGCCTCCCAAGGACTGGGATCACAGGTGTGCGCCACCACGCCTGGCTGGTTCATCTCCATAGCCTCTCCCGGCCTTCCCAGGGTTCTATCAGCTGTACAGAAGTCGCCTGTGTTTGTACAGGCTGTGGCAGGGTAAGATTTTACTGCTCGCAGAGAGCCCATGTTATTTAGACTGCCAGAGGGCTGAAGAAAGATGAATACTTCCATAGTTTCAGAAAATACTGGAGCCAGGCACAGTGGCGCACACCTGCAATTCCTGTGCTTGGGAGGCAGACACAGAAGGATCACAGGTTTAAGGCCAGCCTCAGCAACTTAGTGAGACTCTGTTTCAAAATAAAAAATAAAATAGGACTCTGAGTGTAGCTCAGAAGTAGAATACCCCTGGGTTCAATTCCCAGTACCATTAAAAATAAATAATATTTCCTTAAAAGGACTGGCATGAAGCTGGGCGTGGTGGCACATGCTTGTAATGCCAGCATTGGGGAGCTGAGACAGGAGAATCACAGTTCTCAGCCAGCCTCAGCTACTTAGTGAGGCCCTTTGCAACTCAGTGAGATCCTGTTTCAAAATAAAGAATAAAAGCCAGGCATGGAGGCGCACGCTTATAATCCCAGCGCTGGGGAGGCTGACACAGGAGGATCGCACAGGTTCGAAGCCAGCCCCAGCTACTTAGTGAGGCTCTCAGCAACTTAGTGAGACCCTGTTTCCAAATAAAATAGAAAATAGGTCTGGGGGTGTAGCTCAGAGGTAGAATGCTCCTGGGTTCCACCCCCAGTACCACCAAAAAAAAAAACCCACAAAAAAACCAAACAAACAAACAAACAAACAAACAGAATAAAAAATAAGGCTGGGGGTGTAGCTCAGAAGTAGAATGCTCCTGGGTTCCAACCCCAGTACCACCAAAAAAAAAAAAAAAACCACAGAAAACCAAACAAACAAACAAACAAACAGAATAAAAAATAAGGCTGGGGGTGTAGCTCAGAGGTAGAATGCTCCTGGGTTCCAACCCCAGTACCACCAAAAAAAGGGGGAGGCTAGGGTGTAACTTGGAGGTTGAATGACCCAGGTTCAATTCCCAGTACCACAAAAGTAAAAAATTAAAAATAAAAATAAATTTTTAAGAAGGCTGGGCATGGTGGCGCACACTTGTAATGCCAGTACTTGGGAGGCTGAGGCAGGAGGATCGCGGTTCGCGGCCAGCCTCAGCTACTTAGTGAGGCCCTCTACAACTTGGTGAGACCCTGTTTCAAAATAAAGAATAAAAGATAGGGCTGGGGGTGTAGCTCAGAGGTAGACACCCCGGGTTCCACCCCCAGTACCACCAACACACACACACACACACAAACAAACAAACAAACAAACAGAATAAAAAATAGGGCTGGGGTGTAGCTCAGAGGTAGAATGCCCCTGGGTTCCACCCCCAGTGCTGTATGTGTGAATCTGTACACAAGAATCCCAAGCGTCCTGCAGATTCACCAAGATTTCTGCGACCCAAAGTTAAAAAGCCACCCCGCCATGATCCTTCAAGGTGATAAAAAAAAAAACCTTTCAATATCTCGGGGTACGTTTTAAGTGTAGCAGTTTGGACTTGATTCAAGCCAACCCAGAGAGCCGGTCACCCATCCACTCTCCTGTGTATTTAGACCCATAAATTCCTTGTGACTCCCAGGCATACGAGTCCCGGGGGCCATCCTCCTCCCGCCTCTGTAATACCGTCTATAAAATGGTATTAATGAGAACCCCCAGGAATCGCGTCGGGTTAGCGAGTTGGAGAGGCTCAGGGGCTTGGAGCTCCCCGCGTAAGGGCGGAGCTGGCGCTGCAGGGGCTGAGAGTTGGTGCTCGCCGCCTGCAAGAACAGGGTGTCTTCCCTACTTCCAGGAGCCCCAGAAGTCTGAAAGGCCCATCCAGGCCTCTGGGGAGGGGCACAGGCGTTGCGGGGTGGGGGGTGGGGTGAAATCCCAGAGCCGGGGCCCAAATGGGGAGACGGGGCGCTCCACACGCGTTTACCTCCGGGTCAGTGGGTCCGGTGTCGCCTGGCAGATCTCAACCGAAAGTTACCGCCATCTGCTGTGTGACCTCAATCTACTTGCGAACGTGCACATTGTAACTGGCAGCCCCAGCGGGCAGGCTGGCACCGGACGAGGCCGAAATTGGGTCACTCGGCAGAGCCCCGGGGGCCCGGCCTAAGCCCTGGAGTGGGGAGTGGGAAGCCGAGAAGCCTGGGAACCTTCTAAAAGAATAGCCCAAGCCGTGGGTGTGGGGGCGCCCACCTGCAATCCCAGGATTGGGGAGGCTGAGATGGGAGGGTGGCAGGTTAGAGACCAGCCTCAGCCAGGAAGGAGGACCCTCAGCAAGCCCACGGGGCCCCTGTTTCCAAACAAACAAGAAAAAAAATAAACAAAAAGGGCTGGCGGTGTCACTTGGAGGTAGAATGCCCCTGTGTACTGCAAAAAATAAATAAAGCCAGGCCTGGTGGCTCGCGCTTGTAATCGCAGCATCTGGGAGGCTGAGACAGGAGGATGGCGGTTAGCAAACAGCCTCAGCTACTCGGTGAGGCCCTCTGCAACTCAGTGAGACCCTGTTTTCAAATAAAGAATAAAAAATAGGGCTGGGGGTGTAGCTTGGAGGTAGAATGCCCCTGGGTTCCATCACCAGACCTGCAAAAAAAAAGTCATGTGGGTAGCCTGGCCTAGTGGCTCACGCTGGTAATTTCCATGTTTGGGAGGCTGAGACAGGAGGATCGCGGTTCGCGGACAGCCTCAGCTACTTAGTGAGGCCCTTTGCAACTCAGTGAGACCCTGTTTCAAAATAAAGAATAAAAAATAAGGTTGAGAGTGTAGCTCAGAGGTAGAACACCCCTGAGTTGTGTCCCCAGTACTGAAAAAAACAAGAGAGAGAGTCATGTGGGTGACAGTCTCCCCGTCTGAGAAAGTGTCCAGTCTTCACCCCTCATTTTCAGCAAGCTGGACCACGCATGGCCCACGCAACACCCCCATTTTCAGGAACCTGGTGTCAGACAAGGCAGAGGAGGGCACTGTGGCGTCCATGCCGCACAACAACAACTGTGGTCAGGACCTATGCTGCAGCCTGCAGTGCGCATGTCTGGGATCCCAGCTACCTGCGAGGGAGGCTAAGGCAGGAGGATCGCAAGTTCAAGGCCAGCCTCAGCAACTTGGTGAGACCCTGTCTAGAAATATACACTAGACCCATTATAGTGTATGAATAAAATGCACCAATAAAAAAAATTTAAAAAAAAAGAAACATACACTAGACCGGGTGAGGGGTGTGGCTCAGTAGGAGAACATTCCTGGGTTCAATTCCCAGGACCACAAAAAAAAAAAAAAAGGGGTAGATTTGAACCCAAATCTAAGGACTTAATTTTTAATGGGTACAGTACAGTTGATTTCTCTTTTGTCCATCCTGGGGATGGAACCCAGGGGCATTCTACCTCCGAGCTGGACCCTCCAGCCCTATTTTTTATTCTTTATTTTGAAACCGGGTCTCACTGAGTTGGGAAGAGCCTCACTCGGTAGCTCTGAGTCTGGCCTTGAACAGTGATCCTCCTGTCTCACCCTCTGAAATATTCGGATTACAGGTGCACCCAGCTTATGGCTTTTAACAGAGTCTTATTTTCTTAGGAGTCACTGATAAAGTTTTGAAAGTGTTAGCCCTACGGATTGAACCCAGGGTTATTCTACCTCTGAGCTACACCCCCAGCCTTATTTTTTTAATTACTATTTATTTTATTTTATTTTTTGTGGTACTAGGGGTGGAACCCAGGGGCTTTTCTCCCTCCGCACTATACTCCCAGACCTATTTTATACTTTATTTGGAAACAGGGTCTCACTAAGTTGCTGAGGCCTCACTAAGTAGCTGAGGCTGGCTTTGAACCTGCGCGATCCTCCTGTCTCAGCCTCCCAAGCGCGGGGATGACAAGCGTGCGCCACCACGCCCGGCTATTATTCTTTATTTTAAACCAGGATCTCAGCAGGTTGCGGAGGGCCTCACTAAGTAGCTGACGCTGTCCTTGAACCTGCGATCTCCTCTCTCAGCCTCCTAAATACTGAGATCACAAGAAGGTACCAGCACACCCAGCTCACCCTGGGTTTTTAATGCTCTATTCTTATCAAGTCGACTTATCATAGTAGAAACACATTTCTGCGCATTTCTCTAACAGTCTGCCGTATATTCTCAAAAACACGCATGCTTACAGTGGCATGCTCCCGGGCCACTCAACACGGTCTGGAACCCCTTATTTTCCCAGTTTCTAGAACACTGCTGGGCCCCTGTAAGAGGAGGAGGTTCCGGCTGAGGGACGTTGGCCAGCGAGCCTCGGGCTGGCCGGCTGATGGCTAGGAGAGGGCCCCACGCCCCACCCAGGGGCCTGATGGCCGACCCGAGTCAGGAGGGCGCCGTAAATAACACACTAACGACATCGCTGTTCAGGGCGCCAGGAATGCGCGGGCACCGCCTTGCTCAGCCTCTTTGAATCCACCATGAAACCAGATCCCGCCTGACCTCAGCGCAGGAGGTGCCCGGGAAATCTCCAGCCGGGTAAAGCACTGAGCCCCGGGGCTGCAGGTCGGCCCGCGCCGCCGCAGATGCCCCCGGTGCCCGGGCCAGCTGCTCCGGGGGTGAAGTGGCACGCCTGTGTGTGTGCGTGCGTGCGTGTGTGCCGCCCAGCCCGAGGACAATGTTGGCAGGCCCGTGTGGGAAGCCTGCAGAGCACCTGCTTCTGGGGTGTGCGTGGGCAAGGGCCCCAGTGCCCCGCAGACGTGCCCTGGGCCCGGGCCACCGCTGTCAGCGGCCATCAGCAGAACAGCCCGCATCTGCCCAGCGAGGGGTGGGTGGCTTCAGGAACCCAGTTTCCAAGTACTTGAGCTCCCAGGGCCTTTAAAAAGCCGGAGGAAGGAAAGAGCTCTGGGCCGCGCCCGCGCTGCCAAGCGGATTGGGAAGCGCCAGGCCCTCGCTCAAAGACAACCTGCAACCACGCTCAGCCGCTGTCCCCACTCCAGGGATCCCCGCCTGACCCCGCTCTTCCGCCTCTGCCTCCAGGGCTGTGGCGACAGAACCTCGAACCGAGGCCTCCTCCTGGCAAACTGGGTCTTGGTGTGGTTTAGGTTTAACGGTGGGAAGCTGGGTGTGGTCACGCTTGTCTTTCCAGCACTTGGGAGGCTGAGACTGGAGGATCGCAGGTTCAAAGACAGCCTAGACTACTTAGTGAGGGCGTCACAACTTAGCGACAACTTGTTTCAAAATAAAAAAAAATAAGGCTGGAAAGCCTGGCATGGTGGCGCACGCTTGTAATCCCAGTGTTTGGGAGGCTGAGACCGGAGGATCGCGGCTCGCGGACAGCCTCAGCAACTTAGTGAGGCCCTCTGCAACTCAGTGAGACCCGGTTTCAAAATAAAGAATAAAAAATAGGGCAGGGGGTGTAGCTCAGAGGTCGAATGCCCCTGGGTTTCATCCCCAGACTCGCAAAAAAACAAAAAAAATAGGGCAGGGGTATAGCTCGGATGTCAAATGCCCCTGGGTTCCGTCCCCAGTACCACAAAAGGAAGAAGATTATATATATGTATATATATATGTATATATATATATATATTCATACATATACATATATATATACATACATACACACATATATTATAAAATATATAATATATACTATAAAAAATGCAGTTAGCAAATCGAGCTTTCAGCTAGCGACTAGAGGGCCTGAAACTATTTTCTCTCTCTTTTTTACACCTGTTTCATGAACGCATGCCATCTCCCCTTAAGAACTCTAATTCTTGCATTGGCCACATTAAAGCTAGAGGGATTTGTCTGTATCTTTTCTTAGTGAGGGAGGAAAACTCTTACGGCATGCTCACCTTAAAATAGGTTCTTTTTAATGTTTTTTTTTTTTTTTGGGTGGTACTGGGGGTGGAACCCAGGGACTTTCTACCTCCAGGCTATACTCCCAGACCTTTTCTATTTTACTTGGAAACAGGGTCTCACTAAGTTTCTGAGAGCCTAAGTAGCTGAGGCTGGCTTTGAACCTGTGCGATCCTCCTGTCTCAGCCTCCCAAGCGCGGGGATGACAAGCGTGTGCCACCATGCCCGGCTTAATTATTATTTTTTTAATGTGAGTCAGTCTGGGGGGAAAGGCTCAGAGAATAATCCTAAGGTGGTGTGATCCCAGAATCGGGAACTTAGTGGGAGTTTAACAAACTGGGGGCCTGGCGCAGCCCGCCGCAGCTGTGACATCCTGCGCCCCCGTGACGGGCTCTGCGGCCGCCCCGCTCCCAGGACAGCAGCTATTTAAGGTTCCAGCCTCGAACACGCCAGTGGGAACTGGCGATGAAGCCCCGGGGTGGGGCACCCAACGGCCCTGTCTCTGAAAAACACAGAATCTATCTCTCAATGGGCCCACGACTCTGGGTCAAGTTGGTCAACGTCGGCCCACCTCCCGGGACACCTGTCCAGGGCCCAGCAAGCTGCCCTGCTGAGAAAGGAGATTGAGGAAGGATGTCGGTGTGCACCCAAAGTGTCTACACTTAATCCATGTCCCCCCAAAAAATTCTCCTTAATCGAAGCCCAGAGGCATACCTCTCTGAGGGTAGAGATTGAGGCCGGGTGACAGGTGGCGGGGGCGACATTTCTGGGCAGCGGGGGACCTGCCAACATTTTGCGAGCACCCCGTGAGGCAGCTGCCCAGGCTGCATTTGGACAAACACTTGGTTCTTTTTCTGGGCAAATTTGTGTTGGGGGTGGACAAGTTCAGCCCAGCTGAACTGGAGAGGAGAGAGAGAGAGAGAGAGAGAGAGAGAGAGAGAGAGAGAGAGAGAGAGAGAAGAGGGGAGAGGGGAGAGGGGAGGGGGGGGGAGAGGGGGAGGGGGAGGGGAGAGAGAGCGAGCGCTATTGGGGGATTGGACTCAAGGGCATTCTACCTCTGAGCTACATTGCCAGTCTTTTTTATTATTTTATTTTGAAACAGGGACTCACTAAGTTGCGAAGAGCCTCACTAAGTTGTCGGAGGCTGGCCTCGAACCTGTGATCCTCCAGTACCAGCCTCCCAAATTACTGGGATTACAAGTGTGTGCCATCACACCCAGATTAGGAGTACACATTCTGTTTTTTGTTTTGTTTGTTTTACGGTACTAGGGATGGAACCCAGGGGCATTTGACCTCAAAGCTACACCCCCAGCCCTATTTTTTATTCTTTATTTTGAAACAGGGTCTCACTGAGTTGCAAAGGGCCTCACCACGTAGCTGAGGCTGGCCGCGAACTGCGATCTTCCGGTCTCAGCCTCCCAGATGCTGCGATCACAAGCGCGCGCCACCACGCCCGGCTAAGAAGACCACAACTTTTGAACGGACAGCTGCCAGAGTTGACCAAGCAACTGGCCTTCTGATCGCTAATTGAATTGATGTGGGTGGATTTTGTTTTTTCTTTTCTTGCCTGATTTCCAGAGAGAAAGGTGCACAGCACAGCCGGGCGTGGTGGCGCACGCTTGTAATCCCCGCGCTTGGGAGGCTGAGACAGGAGGATCGCGGGTTCGAAGCCAGCCTCGGCTACTTAGTGAGGCTCTCAGCAACTCAGTGAGACCCTGTTTCCAAATAAAATAGAAAATAGGTCTGGGAGTATAGCCCAGAGGTAGAAAAGCCCCTGGGTTCCATCCCAGTACCACCAAAAAAAAAAGAAAGTAAAAGTAAAAAACCGGCTTTCCCCCAGCCGCGGGCCAGGATAAACAGACCTGCCCTCCGTGGCTCCGGCGTTCCCGTCTCCACCATCCTCATCCCTCCCACGTTCGGGGACGTTGGAAATGTCATAACATTGTGTCTGTCTTTTTCTGAAATATTTCCACTCACAACACGTGTTTGCTCAGCGGGGCTGACATGTTGATATAGCTCCTGGCAGCTGAAGGATGCTGATTGGAATAAAATATAAAGTGAACACCTTTGCATACTACCGACCTCCAATAGCCTGCACCGCCGGGGGCGGAGGAAGCGGAAATAAGGGGGTTGTAATCCGGGTTTCTCATCCTGCATCCATCCCCGCCTCCAGGGTCCCCCCTTGGGCTTTTGTGGTTTTTATTTTAATTTTTCTAGCTCTCTGGAAAGCCTCGGGAGCTAAAGAACTGGTTCGTCACCAGGCTTCTAGAAACTTCCTTTGTGATTTCTTTTTTTTTTTTTTTTTTTTTTGGTACTGGTGCAAGAAGGCATGAAAGAAGGGCCCGGTTCCTGGGACCCAGGGCTTCCCACGAGACCCAGAAGCCCGAGCGTACTCCAAAATCCATCAGAGGCGCCACGGCCAGTCACTGAGGAAGAGCAGAGAGAAACACAGACCTAGCCGGGCGTGGTGGCGCACTCTTGTCATCCCCGCGCTTGGGAGGCGGAGACAGGAGGATCGCGCAGGTTCGAAGCCAGCCGCGCTGGCTTAAGAGACCCTGTTTCCACATAAAATATAAAATAGGTCTGGGAGTGTAGCCTGAAGGTAGAAGGGCTTCCATCCCCAGTACCATCCCCCAAAAAATAATAATAAAGAATAAAAATAGGGCTGAGGGTGTAGCTCGGAGGTAGAATGCCCCTGGTACCTCCCCCTCCCAAAAAAAAAAAAAAAAGAGAAAAAGAAAAAAAGATCTCCTACAAACAGGGACTTTGGAGATTTGACTGGAAGGGGGCTCCTACCAGCCATGAGTAGAGGTTTGTAAAGGGCAAACCCACAGTTGGCCATCTTTATGTCAAAGCAGGTAACAATGTTGCAGAGGCAAGACTTTGCAGTTAGCCGAATGTTTCAACCTAGTTACAAAACTTTGAGGGTAGAATGGCTACAGAACAATCCACTCTTAGAAACAAAAATAAGTTACTTTTGTTTATACACTAAGACCGGGAGTTTAACCATTTGCTACAGTTATAATGGCCGTGTAACAAGTTTCCCCTAGACTCCTTTTTTTTTTTTTTTTTTTTGAGTGCTGGGGACTGAACCCAGGACTTTGTATGAGCAAATGCTAATTAGGCAGTCAGGTACTAAGCTGCCAGCGTTCCGGAGGCTGAGACAGGAGGACCGCGGTTCAAGGACAGCCTCGGCTACCTAGTGAGGCCCTCTGCAACTCAGTGAGATCCTGTTTCAAAATAAAGAATAAAAACTAGGTAGGGCTGGCGGTGTCGCTTGGAGGTAGAGTGCCCCTGAGTTCCATCCCCAGTGCCGCAAAAATAAATAATAAATAAATACATAAATAAATACATAAATAATAAATAAATAAGGCTGGGGGGTGTAGCTTAGAGGTGGAATGCCCCTGGGTTCCGTTCCTAGTGTCAAAAGAGAAAGCCAGTTTGCAGGCTGCCAATCAATTCTGTTTTCGTGTGTGTGTGTGTGTGTGTGTGTGTGTGTGTGTGTGTGTTGCTACTAAAGGGGATTGAACCCAGGGATGTTCAACCTCTGAGCTACGTCCCGACCTCTATTTTATTTTATTTTATTCATTTATGTATTTATTCATTTATTTTGGTGGTACTGTGTGTTAGACCCAGGGGCTTTCTACCTCTGGGCTATTACTCACAGACCTATTATATATATATATATATATATATATATATATATATATATATATATATTTTTTTTTTTTTTTTTGAAACAAGGTCTCACTAAGTAGCTGAGGCTGCCTTCAAACTTGCGCGATCCTCCCGTCTCAGCCTCCCAAGCGCGGGGATGACAAGCGTGCGCCACCACGCCCGGCTTTATTTTGTTTTGAAACAAGGTCTCCCTAAGTTGCTGAGTTGCTGAGACAGACCTCGAACCTTCGATCCTCCGTTCTCAGCCTCCTAAGTACTAGGATTTCAGGCATGCAGCATCACGCCCGGTGCCAATTCTGTTTCCCTGACTCTGGGGGTAAAGGTCCGGGCCTCTGAGGACGTGAGCATCGGGGGGTGGGGGGGACACAGAGGTGCAGTGGGCACCATTTGCTGTGGCTGTAGTTCAAAAGCTAATTTTCCCCAGCTAGCACCCCTGTTCCTCACTGCACAGAGAATAAACGATGGGTGCCTGGCTGCCTCTGCTGCTCCAGGCACCCAGCTCTGCGGAGGCCTGGGCCGCCCCTCCCGGCGCTCTCGGGGTGACCTTCTGAGATGCCCTTCCTCGGAGAGCAGCCCCGGGGCGCAGGGTTAGGCCCTGATAACCCGAGATCAAAGGAGCCCGTCAGCAGAGAGGCAGCCAAGACAAGCGACCTGCGGCTTTATCTCCCGGAGCCCAAGAGCCGGGAGCCGCCAGGGAAAGCGCACTGGGAAACTATTTCTGGCTGCACAAGAGTCGCTGGCGGTGGCTGGGTCCAGGCTAGCACAGGTCCCTCGGGCGCCCCTGTCACTTTCTCCTCAGGAGCCCCACCTTTTGGGTTTTCAGGGGGATGCTTTTTCTACTTCATAATTTTCTACTTTTGTACATACGTGTACACACACACACAGCCAATAAAGTTTTTTGTTTTTTTTTTCCAGGCATGGTGGTTCATGTCCGTAATGCAGGACTTGGGAGGCTGAGACAGGAAGAGCGCGGGTTTGAGGCCAGCCTCAGCTACTTAGTGAGGCCCTCTGCAACTCAGTGAGGCCCTGTTTTAAAAGAAAGAATAAAGCCGGGCGTGGTGGCGCACGCTTGTAATCCCTGCGCTCGGGACGCGGGGACAGGAGGATCGCGCAGGTTCGAAGCCAGCCTCGCTGGCTTAAGAGACCCTGTTTCCAAATAAAAAATATATATAAAAATGGGTCTGGGAGTGTAGCCTGGAGGTAGAAGGGTTTCCAGGAACCCCAGTACCACCAAAAAATAAAAAATAAAATAAAGAATAAAAAATAGGGCTGGGGGTGTAGCTCAGGAATAGAATGCCCCTGGGTTCCATCCCTAGTACTGCAAATAAATAAATAAATAAATAAATAAATAAATAAATATAAAACAGGCTCAAAGGAGGAAAAAATTATTAAAATTGGAATTTTCCCAATCATACGGAGACATCGCCTTTAGCCCTAAGGATGGGAGCCGCAGCGCATCTGTCAAAAGTGTACCACTTTGCAGGGCAAAAGACAAATAATTTGAGTCTCCGCTCAGCGACGGTGTGGCCGGGCTGCTGTCAGCTCTGGGCCAATTCTTTTCCCATTTTTCTTCTCTCATTTTTCTTTTCGAGGCACTTGTTTTTGTAGCTGTCTTTGTGGAATTTGCTTCTGTCCCCCCCCCCTTTTGTACTTCCTCCTTCCAGGAGGGTTGGGTCAGACTTAAGCGTGCACATACTAGGAAAGCCCAAAGAAATCCCGGCGTGGCGGTACATTCTATAGTCCCAATACTTGGGAGGCCGAGACAGGAGGATCACAGATTTGAGGCCAACCTCAGCAGTGTAGGGAGGCTCTCAGCAACCTAGCAAGACCCTGTTTCCTAACAAATAAATGAAAAGGGATGAGGAGGTAGCTGGTAGGTAGAAGGCCCTGGGTTGAATGTCCACTACCAGCCAGGCGTGGTGGTGCACACTTGTAATCCCAGGACTTGGGAAGCTGAGACAGGAGGAATGCAGGTTTGAGGCCGGCCTCAGCAATTTACTGAAGTCCTCTGTAACTTAGTGAGACCCTGTTTCAAAATAAAAAAAATAAAATAGGACTGGAGGTGTAGCTCAGAGGTAGAATGCCTCTAGGTTCCATCCCCAGTAAGAAAAAAAAATATATTTTACATATATTTAAAATATACATACATATACATACATACATACATACATACATACATACATACATATAGGGGGGGGGGAGAAAGAGAGAGAGAGGCGGGTCTGGGGTGGAACCCAGGGGCATTCGACCTCTGAGCTACATCCCCTGCCCTGTTTTTGATTTTTTATTTTGAAACAGGGCCTCACTAAGTTACAGAGGACCTAAGTAGCTGAGGCCGTCCGCGAACCATGATCTTCCTGTCTCAGCCTCCCCAATTCTGGGATTACAAGCGTGCGCCACCACGCCCAGCTTAAAATATATACTTAAATGTATCTGGGCGTGGTGGCGACGTAATCCCCGCGCTTGGGAGGTGGAGACAGGAGGATCGCACGGGTTTGAAGCCAGTCGCGTGCGCTGGCTTAAGAGACCCTGTTTCCAAATAAAAAAAGTATAAAAATAGGTCTGGGAGTGTAGCCCAGAAGTAGAAGGGTTTCCAGGAACCCCAGATCACTCACACTCACACACACACACACACACACACACACACACACACACACACAATTAAATGTATATAAATATTTTTTTTTCCTGGAGATGGAACCCAGGGGCATTCTACCTCTGACCTACACCCCCAACCCTATTTTTTATTCTTTCTTTTGAAACAGGGTCTCTCTCAGCCACAAAGGGCCTAAGTAGCTGAGGCTGGCCGCAAACCTACGATCCTCCTGTCTCGGCCTCTCGAATGCTGGGATTACAAGCATGCGCCACTACGCTCGGCATATATATAATTAATTTTTTTTTTGTGGTACTGGGGTTCCCGGAAGCCCTTCTCCCTCCGGGCCACACTCCCAGACCTATTTTTACATTTTTATTTGGAAACGGGGTCTCCTAAGCCAGCGCGCGCGGCTGGCTTCGAACCTGCGCGATCCTCCTGTCTCCGCCTCCCAAGCGCGGGGATGACAAGCGTGCGCCACCACGCCCGGCTATATAATTAATTTTTTAAAGATACATTTGGGCCATTCTTTGAGGCCCAAGAGCCTGGCTCAGACTCCCCATCCACAGTGACTTTCTGAGCAGTGAGTTGGGTCCGTGGGATTTCCGCCAGCGTCCTCTGAGTCCCACTAAGGGAAGATGGGCGTCCTCGGGGTTCGCCCTGGTTCCTCCAGCCTGGCTCTGCTCACCCGCGTGGCCGGGCGGCTCCCCTCCCGCCTTCAGCAGCGCGGGGCACCTGCCCGGGAGACAAGAGACAAGAGCGGGCAAAGCCTGGATCGGTAATTAGCACGCCCTCCTCTCCCTCCCTGACAGGCGCTTGGCAGAGCCGGGAGCCAGGCTCTCAACGTGGACGAGGCCTTCGGTCAGGAATGGAAGGCTGAGAGCTCGTCGGAGGAATCTGGATCAACGAGACTCGGAGAAGTGGGAGCCCAGGAACATTTTTAAAGGCTTTCCAAAGCCGGACGCGGTGGCATTGCTTGCGATCCCCGCGCTTAGGAGGCTGAGACAGGAGGATGGCAGGTTTGTGGACAGCCTCAGCTACTTAGTGACATCCTGTTTCTAAATAAAGAGCAGCCGGGCGTGGTGGCGCCCACTTGTCATCCCAGCATTCGGGAGGCTGAGACCGGAGGATCGCGGTTCGCGGACAGCCTCAGCTACTTAGCGAGGCCCTCCGCAACTCAGTGAGACCCCGTTTCAAAATACAGAATAAAAAATAGGGCAAGAGGTATAGCTCAGAGGTCGAATGCTCCTGGGTTCCATCCCCAGGCCCCCCAAAAATATAAAAAATAAAGAATAAAAATTAAGACTGGGACTGGGGGTATAGCTCAGAGGTCAAATGTCCCTAGGTTCCATCGCCAGTACACACACACACACACACACACACACACACACACACACACACAGTACACAATTCCCAAAACTCTCAGAACTAACCCGAATCTTTCCTCCTACCATGAATTTATTCATGAAAAGAGTCTTGATATCTACTTCTTGACTTAACCTGTATCATGGACTTATTAGTCACTGGTGTGTGTGTGTGTGTGAGTGTGTGTGTGTGTGTGTGTGTGTGTGTGTGTGTGAGTGTGTTGCTGAGGATGGAACCCAGGGGCATTCTACCTCTGAGCTACACCCCAGCCCTATTTTTTATTATTTATTTATTGCAGGTCTGGGGATGGAACCCAGGAGCATTCTACCTCCGAGCTACACCCCCTGCTCTATTTTTTATTCTTTATTTTGAAACGGGGTCTCACTGAGTTGCAGAGGGCCTCACTAAGTAGCCGAGGCTGGCCGCGAACCGCGATCCTCCGGTCTCAGCCTCCCGAATGCTGGGATGACGAGCGTGCGCCGCCACGCCCAGAAAATTGGAACATTTTAAATCTGGCCTGCTGGCGTTCAAAACTGAGAGCTGTTCTTATCAGAAAATTTTCTTTCGCTCCCCTCCCTGATTCCAGTCTCCGGGATCACAAGAGACTTAGCGCTTTGGGTTTCTTTGCTGTCGGGAACAGCTGGCGTGGCGCAGCCCCGCACAGGTACCAGAGCGCGAGGCCGAGGCCAGGTTCAAGGTGCCTCTATGCAAAAGTCCAGCTGAGAGGAATCCGTAGAGCTGATAACCACACCTGCAGAGTCCAAAAGGCCACGGCTAACAATCAGTGTTTTTCCTGAAGACATCCAGGGTTATCTCCGAGGGAAGGGAGTTTTCAGAGTTCTGTAGATGCCTGAGATAATTAGTGTAAAAAGCTTAACCCAGGTCAAAGCAACCTTGGCGAGATACCCGCGTTATCGCTCAGGATAATTACGGCAGCCGCCTAGCAGGTTACGGCTTTCGCCTTTGGCCCGAGCACCTCTCCTCTACCCTGAAGCCAATGAGGCCTTTTCAAATGTCAGCCAGAAAGCCGGGCATGGCGGCGCCTGCCTGTAATCCCTGTACTTGCGAGGTTCAGACGGGAGGATTGTAAATTTAAGGACAGCCTCTGCAAGTAGCGAGACTCTCATCAACCTAGCGAGACCCCCGTTTCAAAATAAAAATAAAATAGGGCCAGGCAGACGAGCGGAAATGGCTGTGTCTCGGCTGACTGTGTGCTATGTCCATACAAAAAGCATTTCCTCACGGTTAAAAAGTAAATGATGCAGCCGGGCGTGGTGGCGCACGCTTGTCATCCCCGCGCTCCGGAGGCTGAGACAGGAGGATCGCACGGGTTCGAAGCCAGCCTCAGCTACTTAGTGAGGCTCTCGGCAACTCAGTGAGACCCTGTTTCCGAATAAAATATAAAAAAGGTCTGGGAGTATAGCCCGGAGGTAGAAAGCCTCTGGGTTCCACCCTCAGTACCACACACACACACACACACACACACACACACACACACAAAGATGCTATCAATGCAGGCGTTAGTGCAGACGATTCTCAGATGATTTATACCCAAAGAAGGCTTAACCGAGGATGAATACAGTATGATTCAGCCTCGGTTAAGCCTTCTTTGTATGTATGATATGTATTCATACTGGGAATAAGCCGACTAGAAAAAAAATCAGGAGTGGCCACTTGGCCGCAGGAGGAGGTGTGATCCTGCCATCTTTCTTGAGTAGGGCGCGGTGTGTGTGGCCGCCGTTTCACTGGGTGTATTGAACTCCTGACCGCGGCTTATGAGCTGAAGGGCTTGGGATGCGGTCGCCGGTGCTCCATTGACTTTGAAATGCAACAAAATGGCCGGAGGGGCATGGTGTTACACGCCTGTTATTCCCGTATTTGGGAGGCTGAGACAGGAGGATCCCTGGTTAGAGGATAGCCTCCGCAATGTAGTGAGACCTTGTTTCAAAACAAAACAAGAAATAGCCGCGTGTGATGGCGCACTCGTAATCCCAGTACATGGAAGGCTGAGACGGGAGGATCGCAGGCTTGCAGCCAGCCTCAGCTACTTAATAAGGCTCTCCGCAGTTTACCGAGAGCCTATTCCAAAATAAAGAATAAAACAATAGGACTGGGGGTGTGGCTCGAGGGTAGAATGGCTCTGGGCTCAGTCCCCAGTTCCCCCCTTCCAAAAAAAAGGGGGGGGCAATTCAAACTCTCAGCGCAGCACACTAAGCTGGGCGTGGGGGCGCACGCTGGTAATCCCAGCATTTGGGAGGCTGAGACAGGAGGATCGCACAGGTTCACAGACAGCCTCAGGTACTTAGTGAGGCTCTCAGCAATTTAGTGAGACCCTGTTTCTAAAAAAAGTATAAAGCAGGTCTCGGGGAGTAGCCCAAAGATACAAGGCCCCTGGGTTCCACCCGAGTGCCACACAAAATAAGTAAATAAACGAATAAGATAGGTCTGGGGGTATAGCCCGGAGATAGAAAGCCCCTGGGTTCCACCCCCAGTACCACAAAATAAATAAATAAATTAATTAATTAATTATCAGGGCTGGGGTGTAGCTTGGAGGTTAGAATGCCCCTGAGTTTCATCCCCAGTCATGCAAAAAAAAAAAAAAGATTAAGGAATTTGTCAGAAAACAAGTGTGAGGGCGAGGCGGGTCCAACCCAGTTCTTCAGGGCCTAAATTCCGGGATCTTTCCACCGGCCGCAGGACAGGGAAGTAAATGTGTCTCAGTCTCCAGTTTAAGACAACCTCAGGCAGAAAGACCCAGGTGCTGGGGGCTCTGCGCTGAGGCCTCGAGTCCCAATCAGCCACCCGCCAAGGATGCCGGCGCCCCATCCCCGCCCGCAGGGGTCCCAAGGGACTCCACCCAACACGTGGATCCCGACACACTCGCACCCCGGTGCAGTGTCCCATATTCAAGGCCAGGCATGGTGGAGGCTGCCTAGAATCCCAGTACTTGGAAGGATAGCAGGGACTAGGCCAATCTCAGCAATTTAGTAAAGCTCTGTTTAAAAAGTAACTGGGCGTGCTGGCGCAGGCTTGTCATCCCCGCGCTTGGGAGGCTGAGACAGGAGGATCGCACAGGTTCGAAGCCAGCCTCAGCCACTTAGTGAGGCCCTCGGCAACTTAGTGAGATCCTGCTTCAAAATAAAGAATAAAAAGTTGAGCTGGTGTAATAAAAAATAAAAAATAATAAAAAATCATAAGCGTGGTGGCACACGCTTGTAATCTCAGCATTTGGGAGGCTGAGACAAGAGGATCATGGTTCACAGCCAGCCTCAGACACTTGGTGAGGCCCTCTGTAACTCAGTGAGACCCTGAATAAGCCGGCCGTGGTGGGCACGCTTGTCATCCCCGCGCTTGGGAGGCGGAGACAGGAGGATCGCGCAGGTTCGAAGCCCCTCGCTGGCTTAAGAGGCCCTGTTTCCAAATAAAAATATAAAAAATAGGTCTGGGAGTGTAGCCCGTAGGTAGAAGGGTTCCATCCCCAGTACCACCAAAAAAAAAGTTAAATTAAAAATAAAGAATAAAAAATAGGGCTGGGGGGTGTCGCTTGGAGGTAGAATGCCCCTGGGTTCCATCCCCAGTACAGACAGAGAAAGAAAAAGAAGGAAAGAAAGAAAGAAAAAAAGAAAGGAAGGAAGGAAGAGAAAGAAGGGAGAAAAGGGGAGGGAAGGAGGAAGGAAGGAAGGAAGGAAGGAAGGGAGGGAGGGAGGGAGGGAGGGAGGGAGGGAGGGAGAAGCCGGCTCAGAGGCCCGAGTGCCCCTTGACGGGCTGGCTGGGCCGCAGGCAGATGAACAGTAAGAATGCTGAGGGCCCGGCATGCTCAGCGCCCTGAGCGCCCGCCTGATCATTCACGATGACTTCTTTGTCCGGAGGGTTTTCTCGTCTTCCTTCCCGTCTCCAAAGTTGTATACACCACGAAAAGGACAGGGCTGGGCGGCCGCAGAAGGTCTTTTTGATTTTGTTTTATTTTTCCTGTGCGGGCCGTGTTTATCCACCCAAGAAAGTATTTTAAGTGCCTTGTTTCCATGAGGCCATCCTGAGCCATCCCTTGGTAGGGTGATTAAAGATTGCTTTTGGCAAGAGAAGAGAAGGCCATGTGTTTGTCGCTCCGCGGTGGCCAGCCTTTCCCAGGCGGTCTTCAAAGCGGAGATGTAAACACCGGGCAGACAGAGGAGTCCTGACCTCAGGCCGCTCTGCGGAGAGGGCACAGGCCCCACCTTGGCCTGGAACTGGGGAGGCGGACGGAGGCGCGGGGCGCGCTTCCCTGGGCTTTCCATTTTTTATTTTATTTTTGGAACTGGAGATTGAACCCAGGGGCATTCTACCTCCAAGTCACACCCCCGACCCTATTTTATTTTTTATTTGGAAACAGAGTCTCACTAAGTTGACGAGAGTCTTACTACTTGCGGAGGCCGTCCTCCAACCTACGACCCTCCTCTCTCAGCCTCCCGAGTACTGGGGTGGCAAGCGTGCGCCACAGTACCTGGCTTCCAGGGCATTTGTCCGCTGGGTCTTCTGTCTTGTGTGAGAGACTTCTCTCCCATCCCATCAGAGTTTAGACAATCAGGGGCCACACAGGTGAGCTATCTCCTCCATGTTCGCAGTAGTCCAGGGGCAGTTCTACCTCTGAGCGACACCCCTAGCCCTATTTTTTTATTTTTTATTTTGAAACAGGTTTTATTAAGTTGTGGAGAGCCTCCCTAAGTAGTAGCTGAGGCTGGCCGCAAGTCTGGATCCTCCTATCTCAGCCTCTCAAATGCTGGGATTACAAGCATGCGCCACCACACCTGATTTCCAACCCTATTTTATTTTTTAATTCGTTGTTTTTGAAACAGGGTCTCACTAAGTTGCGGAGAGCCTCACTAAGTAGCTGAAGCTGGCCGTGAACCTGCGATCCTCCTGTCTCAGCCTCCCAAGTACTGGGATTACAAGCAGGCACCATCCACCATGCCTGGCCCCCCCTATTTAAAAAAAAATTTTTTTGAAACAGGGTCTCACTAGGTGGGTGAGACTCTCTCAGTACTTGCTGAGGCTGGTCTTGAACCTGCGACCCTTCTCATCTCAGCCTTTCAAATACCAGGGTCACAGGCCTGCACCACCGGCCTCTCCTCACTACTATGTTTCCTGAAGGAGGGCAGATCGTGGCCAGGGCTGGGAGGAGAAGCTGAATTAACTGGAGGCCCCCACTCTCCTGTGCCCAGAGAAGCAGAAACTGAGGCGGGCATGGTGGCACACGCCTATAATTCCAGCACTTGGGAGGCTGAGACTGGAGGAACAAAGGTTGAAGGCAGCCTCGGCAACAGAGAGGGATTGTCAGCAACCTAATGAGACCCTGTCTCAGAACCAAAAAGAAAAAAAACATAATAATAAAGAGGGCCGGGGGGACGCCTGGCGTGGTGGCGCACGCTTGTCATCCCAGGATGCGGGCGGCTGAGACAGGAGGATCTCAGCTTGCGGACGGCCTCAGCTACTTAGTGAGGCCCTCTGCAACTCAGTGAGACCCAGTTTATATTAAATCCAGGGGCATTTGTTTTTAATGTCTGCACCACACTCCCAGCCCTATGTTTTACTTTTTTATTTTATTTGTTTATGGTGCTGGGAATTGAATCTGGGGGCATTCTACCTCATTCTACCTCTGACCTATACTTTTCGTGGTACCTAGGGGCTTTTTTTTATTTTTAACTCCGGGCTAAACTCCCAGACCTATTTTATATTTTATTTAGAAACAAGGTCTCACTAAGTTCCTGAGAGCCTCACTAAGTAGCTGAGCTGCGCCATCCTCCTGTCTCAGCCTCCCAAGCACTGGGATTACAAGCGTGCGCCACCACGTCTGGCATAAATCATTTTTTGTGTGTGTGATACTGGAGGTGGAACCCAGGGGCTTTCTTCCTCTGGGCTACACTCCCAGACCTATTTTATATTTTATTTGGAAACAGGGTGTCACTAAGTTGCCGAGAGCCTCACTAAGTAGCTGAGGCTGGCTTCGAACCTGTGCGATCCTCCTGTCTCAGCCTCCCAAGCGCAGGGATGACGAGCGTGCGCCACCACGCCCGGCTCATAAATCTTACTAAATTTTTGAGGCTGTTCTTGAACCTGTGATGCCCCTGTCTCAGCCTTCCAAGTACTGGAGTTGCAGGTGTGCACTACCATATCCGTTCCCCCATGGTACTGGGGATAAAACCCAGAGGCATTCTACCTCCGAACCACACGCCCAGCCCTATTTTTTATTTTGAAACAGAGTGTCACTGAGTTGTAAAAGGCCTCGCTAGGTAGCTGAAGTTGCTCAAAAACCGCGATCCTCCCACCTCAGCCTCCCAAATGCTGGGATTACAAGTGTGGGCCACCATGCCTGGCTTGATGGTTTATTTCTTAATTTGAAACAGAGCTTCGCTAACCTGCGATCCTCCTGACTCAGCCTCCCAATCGCTGGGATTACAAGCGTGCTCCACCACGCCCGGTTTATTTTCTTTTTTTCTTTCTTTCTTTCTTTCATTCTTTTTTTTTTTTTTTGCGGGTCTGGAGATGGAGCCCAGGGACATTCGACCTCCGAGCTACACCCCCTGCCCTATTTTTATTCTTTATTTTGAAACCGGGTCTCACTGAGTTGCAGAAGGCCTCACTAAGTAGCTGAGGCTGTGCACAAACCACGATTCTCCCGTCCCAGCCTCCCGAATGCTGGGATTACGAGCGTGTGCCACCACGCCCGGCTGATTTTCTTATTTTGAAACAGGACTTCGCTAACTTGCTGGGGCTGGCCTCCCATCTGCAGTGCTCCCGTCTCAGCCTCCCCCATGACCCGGGATTGCAGGCATGCACCACCAGGTCACGCCCGGCTTCTCCCCACATCTCATGGCCAAGTTTCTCTTTCTTTGCTTCACCTAGTATCCTTGTTTGGGTGCTGGGTATGGAACTCGGGGTCCACCTGCTGAGTTCTCACCCATGCTAGGAGCCCCAGCCCTGGCTGGGCACGTTGGGGAAGCCATATGAAGCAGAAACACCCAAAGGTCGGTATAACGAGCTCTCAGTCCTGGCCACCTCCCTAGCCTGGAGACCCGGCTTCCAGCAAGGTCGCCGTAATCCCTGCAGCTAAGTATCTTTGAAGTGACCATCTGATCCGCCTCCAGGATCTCGGGAGCATTACCCTCACCCAGGCCTATCTCCCAAACTATTGTAACAAGTAGATGAGATTAAAGAAAAAGGGCGTGTGTGTGCAGGCAGCTTGCAAGTCAAGAATTTCTGTCCCGCTCCCGGGCAGGGAAGAAATCAGCCTGCATCTAGATAAGGTTACCAATGGCCCCAATGCGTTCCCGGAACAGTCTGAGGTCCAGGTCCTCTTGGATTCAAAATGGCACCTGCAAGCCGGGCGTGGCGGCACACGCTTGTAATCTCAGCATTTGGGAGGCTGAGACCGGAAGATCATGGTTCGCAGCCAGACTCAGCTAGTTAGTGAGGCCCTTTGCAACTCAGTGAGACCCGGTTTCTAAATAAAGAATAAAAAATAGGGTTGGGGGTGGAGCTCGGAGGTAGAATGCCCCTGGGTTTCATCCCCAGACCTGCAATAAATAAAGAATAAAAAATAGGGCTGGGGTGTAGCTCAGAGGTAGAATGCCCCTGGGTTCCATTCTCAGCAACACACACACACACACACACACACACACACACACATCCTTAGCGTGGACCTGAGAGGGAAGGATTGGACCTCTCGTTTTCGGAGATCGATTGAGGGGTTCTGTAACTTGCAGTCGTAGACCTAACGTGGAAAGCTGGGCCGACGGGATGGGGCACCTTCGTGCTTTGATTATTGTCTGTCTCCTTCAGGGAAGCATCTGTTAAAATCTCTTACCCATCTTGGAGTTGGGTCACTTGTCTCCTCGTGACAGACTTGATGGCAGCACTTTTAATATTCGAAGCACCTGTCCTTTGTCAGATCAGTGATTTACACAGATTTCCCTGCATATTATTTTTCTTTTATCTTTTTCTTTTTTCTTTTTTCTTTTTTTGCGGGTCTGGGTTTGGAACCCAGGGGCATTCTACCTCCGACTACACCCCCTGCCTTATTTTTTATTCTTTATTTTGAAACAGGGTCTCACTGAGTTGCAGAGGGCCCCACTAAGCAGCTGATGCTGTCCTCGACCCGCGATCCTCCCATCTCAGCCTCCCGAATGTTACAAGCACACCCAGCTTTTTATTTTCTTAACAACGTGTTTCAAAGAACAGAAGATTTTGTTTATTTGTTTCTGTTTTTGTATTTTTGTGGTGCTGGGGATGGAACCCAGAGGCACTGTACATCCGAGCTACACCCCCAGCCCTAGTTTATTTATTTTGAAACAGGGTATTGCTAAGTTGCTGGCAACCTTACTAAATGCATAAGGCTGGCCTCAAACCTGCAATCTCCCGTCTCAACCTCCAAGTACTGAGTCACAGGTAGACTACACCACGCCCTGTTGTGGTGGGTGAATAGCTGAAAATACAGATAGGGGTTTTAGGAGGGAGGTAAAAACACCAACCGAGTTATCAGAGACCGCTGTTTTATTAGGCCCCAACCCCAGTACCCTCCGGAGAGTCAGCCGGCCGTGGGGAAGGGACCGCCGGGCCACGCGTCTGGAGCGTCGCGCACAGTCCTGATCGGCCGGCTGGGTCACGTGGCGGATCGGAGGCACCGCTGTTTTATAGGCTCGCCGATTCTCTCGCGACATCCTGAGTCTCGCGATGTTTGGAGTCTGGAGGCACCAGAAGTCTCGCGATATCTCCGCTTCTGGTTCCTGGGGTTCGGCTGCGAGATCATGTGGGGGAGGGACCCAACTTATCAGTGGGCTTTTTTTCTTTTGGGGGGGAGCTAGGGATTGAACCCAGGGGCATTCGAACACCGAGCTACACCCCCTGCCCTATTCTTTATTCTTTACTTTGAAACAGGGTCTCACTGAGTTGCACAGGGCCTCACTAAGTAGCTGAGGCTGTCCGCGAACCTGCAATCCTCCAGTCTCAGCCTCCCAAATGCTGAGATTACAAGTGTGCGCCCGCCACCACACCCGGCTTCCTATTTTATATTTTATTTGGAAACGGAATCTTACTAAGTTGCCGACAACCTCACTAAGCTGCCGAGGCTGGCTCCGAACCTGCGATTCTTCTGTCTCAGCCTCCCAAGTACTGGGATTACAAGCGTGAGCCATCGTGCCTGGCTCTACTATTATATTTTAGCAATTTTACTCTGGTATTTTCTTAAGAAGAAAATTATATGTTCACAAAAAGACTTACACTTGAAGGCTCATGTTGGCATTATTCATAACAGGTAAAAAGTGGGGTTAACTGAGCCCAGGCAACAGTGAGGAAGAATCTTAAAATTATCCTGGTGAAATGGGTCTCAGTGGTGCACACAGGTTCAAGACCAGCCTCAGCAACTTGGAGAGACCTTCGGCAACTTAGTGAGACCCTGTTTCAAACTAAAAAGTAAAATAGGAAGCCGGCCGTGGTGGCTCACGCTTGTAATCTCAGCACTTGGGAGGCTGAGACAGGAGGATCACACAGGTTCAAAGCCAGCCTCAGCTACTTAGTGAGGCTCTCAGCAACTTAGTGAGACCGTTTCCAAATAAAATGTAAAATAGGTCTGGGAGTATAGCCTGGAGGTAGAAAAGCCCCTGGGTTCCACCTCCAGTACCACAAAAATAAATAAATAAATATGAAAAATAAAATCGGGCTGAGGGCGTAACTCAGAGGTAGAATGGCCCTGAAGTACAATCTCCAGGACCAAAAAAAAAAAAAAAAAAAAAAAATCATTGTGCTGAGTCAAAGAAACCAGACATAAGGGAATTCACACTGGGTGATTTCATTTATGTAAACTCTAAAAATAATCAGGTCCCTCTACAATGACAGGAAGTAGATCAATGGCCGGGCAGGAGCGGCGTGTTCAGCGTCCAGCTGGGGATGGGCAGGAGGGAGCTCGGAGACGCAGAGAAAAACGTTCTGGCTGGGAACGTGGCTCAGGGTGGAGCGCTTAGCCCGCCCGGCACCAGGCCGGGGTTCAGTCGCCCGCACTGAAAAAGAAAGAGTAGACACCCCGGCGTGGTGGCGCACGCTCGGCATCCCGGCATTCGGGAGGCTGAGACCGGAGGACCGCGGTTCACGGGCAGCCTCAGCTACCTAGTGAGGCCCTCCGTAGCTCAGTGAGACCCTGCTTCAAAATAAAGAATAAAGAGAGGACCAAAGGTGTAGCTTGGAGATGCAGTGCCCCTGGGTTCCGTCCCCAGACCTGCAGAATAACAGTAATCATAATAAATTAATTACAAGATGCTAACAGTTATCAAAACTCATTGACCTGCACACCTAAAATGGGTTCCGTTTATTCTGTGTAAATGACATCTTTGTGTGTGTGTGTGTGTGTGTGTGTGTGTGTGTGTGTGTGCGGCACTAGAGATTGAACCCGGACGCATCCTACCTGTGAGCTAAACACCCAGCCCGATTTTATTTCTTATTTGGAAACGGGGTTTCACGGCGCTGTGGAGGCCAGCTTCGATCCTGCCATCCTCCTGTCTCAGCTTGAGAGCACAAGCGCGTGCCACCGTGCCAGATATAAGTTACATCTTGGTAAAGTACACTTTTATTTATTTATTTCACTATTCATTCATTTATTGTGGTGCTGGAGATTGAACCCAGGGATATTCTAGCTCTGAACTACACCTCCAGCCCTATTTCATTTCTTTCTTTCTTCCTTCCTTCCTTCCTTCCTTTCTTTCTTTCTTTCTTTCTTTCTTTCTTTCTTTCTTTCTTTCTTTCTTTCTCTTTCTTTTTGCAGTACTAGGGATGAAACCCAGGGGTATTCTACCTCCGAGTGACACTCCCAACCCTACTTTTTTATTCTGTTTCTTTTTTTCAGGTCTGGGGATGGAACCCAGGGGCATTCGAACTCTGAACTACACCCCCAGCCCTCTTTTTATTCTTTATTTTGAAACAGAGTCTCACTGAGTTACAAAGGGCCTCACCAAATAGCCCGAGTTGTCTTTGAACCGTGATCCTCCTGTCTCAGCCTCCCAAATGCCGGGATTACGGGCCTGCGCCACCACGTCCGGTTCTCATTTTTATTTTTGAAACAGGGTCTCGCCAGGTTGATGAGAGTCACTACTTGCCGAGGCTGGGCTCGAACCTGCAATCCTCCTATCCCAGCCTCCCAAGCACTGGGATTGCAGGAGTATGCCACCATGCCCGGCTTACAGTAGACTTTTAAAACAGAGGAGAGAGAGAGAGAGAGAGAGAGAGAGAGAGAGAGAGAGAGAGAGAGAGAGAGAAAGAAACAGGAGCTGGCTCAGGGTAGGGCCAGAGGAGGAGCCGGAGCCACTGGTCCCCACAGTGGGGGACAGAGATGACCAGTGTCCGGAGGCAGGGCAGAAGGATGCGCTGCTCCGCCTGCCTTTGGTCGTTTGTTGTTCCTGCTGAGCTGGCCATCCTCCTGGCGGGCAGGCCCTGGTTCCTAGCGCAGGACCACCTCCCACGCGGCCGCGCTGTCTCCCCTGCTGACTCAGCCAGGGTTATCAGTGAACAAAGGCCTTGTCTTCCGGCCGGGTCTCTGCGGGCTGACGTGCACACTCAGGAAGTGTGCGCGGGCCCAGGTGACCAGGAGACTCCCGCGATCCGCCCTCGCCCGCCCTCGGAGGCTCCTGGTTGAATTAGGGATTAGGGCCCGTGCGGACCCAACGCGACTTCCTGCCCACTTGATGGTATCTGCAAAGACCGCTGCCAGAAAAGGTCACGTCCACACTCGCGCACGTAAGAACATGTGTGTGTTTGTGCGTGAGAGACAGAGACAGACTGGAGCATCTACCGCCAAACTACACCCCAGTTCTTTGTGTGTGTGTGTGGGGGGGGGATTGGGGCTGGAACCCAGGGGCATTCCACCTCCGAGCTACACCCCCAGCCCTATTTTTTAGCTTTTATTTGGAAACAGGGTCTCACTGAGTTGCCGAGAGCCTCACTCAGTAGCTGAGGCTGGCTTCGAACCCGCGCAATCCTCCTGTCTCAGCCTCCCATGCGCGGGGATGACAAGCGTGCGCCGCCACGCCCGGCTCTATTCTTTATTTTGAAACAGAGTCTCTCTCTATTTCGGGGAGGGGGCTGCTCATTTGCCTAGGCAGGCCTTGAACCTAGGATCCTCCTGTCTCAGCCTCCCAAGTGCCGGGGACGTCAGTCTGGCACCACCACGCCCGGCTTATCTTTGATTTTGAGACAGGGTCTCCGTGAACTCGGAATCCTCCTGCCTCAGCCTCCTGATTTTCTGGGGTTACAGCCTAATGTCCCTGTTTTAGCGATGGGGGGAGCTTCCTCTAGTGACCTAGGATTGTAAGCAGCCCTTCTCTGCCACGTTCATTGTCCCTCTTTGGGTTTTAAAGTCTAGTCACATCATCAAAATGGCCACTGGCGCTTCCTGGAAAACTTGGCAGTGTGTTTTACTGTATTTTTTTTTTTTATAAATGGTTTTTGATTTTTTTTTCCTCTAGTTCCCCTCAACCCAGACTTCGTTTGTTCTTTTATGACTAAGGATATTTATCTCCTGCTCGCTTTAGAAGTTTATGAGCTCTTTTTCCTTTAAATTCCAGGCCAGGGTCAGTTCTCTTTGGGGTGTGATGTCACCGAGCGTTGCCTAGCTACCACGTGACATCATCAGATTAACCCGGGGGTCCTGCAAGGGGTACAACGCAGAGAACTCTTTCAAACTGTCTTTTTCTGTCTTTTTCTTTTTCTTTTTCTTTTTTTTTTTTTTTTTTTTTTGTACTGGGGATTGAACCCAGGGGCACTCTATCTTCAAACTACAAACTACACCCCCAGCCCTTTTTATTTATCTTTTTTTTTTTTTTTTTTTGCGGGTCTGAGGCTGGAACCCAGAGGTATTTGACCTCTGAGCTACACCCCCTGCCCAATTTTTTATTCTTTATTTTGAAACCGGGTCTCACTGAGTTGCAGAGGGCCTCACTGAGTAGCTGAGGCTGGCCTCGAACCGCGATCCTCCTTTCTCAGCCTCCGCAGTGCTGGGATTGCAAGCGTGCGCCGCCACGCCCGGCTATTTATTTTTCTTTTGCAATACCATCTCCCGAAGATGATGAGGGTCTCGCTATATTGCTGAGGCTGGCCTCCAACCTGCAATCCTCCTGTGTTAGCCTCCCAAGAACTGGGATTCGAGGCATGCACCAGCACCTCACCTGACCTGAAACTGCCTTTTGTTTCTGCAATAGGCTACTGCTTTAGGGAAAGAGTTTTGGAACTTGTGAGACGCCAAAAAAAAAAAAAAAATAGATTTACTTCAACCCCTGGCCCCCCGATGCCACCAACCCCTAAAAGCCAGGCCACATTGAGAGGCTTCTGGCCTCTGAAGAGAGAGGAGAGAGGCTGGAGAAATAACCATGTTCCTAGATACCAGAGAGACCACCAGAAAGCCCCAAGGAGCAAACACATCTGCCATAACCCAGCCCCTGCGTCCGATCGCGTTTCGTGAGCTTCCCGGGTCTTTAATCGACTACGGTACAAGAGTAAAAGTTCCAGGTGCTTAGTTTCAAAAGTCTTCTTCTTTATTTTTATTTATTTTATTTTATTTTGGCAGTACTGAGGATGGCCCTCAGGGGCATTCTACCTCCGAGCGACACCCCTTGCCCTATTTTCTTTATTCTTTCTTTTGAAACAGGGTCTCACCGAATTGCAAAGGGCCTCGCTAAGTGTTAGCTGAGGCTGGCCTCGAACCGCGACCCTCCGGTCTCAGCCTCCCGAATGCTGGGATGACGAGCGCGCGCCACCACGCCCCGCAAAAGGCTTCTTTAAAAAAAAAAAAAAAAAAACTAAAGAGAGAGGGAGGAAAAAAGGAACAAACGCAAAAAGAACTCGGCGGACAGTTTTTATACCATTAAACGGCATCTTGAAAAATGTCCATCCCTCCCGGCCTCCCTCCCCCGCCCCCGGGTCAGGGGAAGAGGGAAAAAAAATGTGTTTTTATTCTGAACATGTGTCAGGAGGACCTCCTCCTGCAAACTCGGTGCCCACAATAAGTACATTTGTGTAGTCATTAATGTGAGAGCAGAGACGCAGGTTTTGCCAAAGGCCGCCGCGGGTCGGGGCCGTTCAGCAGGTCGACGTCGCGCTTTCCGAGTGTGGCCCGCGTCGCGCGCTGGAATTTAGCGTTTTGTCATCTAACGACCCGGCGAAAAGCCGGGATCAGACCTAAAACAGTTCCCAAGGCTTTCTTCTTGGCAGATCTTGCAAGGAAACTCCATGCAGAAGGAATGTCAAGACCTCTGTAATTAGATTTTGCAGAGAGGGGCGGAAGATTGCCGGGCCCAGTTTTTATTTTGTCTCTGGGAGGACCCCCGAGTGACGCGTCTGGGCGGTCAGGGCGCTCACCATCTGGCTCCTTGGGTTACCTAGCTGGGTATTCACTTTGTTTTGTTTTGTTTTGTTTTGTTTTATTTGGCCCTAGGGATGGAACCCAGGGGCCTTCTACTGCCAAGCTACACCCCCAGCCCTATTTTTTAAATGTGTATTTTGAAACGGGGTCTCACGACGTTGTGGGGGAATCTCGCTAAATTGCTGAGGCTGGCCTCCGATTGTGATCCTCCTGTCTCAGCCTCCCAAGCGCCCAAGCGTTTCGATTACAGACGTGCGCCCTGGCGCCGGGCATTGGGAAGCAGCTCTCCATCCGCCTCCGGTTGTGTGTGGTATGGGCCTGCTTGCCGGGGGCCGTTTGCGCGTGTTTGTAGGTGCGTGCGCAGGGGATGGGGCAAGGCTGGCCCACAGCACGTTCCTCTTGGACTTCAGAGGCCTCTCTGCGCTGACCACGTATCCGACGCGTTTACAACTTAGGTGTGTGCCCGGCCGAGCAACTGGGAACTGTGTTTCTTATGCCGGATACTCTCCAAAGAGCAGCGTCTCGTCCCCCAAAAACCCTCTTTGGGGTTCACAAAGGGAAATGCATCATAAATCTCCAGACAGGCTAGAATCTGGGGAGTCTCAGAGAAGGGCCTGGGGCCTGGGCATCTAGGAAAGGCTTGCTTTTTTTTTTTTTTTGGTGGTCCTGGGGATAGAACCCAGGGGCATTCTACCTCTGAGCGACACCCCCAACCCTATTTTTTATTCTTTTTTTGTGTGTGTGTGTGTGGTACTGGGGGTGGAACCCAGAGGCTTTCTACCTCCGGGCTATACTCCCAGACCTCTTTTTATATTTTATTTGGAAACAGGGTCTTACTAGGTTGCTAAGAGCCTCACTAAGTAGCTGAGGCTGGCTTCGAACCCCATGCAATCCTCCTGTCTCAGCCTCCCGAATGCTGGGATGACAAGCGTGCGCCACCACGCCCGGCTCTATTTTTTTTATTCTTTATTTTGAAACAGGGTCTCACTGAGCTGCAGAGGGCCTCATTAAGTAGCGGAGGCTGGCCGCAAACCGCAATCCTCCTGTGTCGGTCTCCCGAATGCTGGGACGACAAGCGCGCGCCACCGCGCCAAGCCAAGGCTAGGAAGGGCTTTCTGATGAGCACCCCGCCCCGGCCTGAGTCACCTTCTCCGGGGCAGCTCGGGTCGAGGTGGGATGGCTCCTGGCCTGTGGGGTTTCTGTGTCCCCGGCCCCCTCCCCTCTCCACGCTGACAGCGGAGAACAGATGTTCCCCTCTTTATAGAAGCTGACCAGCTGGGGCGGCTGCGGCAGCGCCCACAGAGCCCTTCCCCAACACGGATGCCGGGGGAGGCGCCCGGGATAAACCTGGGCTCTCTCAGGCACACTGCTTGCTTCCAGAAACTTCCTTAGGGTTTCCTGAAAGAGGCTGTCGAAGAAAACACAGACTGTCTAGAGTCTTGGCCGCTGGCACCCAGGTGGCCACATCGGTGTCCGCAGACCCCAGCGCAGGACGGCGGTGCTCGGGCTCTTTGGCGGTGGTGACGGGGTGGGGGAGTGGCGCAGGGGGGAGATACAAAGCTCAGATTTTTTTCTTTTTCTTTTTCCTTTTCTTTCTTATTTTCTTTTTTTTTTTATCCCCCCCTGAGTTATACCTCCAGCTGTTTTGTTTTGAAGCAGGGTCTCGCTGGGTGTCTGAGAGCCTCACTAAACCGCCCAGGCTGGCCTCCAACATGCAATCCTCCTGTCTCGGCCTTCTCAGTACGGGGATTACACAGGTGCGCCACCAGGCCCGGGGTCAGCTTGTCCTCTAAAGGGGAGACGAGAGGCGAGCTGGGAAGGTCGCGGGTAGGGCTGGCTTTTCTTCTCCAGAAAACTCAAAGGCCGCTTCTTTTAGGAAGTCTAGACCCCCGCGCGCGTCGGGTCCGGTCCTTGCTCAAGCGGGGTTTGCAGTTTACTCTCCCTGGCGGGCAGCTGGGGGTGGAGCAGACGCCGAGGCAGGAGACTGGGTTCAACGCAGGCCCCGTCACGTCTGTCTGGGGAGTGCGTGTGCGAGCGAGTGTGTGTGTTTGTACAAGGGCTGACGACGTGTTCTGTGGTACGGTTATGGTCCCTGCAGCTTTACAAACAGCCGGAGGGAGGGATTCCAGAAGGATCCTTTGAATACAGCGGCTCATGACCTGTCCACTACAGGGTTTGGGCAGGAGCTGAAACCTGCATCACATCAAATGAAATTTTATTTATTATTAATTTTCATTCTTTTTTGTACTGGGGATTGACCCCGGGGATGTTCTACCTCCAAGTTCTGTCCCCAGCTCTTTTCTTTTTTTCTCTTCTTCCTTCCTTCCTTCCTTCCTTCCTTCCTTCCTTCCTTTCTCTCTCTCTTTCTTTCTTTCTTTCTTTCTTTCTTTCTTTCTTTCTTTCTTTCGATGGTACTGGGGTTCCTGGAAGCCCTTCTCCCTCCGGGCTACACTCCCAGACCTATTTTTACATTTTTATTTGGAAACAGGGTCTCCTAAGCCAGCGCGCGCGGCTGGCTTCGAACCCGTGCGATCCTCCTGTCTCCGCCTCCCAAGCGCGGGGATTACAGCGTGCCCACCACGCCCGGCTTGCTTTCTTTCTTTTTTTTTTTTAATGGTACTGGGATTCGACCTAGGGGCATCCTACCTCCAAGTTACACCCGCAGCCCCAGTTTGTATTCTTTATTTGAAAACAGGGTCTCACTAAATTGCGGAGGCCCTCATAAGTAGCTGAGGCTGCCTGCAAACCTGCGATCCTCCCGTCTCAGCCTCCCAGGCGCTGGGATTACAAGCATGCGCCGCCACGCCCGGCCTCTGATTGAGTTTTAATTGTGTTCGCCTCAAAGTGCTCCCCACAAGCCAGCTGAATTCTTGGCAGCCCCCCAGGGCCCTGGCCTCTCTGGTGTCTCCTCCCAGCCGCCCTTGGAGGGGCCAAGTGGACCCCAAAGTGCATCTGTGGAACTTTGTACAGGGCGCCCAACATGATCATGAACTGTCTTTAGGGTTCATATCTTCCTAGGACAGAGGGGCCCAGGCAGGCTTAGCTGTAGGCTCAGGTGTCTACTGTCTACACAGAGGAAGCTGGCCTTCTTTACCATCACCTCCAGCCCTCGAAGGTCACACATTCAGTCAGCAAACATCTTTTTTTGTGTGTGGCCCTGGGGATGGAACCCAGGGGCATTCTACCTAAGCTATACCCCCTGCCCTATTATTTATTTATTTATTCATTTATTTTTCAGGTCTGGGGATGGAACCCAGGGGCATTCGACCTCCGAGCTATACCTCCTACCCTATTTTTTATTCTTTATTTTGAAACAGGGTCTCACGGAGTTGCGGAGGGCCTCACCAAGTAGCTGAGGCCACGAACCGCGATCCTCCGGTCTCAGCCTCCCGAATGCTGGGATGACAAGCGTGCGCCCACCACGCCTGGCTTTTTTATTTTATTTGGAGAAAAGGGTCTCGCTACTCTGCTGACGCTGGCTTCGAACCTGCGAACCTCCTTTCTCAGCCTCCAAAGTACTGGGATTGCAGGCGTACACCAACGAACCTGGCTGGTCCCCTATTTTCCGGGCCACTGTGAACTCTCCCAAGCTGGAAGCTTCAAGAATTCCTGAAACTACTTAATTTACCCCCATTGGTGTTGCCTTTCAACCCCACAGCAAAAGAGAGGTTGGTGGGTGGAAAAGCGCCCACCTTAAAAAAAAAAAAATCGATAAGACATTCTCCTTCCTGTCCTTCCTGATAAATCACGCTGACCCACCCCGTGTCGAGCGGCCCCGGAAGGCGCTCCATAAACATACGGCAGCAGAGCCTTTGCCAGAGGACCCCGGGATGACGGAATGGCAGGAAAATATACGATGGTGTTAGCAGACAGAGGTGGCTGTCAGTTTGGGGGCCCTCCAGAGTTCAAGCATGCCCATAAAAGTTACTCAGCAACCGGGAGACTCCCCTGGGAGAAAGAGATCTCCCTCCAAATCCAGCCTGTCACCCAGCGTCAGGAACCGGGGTATCCGTGTCGGAGGGAACCAAGGTGGCCGGGAATTGAACAGAGATGCTTCCTTCATTGATTTAGGGCTTCAGATCTTCCCAAAAAAGAAAAAGAAAAGTCCCTCAGGGGTCCTCGAGGGTCCTCGAAAAGTCAGGTCAGAGAGGACAAGCTGGGAAATCGAGCTCCTGGGCCCGGTGGGAAGCAAGGACCAGGCCCAGTTGCTGCTGTCAAACAGGGCTAACGGCCAGGTCCCACGCACGCATGACCTCGGGTTCACTGCAGCCCCGAGGATCAAAAGAGGCGGCCGGTCCGCCCAGCCCGGCCTCCCCATCGCCTGGCTCAAAGCGCCCGGCTTCCAGGCTGCTCTGGCTCCCACGAACCCAGAGGCTGGTGCCGAGAACTGAAAAGGCCCAGCACCTACATAATGAATCAAGACCCACAAGGACCAGCCCAGTGACCCGTAAATAAGATAAGATTACTACGTGTGTGTGTGTGTGTGTGTGTGTGTGTGTGTGTGTGTGTGCTGGAATGGAACATACAAGCCACACCACCCCCTCCCCTCAGCCCTTTTTATTTTATTTTTTTGGTTTGGAAACACGGTCTCACTAAGGTGCTGAGGGGCT
Source organism: Muscardinus avellanarius (assembly GCF_963383645.1). Lineage (NCBI taxonomy): Eukaryota > Metazoa > Chordata > Mammalia > Rodentia > Gliridae > Muscardinus > Muscardinus avellanarius. The sequence continues at coordinate 9,267,038 of NC_137807.1, read as the reverse complement.
CCCTAAGTGGGTGAAGCTGGGCTCGAACCTGCGATCCTGCTGTCTCAACCTCCCAAGTACTGGGATTACAGATGTGCACCACCGCATCCCAAGAGATATTACTTTATTTATTACTTTATTTATTTATTTTTGTGGTACTGGGGATAAAACCCAGGGGCATTCTACCTTCGAGCTACACCCCCAGCCCTAGTTTTTTATTTTTTATTTTGAAACACGGTCTCACTGAGTTGCAAAGGGCCTCGCTAGCTGAGGCTGGCCGTGAACCGCGATCCCTCTGTCTCAGCCTCCCAAGTACTGGGATCACAGGCGTGCGCCGCCACGCCCGGCTCATCACCAACTTTTATTGTTTTGAATCTGGCTTCTGCATAGCCTGGTGTGTGTGTGTGTGTGTGTGTGTGTGTGTGTGTGTGTGTGTGTGCCATAGACACACGGTTGCTGGAGACCGGGACAGAATCCTCAGTTGGAAAACTCAGATGGATTTCAGTCAGGGCCTGGGTTCAGCGAGAGGCCAGTCTCCCCCGAAACGTAAACCAGTTCCAGCCAGGGCTAGGTGAACACTTACCAGACAGACAGACAGACGTATGGGCCACACGGAGGTTCAGCTCCGACACACACGCGCGTGCGCGCACGCACGCGCACACACACTAATTTTGCGCTTAACTGTCATAAAAAGTAAGACACTTAGACGAGGGTGAGGGGTCAGCAGCGGGAAATATTATTTTCTGTTATTAATTATACCTTATCCATGCCACCCGGGCCACGCTCACCTTAGATAAAGTTGCAGTCCTGCTTTATGAGGCAGCCTCTGGGATCGTGCACGGGGTGGGGGCGAGGGGGCTTCAGATGGAGACCAAGGAGAGCTCAGCGTGGGGAAGGGGCGGGGGTCCCGTGTTCCCAGCCCCGCTCCCTCCCGGACCCTTTCCAGGGCTGAATCTGCACAATTTTGACAGAGCTGGCTGAGGAGGCCACAGGAACCCGGTCCCTGGACCTGCGGGCTCCTGAGCAAGCTCGGGGTTTCCAGATAAAAGGAGAAGATCGGAAAGAAAAGAGGGGTGTGAGCGACACAGGCCAGAAGGAAGGGCCGAGGAGGGGCTTGAAGTTCAGGTCCAAATGCGCTTCACCGGCCGGGCGTGGTGGCGCACACTTGTCATCCCAGCATTCGGGAGGCTGAGACCGGAGGATCGCGGTTCGCGGCCAGCCTCAGCTACTTAGCGAGGCCCTCTGCAACTCAGTGAGACCCGGTTTCAAAATAAAGAATAAAAGCCAGGTGTGGTGGCGCACGCTTGTAATCCCCGCGCTTGGGAGGTGGAGACAGGAGGATCGCGCTGGAGACCCTGTTTCCAAATAAAAATAGGCCAGGCGTGGTGGTGCAAGCTTGTCATCCCAGCATTCGGGAGGCTGAGACCAGAGGATCGCAGTTCGCGGACAGCCTCAGCTACTTAGTGAGGCCCTCTGCAACTCAGTGAGACCCGGTTTCAAAATAAAGAATAAAAAATAGGGCAGGGGGTGTAGCTCGGAGGTTAAGTGCCCCTGGGTTCCATCCCCAGACCCGCAAAAAAAAAAAAAAAAAAAAAAAAAAAAAAAAAAAATATATATATATATATATATATATATATATATATATATATATATATATAGAGAGAGAGAGAGAGAGAGAGAGAGAGGTGTCTGGGAGTGTAGCCCGGAAGTAGAAGGGTTTCCAGGAACCCCAGTACCACCAAAAAAAAAAAAAGGAATAAAAATTAGGGCTGAGGGTGTAGCTCAGAGGTAGAGTGCCCCTGGGTTCCATCCCCAGTACCACAAAAATAATTAATTCATTAATTAATTAAATGCGTGTTCAAGGCACCGCTGTGGGTCCTGCAGGATTCTCAGTCTTCTCTCTGCCTCTCATTCATTTATTCATATATTTATGTACTGATTTATTGTGATACTGGGCGTCGAACCCATGGGCATTCTACTTCCGTGCTATATTCCCAGCTGTGTTTTTTATTTTTATTTATTTATTTTAACAGGGTCTTGCTGGGTTGATGAGAGTCTCACTGCTTGCTGAGGCTGTCCTCTAACCTGCAATCCTCCTGTCTCAGCCTCCCGAGACAGTCGGGCTGAAGGAGGCTTGGGGATCAGACAGGAGGAAGCTTTGAGCCCTTGAGCCCTTGGTTGGTGAGAAGACAAAACCATATTTGTCTATCCATCACACTAAGAAAGCCCCAAGATGCCCAACTCACGGAATTCCAGGACGGCAGGGCGGAATCAGGGCTCATCTCAGCGAGGCGTGGTGGCGCACGCTTGTAATCCCAATACGTGGGAGGCTGAGATGGGAGGCTCGTGGGTTCGAGGACAGCCCCAGTAACTTAGCGAGACGCCCAGCAACCTCACAAGATCCTGTTTCCAAACAAAATATAAAACGGGGTGCTGGTGTAGCTCGGAGGTAGACCGTCCCTGAGTCCAAACTCCATTACCAAACAAAAAAAGAAACAAGAAAGAAAAGAAAAGAAAAGAAGAGGGGGGGGATGTCTCTCCAGGACAAAATTGAGAATCGGCCAGAAAAATCCACAGGACGACGAATCTTAGAGTGGATCCCCACTCCGGTGCTGATCTCGGGGACGTCGCTACCTCTCTGTGAGCCTCAGTTTCCCCAGCTCAGAAACCAGGAGAAATAGCGCCATTGTGGTCCCGGGGATCACAGGAAGAGCGAGGACCACATTCCACCGCCGGTGAGGACCAGTAACCAGGGTAACCCGCTCTTCCTCCTCCAGTACCAAGAAACAGCAGCGGGGAGGGCGTCGGGACCTGTAAATCACGGCGTGGAGATAATTTATTGTTATTAATATGATCTCCCCTGTCCTCCAGCCCCTCGGGCTGCCAGGGGGCCTGCGTTGTGTCACTGTACACTCGAGGACAGGCTGGGCCTGGCCTGCCTGTCTTCTTTCTATTCACCGCGTGCTGACTCTTCAGCCGAGGTTGAATTCAATTCTGGGCCGGACCTAGAAGCCGTATATTATGCCTGTCTGATGGCGATCTGGCTTGTGTCTTGAGAGCGCCCTGGCCGCCGGGTGCCAAGCGCTGGCTAAGTCCCCGGGGCTCGGCTTTCAACTCCAGAGCTCACCTCCAAGGCCCGCCAGGCCTACAAGAGAGGTGCCTCGATCGCCCCACTTTCCACACGGGGAGACTGAGGTGTGGGGAGTCTCGCTCCAAACCAGTATTGTTCCACAAGGACTGAGGACTGAACCCGGGCCGTCTACCTCTGAGCTACACCGCTCTCGTCCCCAGTCCTTTTTATTTATTTTTTAATTTAGTCTGGGGATGAAATGCAGGGGCATTCGACCTCCGAGCTATACCCCCTGCCCTAATTTTTTATTCTTTATTTTGAAACAGAGTCTCACTAAGTTGCAAAGGGCCTCACTAAGTAGCTGAGGCGATCCTCCGGTCTCAGCCTCCCGAATGCTGGGATGACGAGCGTGTGCGCCACGCCCGGCTGTCCTTTTTATTTTGAACTAGAGTCTCGCTAAGTTGCTGCGGCTGTGGCCTCAACCTGCAATCTTCCTGCCTCAGCCTCTCGAAGCTGCACCGCCCTACCTGGCTCCCCGAGGCCTTTGCAATTTCATAATCAGACCCCATGGTCACTAAAATGTTCCTTTGACGCACAAGGAGCCCGAGAGGAGCGCACCCTGCCCCCTCCGAGCTCTGTAAGCCTCTATCAACTCTCAGTTATGGCTTCCATGAACAAGAAAGAGGAGGAGGGCAGCCAGCCGGCCGGGCTGGAGGGAAGAGGTCAGCCTGCAGGGCCGGGTTCCTATCTGCACATCCACACAGCCCAATGTTTCCTGGGGTTCGGCCAGGAATTCAGGCTGGGGGGTGGGGGGCACTGGGAGTCCTGCCAACGGATCCTTTGATCCTCACTAAGTGGCTGAGGCTGGCTGTGTACTGCGATCTTCCCGTCTCAGCCTCCCGAATGCTGGGATTACAAGCGTGCACCACCACGCCCGGCTCCCAGACCTATTTTTATATTTTATTTGGAAACAGGGTCTCACTAAGTTGCTGAGAGCCTCACTAAGTAGCTGAGGCTGGCTTCGAACCTGCGCGATCCTCCTGTCTCAGCCTCCCAAGTCCTGGGATTACACGCAGGCGCCACCACAGCGGAGGGCTGTGTATCTGGATCCACAAAGGGCCAGGGTCTCCTTGCTGTAGCACTCCCCTCGGCCCCACACACATGCGCACACATGTGCATACATTTATTAGCTGAGTATCTACCAAGAACCCGCAATATAGCCAGACGTGGAGGCGCACATATGTAATCCCAGCATTCGAGAGGCTGGGACAGGAGGATCGCGGTTCGTGGACAGCCTCACCTACTTAGCAAGGCCTTTCCCAACTCAGTGAGACCCTTTTTCAAGATTTAAAAGACTAAAAAATAGGGCTGGGGGTGTAGCTCAGAGGTACATTGACCCTGGGTTCCATTCCTGGTATCACAAAAAAAAAAAAAAAAAAGAACCCAGCATGTGTTAAGACTCATCAAAATTCTTTTTTCTAAGCCCAGTATGGTATTGCACTCCTGTTATCCCAGTACTTGGAAGGCTGGGGCAGGAAGATCATGGGTTCAAAGCCAGCCTCAGCAACGTAGTGAGGTCTTCTGCTATTTAGTGAGGCCTTGTTAAAAAAAAAATAAAATAAAAAGCCATGTGTGGTGGTGCACACTTGTAACCCCAGCATTTGGGAGGATGAGACAGGAGGATCGTGGTTCGCGGCCAGCCTCAGCTACTTAGGGAGGTCCTTTGCAACTCAGTGAGACCCTGTTTCAAAATAAAGAATAAAAAATAGGGCTGGGGGGTGTAGCTCAGAGGTAGAATGCCCCTGGGTTCCATCCCCAGTACTGCAAAAAAGAAAAAATAATAATCAAATAAATAAAAATAAAAAAGTAAAAAAAAAAGATGGGGTATAGCTTGGAGGCAGAACACCCCTGGGTTCAATCTCCAGTACCAAGAATATAAAGAGAGAAAGAAAAATTAAAAAATAATTTCTCTCTCTCTCTCTCTCTCTCTCTCTCTCTCTCTCTCTCTCTGTCCTTCTTTCTTTGAAAATTCTCTTTCCTACTCCAGGGCAAGAGGCACTGCCTTTTTGGAAGGCAGCTTTGGCATCCGGGATCATTTTCTACCTTGTTACACTTTTCGGAGACGGTGTCTCTTGGGAACCACGCGTGGGGGCTCCTTCCCACCAAGATGCCCCCTCAAGGACCATCTCTATCCAGCCCCCCCATCCCATCCTCGGGGAAGCCAGAGGAAGGGGCGGGCGGGGAGACCGATGTCTAATCACCGCGGAGCCTTTGAAAGAGATCTCCAGCAAATCGCGTTTGTCTAAAAACGCACCCAGCATTTAACGTTTAATCGGAGCTGATGGGGCTAATACGCCACAAGCCTGGCGTAAATGGATTCTTCCCCTTTAAGGGCCGCGGGGCCGTAGGTGGAGAGGGGGACTCGGGATGAACTCAATTAATCAATGCTGAGATGATTCGAATCATGTGGTCGATCCTGGTCACCTCTCTGATATCCTATCCCCGTCCCTCGGAAGACGCAGACGTGATTAATGTCACCTGTGACCACCACGTCTCCAGGCGAGACCCCCCCAAACTCGGCAGACAGAGAAACAAATTAGATCCAAAGGAAAGGATCGATTTCAGAGGAGCCGGGCCGGCCGGGGAGGGGTGGTCTCAGGGGTCCCTGGCCTGGCCCGACTGTCACGGGGGAGTAGGAGACGGAGACCAGACCATGTGGGGGCTGGGAGCCAGGAGGGGTGCCGGGGATGGGGCGAGGGGGCCTCAGCCACGCCCGTCTTTAAGGCCTTTCTTTCTTTTTGGTGTAAAAATAATTGCTCAAGCCGGGCATGGTGGCACACGCTTGTGATCCCAGTTCTTAGCAGGCTGGGACAGGAGGATCGAAGGTTTGAGGCCAGCCTCAACTACTTAGTGAGGCCTTCCGCCACTTAGTGAGACCCTGTTTCAAAATAGAGAATAAAAAGTAGGGCTGGTTGCCGGGCATGGTGGCCCACGCTTGTCATCCCCACGCTTGGGAGGCGGAGACAGGAGGATCGCGCAGGTTCAAAGCCGGCCTCGCTGGCTTAAGAGACCTTGTTTCCAAATTAAAAAAAAGTATGAAAATAGGTCTGGGGGCGTAGCCCGGAGGTAGAAGGGTTTCCAAGAACCCCAGTACAAAAAAAAAAAAAAAAAAAAAAAAAAAAAAAAAAAAAACCTAGGGCTGGAAGTATATATATATATATATATATATATATATATATATATATATATATATATATTTGCTCAACCTTCCCTGACCTCTTGGGCCCTGGCTGGGAGGAATGAGTTTGAGAGAGCAGATGACAGGAAAGGGTGAATCACAGTTATTTTGATTGCTTTGAAATCTGCTTGGTTCATGCACTTGTGTGCATTGCACGTGTGTGTACATGCGCGCGCGCGCACACACACACACACACACACACACACACACACACACCGCTTTTCCAGGGCTGGAACCCAGGGGCATCCTACCTTCAAGTTACACCCCAGCCCTATTTTTTATTCTTTATTTGGAAACAGGGTCTCACTGAGTTGCAGAGGGCCTCGCTAAGTAGCCGAGGCTGTCCGCGAACCGCGATCCTCCTGTCTCAGCCTCCCGAATGCTGGGATGACAGGCGTGCGTCACCACGCCCGGCGGGGGCCCTTCATTTTAAAGAGCTTCTAGATCCCGGTGTGTTGGCTCACGTCTGTTGTCCCAGTACCTGAAAGGCTGAGACAGGAGGATCACGGGTTCAAGGACAGCCTCGGGAATTTAGTGAGACCTTGTTTCAAAATAAAAAATAAAATAGGGCTGGGATGAAGCTCGGAGGTAGAACTCTCAATCCTTAGCATCAAAAGAAAAAAATTAAGTTTCTAGAGTTTGTGAACATATACAATGAGATCATTTCCTCCTCCGTATTCTTCCATTCTCTCTCTCTCTCTCTCTCTCTCTCTCTCTCTCTCTCTCTCTCTCTCATCTACTTCCTTCCAACTCAGGCATTCAACTGAAGGCAAAGAGCCTTAAATCCCACTGTGCCATTCCTCTCCGAGCCTCAGCAGGCTCCGCCGGGGTCCGCAGCCCTCATCTGCGGGGATCCCGCGTTCCCACGGAGGCCAGCCCTGAGCTGCCCCCCACGGTGTCATGGGCCACGTCCCGCCGTCTCTGCACTGTTTCCTGTGGACCAGTTGCCAGGACCTCAGACAACGTGTCCGCGCGCCCTCCTAGCACCGAGCCCTGCAAATGTCTGTTGACTTACAGGATAAAGAATGCTGAGCACACTTGCAGTTCGATGGCTCTCTAAAGGATCTGACGATCTGCCCATTTAAAAAATACATACAGCTGGGCGTGGTGGCACACACCTGCAATCCCAGTACTTGGGAGGCTGAGACAGGAGGATCCGGGTTGGCGACCAACCTCAGCTACTCAGTGAGGCCCTCTGCAGCTTAGTGAGATCCTGTTTCAAAATAAAGAATGAAATTGGGCTGGAGATGTAGCTCAGAGGTAATATGCCCCCTGGGCTCAATCTTCAATACCGCAAAATAAATAAATAAATTAATTAATTAAATAAAATATAAAATAAGAGCAAGGCATGGCTTGTAATCCCAGCATTCGGGAGGCTGAAACAGGACGATAGCAGTTCGCAGCCAGGCTCAGCTACTTTTTTTTATATATAAATTTTTATTGGTGCATTGTAATCAAACATCACAATGGAATACAAGACTTGTGTGGATATCCAAGCACACATCATCCTATCAGCCTTTGTCCAATCCCCATCCCATTCCCTCCTGCTCCCTCAATCCCATGCTTGATTTAGTGTTTAACATCGATATTTTTGTTTATGTACATCTTATGTTTTAATGCGATTCTATCTTCTCCCTTCCCATCCCCTCTGATTGGTCACCTTAATTGCTCCTCCACAGGGCCCTTTCTTCCACTAGACTCCCTATTACCCATTTCTTCCTGGTTCTTGCATATTAGGGAGAGCATCTGATTTCTTTTCTTTGATATTTCTCTGTGTATGCCGCATTGCAAGTTCTAATCCCACTCACAAAGGCCCCAGCACCGGCCTGGTCACCCGGCAGTTTCTGTCCCCGGCCTCGCTGGCTCCAGCACCGGACTTACCTCATGGCAGGCTCCGATCCTGACCTCAGAGGCCCCTGCACTGGCCTTGCCTTTAGGCAGGTTCCTGTCTCGGCCTCGCTGGCTCCATCTACGGCCTCACCAAATGGCAGGCCCTGATCCCGACTTCTCTGGCCCTGACCCCGGCCTCACCCCTCAGCAGGCTCTGATCCCGGCCTCAGAGGCCCCAGCACTGGCCTTACCTCACGGCAGGCTCTGATCCCGGTCTCGCTGGCTCCAGCACCGGCCTAGCCTCATGGCAGACTCCAATCCCGGCTTCGCTGACCCCAGCTCCGGCCTCACCCCTTGGCAGGCTCTGATCCCAGCCTTGAAGGCCCCAGCACCAGCTTCACCCCTCAGCAGGCTTCGATACCGGCCTCTCTAGCCCTGACACTGGCCTCAGCCCTTGGCAGGCTTCAATCCCGGCCTCGGAGGCCCCAGCACTGGCCTTGCTTCATGGCAGGCCCTGATTCCGGCCTCGCTGGCCCCAACCCCGGTCTCACCCCTCAGCAAGCTCCGATCCCGGCCTCAGAGGCCCCAGCACCGGCCTTGCTTCATGGCAGGCTCTGATCTCAGCCTAGCTGGCCCCGGTACCAGCCTTACCCCTTGGCAAACTCCGATCCTGGCCTCGGAGGCCCCCAGGCTCAGCTACTTAATGAGGCCCTTTGCAACTCAGTGAGACACTGTTTCAAAATAAAAAATAGAAAAATAGATCTGGGAGTGTACCCCGAAGGTGTACCCTGAAGGTCTGGGGTGTAGCTCAGAGGTAAAATGCCCCTGGTTTAATCCCCAACACACACACACACACACACACACACACACACACACACACACAGGAAGTGGACTATGGAGCCGCTGAGGGCCTGAGAGCAGGCTGCTGAGTGCTTTGGGTCTTGGCTGAACTCCAGAAGATGAGGTGGGAGACCCAGGGCTCAGTAGGAGAGGAGAGTTACTGGACCACAGGAGAAGAGAAGTCCACTTTCCTGAGAGTTTAGAGGCATCAGGGTGTGGACAGAGTGTTTAGGGACTTGGCGCATGTTTCCTGGGGGTGTCTTAGAAGAGTTGAGGGGACTTCAGGGGGCTGAACCCACCCCGTCCCGGGTTTCACCTCTCCGTGGAAGGAAAGGCTCTTAAAATCAAGAAATCGGCAATTCACAGAGTGGGAATGTGGTAGGGAAGGAGTGAGGAGAGAGGGAAGGAAGGCGTGCGCCCTCCTGCAGGGGTTTCTTCCCTGTTTCTTGGAGCCCCCCCCCAGGGGCGCCACACCCGGCCTTCAGCAGCACCAGCCTCCAGGATGACCCGGCCGCGGCTTCTCCTCCCGGGGCTCTCAGAAACATCTGGCCGCGGGCCCGGGCTCCGGCTGCCGCATCTGTTTGCAGTGTTTGACTCAGTAGTCTTATTTCTGCTGTGCGCCATAATATAAACGGTCTTGTTCCACGCACGCACACACACACAGCAGCCCCGCTTTGCTGTGGGAGCCAAGGCCCCGGGGCCGGCGGGCGTGGACGGCCGCAGCCAGGGCTGCCTGGGAAGTTCTGTCCCTAGCTGGGGCCTTTGCTGATTGAAACCCAATGTAGCTCCTGGCTGACCCCGGAATCGATGCCACCCACGACACCCAGGCCTACGTGCGCACGTGCACACACACGTGTGCACTCACATGTGCACAGGCTTGCACACATGCACACACATATGCATGCAGATGCACATGCACAAACACATATCCATACATACACACGTATACACACATACACATGAACATATACATACATGGACACAAGTGGAAACATATATATCTACATGCACACATGCCTGAACACATATGCATACACAAACACATATGCACATGCCTGCATGCACACACATATGCACATGTGCATAAACACACATATACACATGTGCACACATACATACATGCATATGTATAAACATATACATGCATGCACAATGCACACATGCACATGAATACACACGAAAACATATATAACATATGCACACGTGCCTGTACATACATGTGCACATGTGCATATACATACAGACACATGTGTATATGCATATTCACACGTATATGTGTATGCATATACACATGGAGATACATATATACACGTGTGCGTGCGCATATATACACATGCAGACACATACATGCACACAAACACACACATATACACACCAAACACACTCTCTCATTCTCTCTCCACCACTATATCCCTCCCATTTCTAAAGGCAACAGAAATAGATCAGAGCTATTTAATTTGCCACAAAGGTGAATATTAGCTAAAATCTCTTCCTTTCTTTCGTGTGGGGGGCACAGGGGATGGAACCCAGGGACATTCCACCTCTGAGTCACACCCCCAGCCTTTTTTCATTTTTTCATTTTGAAACAAAGTCTTGCTAGGTTGCTAAGAGTCTCACTACGTTGCTGAGGCTGTCCTCCAGCCCTCAATCCTCCTGTCTCAGCCTCCCAAGTATTGGGACAACAGGTGTGCGCTCCCATGCCTGGCATAGTTTAAATCGTGGCTTCCCAAGTCAGCCCCCCAGCTATGAATTCTTGCCATATGGCCTTGGGCAAAGGCCTTTACTGCCCCCGGGTCCTGGTTTCTGTGCCCGTAAATGGCACTTAACATGGGCTTGGGGCCGCACACTTGTAATCCCTGCACTTGGGAGGCTGAGACAGAGCTGGGGTGTAGCTCGGAGGTAGAATGCCCCTGGGTACCATCCCCAGTACTGCCCAAAAAAAAAAATTGTAGCTGAAGGACTTGGGGCAGAAGTTTCCCTACCGGGCACCAATCACAGGGACCAATTTACCATCTGTCTCTATCCCGTGTGTGTGTGTGTGTGTGTGTGTGTGTGTGTCCAGGCCTCTCCTGCGAGTTCCTCTCCCCACGCCCAGCCCGCTCCGCTGGCCTGGGAATCATCACTCAGCGAGCAACCCAGGATCCAGAGCAGGGGCCCGCCAGCCCCGCAGTCTCTCCAGCCCAGGAAGGGCCGGGGCGAAGAAGCGGCCAGGGAAAAGAGTCAGAGTCGGGCCATCCCAGACCATCCACGGACCACGCAGGGGACACCCCACCGTTCATCCCTCCACCCCAAGATGCCTCCCGCAGCCGCACAGGGAGGCCCAGCTAGGGCAGTGGAGCTGAGGGACCCAAAACCATCTCTGACTCCAGGGACTCTGGCTGAGTCTCAAGACTTGTAAATGAATACCCAGAACTGGCACACGCCCCTCATCCTGGTACTCGGGAGGCTGACCCAGGAGGAATGCGGGTTCAAGGCCAGCCTCCATCACATAGCTAGACCCCGCAGCAACTTATCCAAACCCCGTTTCAAAATAAAAAGTGTTGGAAGCCGGGCTAGCCTTGGGCCTGCGATCCTCCTGTTTCAGCCTCCCAAATACTGGGATTACAGGCATGGGTCACCACGCCCCGCCTATCTATTTTTTATTTACTTATTTACTTTGCAGTTCTGGGACTTGAACCCAGGGCCTGGTACAGGCTAGGCAACCAGCCTACTGCGTGGGTAGTGGTGTCGACTGTAACCATAGTAACTGTCCCACTGAGCATCTCCAGTGGCCCCGCGCCTGCCATCTGCCCCCACCCCCGGTTCCCTCCTCAGCACCCCCCTCCCGTTTCCTGGAGCAGCTGAGGAAGGTCTGGGCTTCCTCTAGCAACAGCGTCAGCGCCTCACTGAGTCACAAAGAATGGGGCTCTCGGGGTAACTCAGCCCCACGTCAAGCACCGCCACGGTTCTGCAGATTGCGTCCCAGAGTAAGCAATACCAGGCATTGCAGAGACAGTCCACTTCTTGGGATTCTGTCTTTGGGCATTATTTATTTATTTATTGCAGTACTGGGGATGGAACCCAGGGCCATTCTACCTCCAAGCTACACCCCCAGCCCTGTTTTTTATTCTTTATTTGGAAACAGGGTCTCACTGAGTTGCAGAGGGCCTAAGTAGCTGAGGCTGTCCGCGAACCGCGATCCTCCCATCTCAGCCTCCCGAATGCTGGGATGACAAGCGTGCGCCACCACGCTGGCCTTGATTTTTAATCTTCTTAGTACCTTCTGGGTCCTGTTTCCCCCTCCTTGGATTCAGCGATCCCCAGCCTGGTCCCGATGTCTGCCTCCGCCCTTGGACTTGGGTGCCGACTGGACAGCCCTCAGCGCGCCCCACGGCGCCCCTGGCCAGCTGCCCGGCGCCAAGGCTACGCGCTGCGCGGAGGCCACCTTTGAAGTCACCGCCTTATGTAACCCCTGCTCCCTCCCGTCCTCCGACACCACGATGTGTCCCCAGAGCGACCTCGGGAGAACAACCGCAGCCCAGGCCAGCAGGTTTGAGGCTCACCCTTAGAGAGACCCTCGGCAACCCAGGGAGACCCTGTTTCAAAACAAAAAAATAAAAGCTGAAATATATATAGCTCAGAGGTAGAACACTGATGGGTTTCACGCTCAGTACAACTCCCCCTAAAAAATCACTGGGTTTCAATCCCCACAGCATGGCCAAGAGCCTGGACGCATGGCTCAGCCTCAGTTTCCCCTATCTGTACAATGGCGTGTGACCATCTCCTAGCCCCCAAACTGGCCGCACGCTGGAGGAGGCCATTACCAGGGAGAAGAGTCCGCCTGGCAGAGCGGGCTGGAGTTTCTCTTCCACCCAACTCCTTCCCGTGTCTCCTCTACCTTGTTTTTGTGGACAAGGGAATGTTTACACACGTTTGCACATGTTTACACACACACACACACACACACACACACACGCCAGAATCCTTGCACAGCCTCCCCCGTTTCATTCTCACCTGCAGCCTGGAACTGTCTGGGGGTGGGGGGCGCCTCCGCCTGCCCCCGCGGGTGTAGACGGGGTTCAGCTTCGCGGGTGTAGACTAACAGAAGCAGGAATGCTGGTTCAGCCTTCAAACAACTTGACAGGCAGCGAGGGCCAGAAGGCCGCTCTGGGGAGAGTTCAGATCACAGAGGGCAGGATCGTGCCGATGTGCTCTGAAACTCACAAAACTCGAGGTGCCTGAGTAGAACAGACTCATCTTCTCCCTGGTCAGGAGAGGGAGGGAGAGACGGCCGTGGGGGCGCCACTGTCCCAGGGGGAGATGGTGTGGACACGGCGTCCTCCTCTCCTCCTGCACCCTGCGGGGCCGGGGACACCCACGGGGCTCCCCAAGGCAGGCCAGGCCGGCACACTCAGGGGAGGCCCCACACTTGTCTGGGGGTTCATCCAGAAACCACTTGGAAGACATTAAGATTTTGTAGTCAGAATTTTATATACATATACTTTATTTGGAAACAGGGTCTCACTAAGTTGCTGAGAGCCTCACTCAGTAGCCGAGGCTGGCTTCGAACCCGTGCGATCCTCCTGTCCCAGCCTCCCAAGCGCTGTGATTACAAGCCTGCGCCACCGCGCCCGGCTATACATTATAGGCAGCGGAATGGACTCAATGCATCAGGCCAGCTTGGGGTCCTGCGGGTCCCCTCCGAGTCCTGAGCCCCAATTCTCCTTCATCACTCCACGCAGGAGAAGGTGGGGTCCGCTCTTCCCTGGGAAAACCTTCACCCTGATCCTGATCGCTGGGAGAAAGCGTCCCCAGAGCCAGCTCCAGCCGCCTGCTCCAAGTCCCCGCTCCGGCCTCCTTGTGCGAGTCCTGGCTCCACGGATAACCCGTTTTGTTCACCAGATAAATCCCAAGAGCTCCAGCGAAAAGCCCGGACATTAACCCCATGGCCCGTGCGCCGCCTCAAATTGCCGCAAGGCACGGTTCTGGGAAACCAGGGCAGCGCGGCCGCATCCTGGCTGCTCCCCGCAGGGTGGGTGCTCCGGCTTCAAGGCTAGAAGGGAGAAATCGCCTACACTCCACAGACCCGAGCCAAGGGGTGCGGTGTCTGAAGCCCGGGGAAGCTCAGTGACCCCCAAAAGTGGGTGACATTGACTGGGGGAGTTAGGGCGCCCAAAGGCAGCCTCCCTGGGATAAACACAGCTGGCCTGTGCTAGGGATTTGCAAAGTTCAAACAGGGCAGCTGCGTTGCAGACATCCCAGAGTTAGTGGAGACCCCTGGTCCATCGGTCTCTGATACAGGATGCCCTGGTGGGGAGAAGGCAGGGAGTTCCTTCATTTATTTATTTATTTATTTATTTATTTATTTATTTAGGCAGTAGTAGGGATGGAACCCAAGGGCATTCTGCCTCCAAGCTACATCCCCAGCCCTATTTTTTATTCTTTATTTTAAAACGGGGTCTCACTGAGTTGCAAAGGGCCTCAATAAGTAGCTGAGGCTGTCCGCAAACCGCGATCCTCCTGTCTCAGCCTCCCGAATGCTGGGATGACAAGCGCGCACCACAACACCCAGCTTCTATTTTGTATTTTTTACTTTGAAACAGGGTCCCAATAAGTGTCAGAGGCCTCACTAAGTAGCTGAGGCTGCCCTTGAACCTGTGATCTTCCTGTCTCAGCATCCCAAGTACTGGAATTACAAGCGTGCGCCACCACACACAGCTACACATTTGGTTTTAACCATGAATGCTAAAGACATCAGTGTGAAGCTGGCCATGATGGCACATCCCATAATCCCAGAGCTTGGGAGGCTGAGACAGGAGGATCACAGGTTCGCGGCCAGCTTTGGCCACTCAGTGAGCTCACGTTAGCTTAGTGAAACCCTGCTTCCAAATAAAAAAATAAAATAAGACTGGGGTGTAGCTCAGAGGTAAAATGCCTCTGGGTTCAATCCTCAGCACCACAGAAAGAAGAAAATATAAAGCCGGGCGTGGTGGCGCACGCTTGTAATCCCCGCGCTTGGGAGGCTGAGACAGGAGGATCGCGCAAGTTAGAAGCCAGCCTCAGCTACTGAGTGAGGCTCTCGGCAACTTAGTGAGACCCTGTTTCCAAATAAAGTATTAAAAAGGTCTGGGAGCATAGCCCGGAAGTAGAAAGCCTCTGGGTTCCACCTCCAGTACCACCCAAAAAAAAAAAAAAGAAAAGAAAGAAAGGAAGGAAGGAAGGAAGGAAGGAAGGAAGGAAGGAAGGAAGGAAGATATATCACTGCAACTTACCTGTTCAGGTGTACCTGGTACTTTTCTGGGGGCATGAAGGGTAGCAGCCTATTTAATACTAAAGACAGCCTTGAAGCCTGGCACGGTGGCACGTGCTTGTAATTTCAGTACTTGGGAGGCTAAGAGGAGGATCGCAGGTTCGAGGCCAGCTTCAGTAAGCAGTGAGTCATCGACTTAGCAAGACCCTAGATAAAATAAATAAATAAATAATAAATAAGGCTGAAGGTATGGCTTAGATGCAGAATGCCCCTGGGTTCAAGCCCCAGCACCACACACACACACACACACACACACACACAAGACAGCCTTTGAAGTGAGATGCCGTGTTCATACGGAGCATAACATGGGCTCAGAACAGAGATGGTAGAAACTTCTAGAGAGAGGAATAAACCAGATGGGGGCTTGGGGGGTAGAAGACCCCGCTTTTGCGGCAGGTAAAAGAAGGAAAGGAGCGAGACTGCGGCCAGCCAGCGACGTGTGCCCCCGGGTCCTGGCCCTGCCCACCTTCACAGTTCACACACTTTTTTCTTGGGGTGCTGGGGCCAGCGGGTGTGTGCGCCCCAGCTGGGAGGGACCCAGCGCTCTGTGCACCAAGCTTTCTGCGCCCAGGTCGCCCCTCCCAATCTTTCCCAAAGTTCTGGACCCTTGTTCCAAAGCTTAGGGGCAGCCGGGACCCCTGCGGATCCTACAATTTAGGGTGTCCTTGTCCCGACAGCGGGGGTGGCAGCTGAGCGTTCTGGCCTTCCGGGAGGTCACGGCCTCACCTGGGGGAACCTTGTCACCCAGGTAAGGGGCACACGGGCGTGACACTCCAGGCGGAGGGGAGAGGGTGCCCCTGGGGAGCCCGGGCGCCCCCACACCACACCGCCCCGGTATTTGTGGGTCCAGAGCATCCTGTGTTCGAATCACGCTCAGTCTGAAGTCTGCAGGCGGCTGCACGGTGTCGTAAAAGATTTACAAGATCGCGTTAAACTGGCAGTGAAAACAGTTAACTTTAATGGCACCTCCTCAGGTGGGTGGCTGGGTGGGTGGAGAAAGCCCGGTGCTCCCCCCACCTGGTCCCAGGTGAGGGAAGGGACCCCGGCTGCCAGGCGCCTTTGGGGATCTTGTCTTTGCTCCGGAGACTCTCCCACCGCTCCCGGGGCCAGAGGTTCAAGGTTACAGCGAAAACGAGGTTCCCAGCTAATTATCGCCTCCAGACTCAAGCGTCTTGGCTGAATGAGGATTTCTTGGTCTCCTTCTCAGCGTGGAGAGGGTTTCAAAGGACAGTGTGCTGACCTGCCCCCCGCCATGCCTGGCAGTTACTTACTCGTTTTATTTGGTGCTTCTGCTTAAGAAAGTTCATTTATTTATTTATTTATTTATTTATTTATTTGTTGACTTATTTATTTTTGCTAGGTGTGGTGACACACACCTGTAATCCCAGGATTTGGGAGACTGAGACAGGAGGATGGGCAGGCTCGCGGCCAGTCTCACCAACTTAGCAAGGCCCTCTGCAACTTAGTGAGACCCTGTTTCCGAATAAAAATAGAAAAAAAATAAGTCTGGAAGTATAGCCCGGAGGTAGAAAGCCCCTGGGTTCCACCCCCAGTACCACCAAAATAAATAAATAAAATAATAATAATAAATAAAATACATAAATAAAATAGTGCTGGGGTATAGCTGGAAGGTAGACTACTTTGGGGTTCAATTCCCAGAGCTACAAAATAAAGTTTTCCACCGGGCGCGGTGGGCACGCTTGTCATCCCCGCGCTTGGGAGGCGGAGACAGGAGGATCGCGCAGGATCGAAGCCAGCCGCGCTGGCGTAAGAGACCCTGTTTCCAAAATAAAAATGTAAAAATAGGTCTGGGAGTGTAGCCCGGAGGTAGAAGGGCTTCCAGGAACCCCAGTACCACCAAAAATAAATAAATAAATAAAATAAATAAAGGTCTCCATCCTTCCTTCCTTCCTTCTATCCATCCTTCCTTCCTTCCTTCCTTCCTTCCTTCCTTCCTTCAGGGCCCAAGCTCCCAGACTTAAAATGGAACCGAAACACCACTTTGTGCAAAGGTTGCAGCCGCCTTTGGAATCTTGGCCCGGACAACACTACTTAAATGTTGATTTCCTGCTAAAATTGACCTGCTTGTCCAGCCGGTGACCTCGGAAGCGACCCCATGCTCGCCCGGTACACTGCAGCCCCGGGCTTTGAAAGTGACCTGGGTTTTTCTGGAGAGCCAGCAAGAAAATGAGAGTGGCCAGGGCGTGGGGGCTGGGCCGCGGCCTCCAGGTCCCTGGTCCGGCCCGGAAGCCCTCCTTCTGCGGCTCTCCTGGGCCTGGGGACAATTAGCATCTATTTCAGAACGCCCCTGCTGTCTGTGCCTGTGTGTGGCTTTCTGGGCCAGTCAGGACCAGGGAGGAACCCCGGGCTGAGACGGGGTCTGCCCAGGGGAGAACCCTGCCCACTGGCCCACGGTTCTGCTTTAAGCAGTTAGTAAAAAATACAATTAAGAAAAAAATCAGATGAGGAAGATGGGCCTCTCCAATCTCCAATCCTCCTCTTCCAGCCAGGAGCCAGCTTTGTTTTTTCTTTTTTTTGGGGGGGAGGGGGGGTGGTACTAGGGATGGAACCCAGGGGCTTTCTACCTCCAAGCCACACTCTCAGCCCTACTTTTTTTATTCTTTAGTTGGAAACAGGGTCTCACTGAGTTGCAGAGGGCCTCAGTAAGTAGCCGAGGCTGGCTTCGAACCAACGCTATCCTCCTGTCTCAGCCTCCCAAGTGCTGGGATTATAAGCGTGCGCCACCACGCCAGGCTTAGGAGCCAGCTCCTTAATGCTGCAAAAGAAGCCGCTCCTGGCCGGGCGTGGAGGGGCACGCCTGGAATTCCAGTACGCACAGGAGGATCACAGGTTCAAGACCAGCCTCAGAACTATAGTGAGACTCAGCAATCTGGGGAGACCTTGTTTCCAAACTGATAAGCTGGGTCCCTCCCCTACGTGATCTCGCAGCAGAAGCCAGAAGCGGAGATATAGCGAGACTCCAGGGGCCTCAAGATTCCAAACCTCGCGATGCTACAGATGTCGAGAGAATCGGCCTATAAAAGAGCGGCGCCTCCCATCCGCCACGTGACTCAGCCGGCCAATCAGGACTGTGCGTGACTCTCCAGGCGTGGCCGTCGGTCCCTTCCCCACGACCTGCTCACTCTCCAGAGAGACAGAGACAGAGACAGAGAGACAGAGAGACAGACAGAGAAAGGGACAGAGAGAAACAGAGACAGAGAGAGAGACAGAGAGAGAGAGAGACAGAGAGAGGGACAGAGAGAAACAGACAGAGAGACAGACAGAGAGACAGAGAGAGACAGAGACAGAGACAGAGAGAGACAGAGACAGAGAGAGAGACAGAGACAGAGACAGAGAGAGAGACAGAGACAGAGAGAGACAGAGACAGAGAGAGAGACGGAGACAGAGACAGAGAGAGAGGCTGACTGCGTAGACCTGCCCTCGCTCCCACATCTGGTCTGCTGGTCAGAGGCTCGTAGTGTGGACTCTCAGTCCCGCCCTAGGTTCAGAGCCCCGTGTGCCCGCCCTCCTCGCCCCTGGGTCCCCAGAAGCAACTCAGTCCTCAGCCTCAAGAATCCTGCCCCTTCTCTCCAAGCTATACTTTCCCTTGTAGATGGCGGTCGTTGTTTAAACAGATTTTAGCCGGGAGATCATGGTGGGGTGACGGGTCAGGCTAACGCTCTCATCTCCCACTTAGCTCTGGGGCACCTTGGACTTGACACTTAACCTCTCTGAGCAAGGCGACCATGGCGCCAGCTGGCGCTCAGCCGCGCCCCTCTGCTCTAAAGGGCGGAGCTTCTTCTCCTCTGGGGCCCTCACCACCTCATTTCCAAGTGACCTATGAACCCAGTCCTTGGAGGGTGTGCCTGGAGGATCGCAGGTTCAAGGCCGGCCTTAGTAACATAGTGAGCCCTCAGCAACCACCAAGACCCTGTTTCAAAACAACAATAACAGACAACAAGAGCCGGGCGTGGCCGTGCAGGCTCCTAATCCCAGCATCTGGGAGGCTGAGACAGGAGGATCGTGGGTCTTGGACAGCCTCAGCTACTACTTAGTGAGGCCCTTTGCAACTCAGTGAAACCCTGTTTCCAATTAAAGAATAAAAAAAAAAGTAGGACTGGGAGTGGATTCAATCCCCAGTACCTCAAAAATAAAATCAGATAAAATAGGGCCGGGGGTGTAGTTCAGAGGTAGAATGCCTTTGGGGCTGAGTGTAGTGATGCACCCTTGTAACTCCAGTCCTTGGGAGGCAGAGACAGAAGGATTGCAGGTTTGAGGCCAGCTTCAGCTACTTAGTGAGGCGCCCTGCAACTCAGTGAGACCCTATTTCCAAATAAAAAATAAAAAATCGGGCTGGGGTGTAGCTCAGAGGTAGAATGGCATGGGTGCGATCGCACAGACGCGGTAATGAATGTGAGGACACTGCGAACCCAGGTCCTGCAGGGGACAGGAGAATCCTTTGCTGATGTGGTCTCTCCCCCTAATCCCAGGGATAAGCCTCCTCCCTGGGTCCTTCCCACCCAGGGAAGCCACGGGGACCTCTTCATCTTTTATAGCGGCCCCTGAATAATTGAATTGTTATTGGTGTGGGGCCGGGGTGAGGGAGGGGGAGAGATTTCTGCTAAATTGCTTCTCTTTGGATAACGTTCACCTCCCGCTCACTGGTAATTTATATCTGCTGTTGGCCACTGTACCTTCTGGAAATAAATCCTGTTATTGGAAGGGAGAAGGGAAGCCGCGGAAATGGTCCCTGGAGTGCCTTTTAGATGTGAGAAGCTGAGGCTGGCCTTGAACATGCAGTCCTCCTGTCTCAGCCTCCCAAATCCTGGGATTATAAAACTGCACCCACAGTGCCCGGCTCCTTTTTTTTTTTTTTTTTTTTTTTTTTTTTTTTTTTTGCAGTACTAAAGCTGGATCCCAGGGGCATTCAACCTCCGAGCTACAGCCCCGGCCCTAATTTTTATTCTTTATTTTGAAACAGGGTCTCACTGAGTTGCAGAGGGCCTCACTAAGTACCTGAGGCTGTCTGCGAACCGTGATCCTCTGGTCTCAGCCTCCAGCATGCTGGGATTACAAGCGTGCGCCACCATGCCCGGCTCTACTATCTTATTTAGAAACAAAGCCTCCCTAAGTTGCAGAGGGCCTCACTAAGTAGCTGAGGCGGGCTGGGAACCTGCGATCCTCCTGTCTCAGCCTCCTGAGTACTGGGATTCCAAGCATGCACCAGCAGGAGCATTCTACCTCTGAACTACATCCCCAGCCCTATTTTATTTTTTATTTATTTATTTATTTATTTATTTAGGTGGTACTAGGGGTAGAACCTAGAGGCTTTCTACCTCCAGGCCACACTCCCAGACCCATTTTATATTTTATTAGGAAACAGGGTCTCACTAAGTCGCTGAGAGCCTCACTAAGTAGCCGAGGCTGGCTTCGAACCCGTGCGATCCTCCTGTCTCAGCCTCCCAAGCACGGGGATTACAAGCGTGCGCCGCCACGCCCGGTTCTATGCACCCTAATTCTTACAGTAAGTATATCTTCCTTTCCTTCCCCTCTTGCAAAAACAAGTTCCATCAGGTACCCACAACCCATACAATTAGTACTCTGTAGTCTTAGGAATTAGCAGAATGGAGAACAGCCCGCTGGGCCAACCACGGTCGCCAGGCTGGGTATCTCTCCTGAGTGCCCGGCGCGGTGCCCGGCGTGTGCCCGCCCTTAGCAGGCACTATCTTCTTTGCCCTTCCTGCCAGGCTGCCAGGTCAGGAATGGCTATCAGCGCACCAGCCTCAGAGCCTGTGTTGTCAAATATGCATGACGTCACATGGGGACCAGAGCTACGCAGGTTTGTCCAGGAGACACAAGACCTGGAAGAAATTCTGGCTTGAGATGTAGCGTCCTGGCCCGTGTGTGGGCACGGGGAGGAGCCAGCCCGGCCGCTGTCCTCACTGACCTGTTCCCACCCGCGCTCACCCGGGGCCCAACTCCAACGTCTCCGCCTGGACTTACCGGTCTTGCTGGACGGGTAGCACGTGCCTATAATTCTAGTACTTGGGAGCCTTGCAAGTACTTGGGAGGACTGCAAGACGAAGCCAGCCTCGGCAAGTTAGCGAGACCCTCGGCAACTTAGGGAGACCCTGTTTCCAAGTAAAGAAATAAAATCGGGCTGGGAGTGTAGCTTGGAGGTACAATGTCACTAGGTTCAGTCTCTAGTACCAAGAAATAAATAAATAAAAATAAAATAGGGCTGGAGGTAGAGCTCAGAGGTAGAATGCTCCTAGGTTCAATCCCCAGTGCCAAATAATAATAGTAGTAATAATAATAAGAAGAAGAAGGAGGAGGAGGAGGAGGAGGAGGAGGAGAAGGAGGAGGAGGAGGAGGGGGAGAAGGAGGAGGAGGAGGAGGAGGAGGAGGAGGAGGAGGAGGAGGAGGAGGAGAAGAAGACGACGACAAGGATTGATCCATGCTTGCAATCCCAGTACTTGGGATTCCATCCCAGTACTGCAAAAAAAAATTAAAAAATAAAAAATAGGGCTGGGGGGTTAGCTTGGAGGTAGAATGCCCCTGGGTTCCATATCTAGGACCGCAAAAAAAAAAAAAAAAAAAAAATCTAAACTAGAGGACGTCTGGGGAGTGCTGGGAACTCCGGCCTGCAAATTCCTCTCCTAGAGACACACTTGAGCCTATCTGGGTGCTGACAGGGCAGAGAGTGGCTGGCGCGGGGCGTGGGGAGCAGTCTCCGTTCCAGGAAATCCCCCGCGCACTTCTGAGAAGCACCCAAGGGCCCTCTTTCCTGGAGGAAAGCACTCCCAAGGTCACAGGCTGGGTCCCAAGCTGAGGTTCAAAGACGACAAGGGTGACCTGGGCTCAGGGACCTCCGTTCTCCACCCCACACTCAGGTCCCCTCCACCTTCCCTGCCCCTTCCTTTGGCGGGGGAGCGGGGACTTCAAGACCATCACTGGACCCCTGACCTCTGGCTCCTCCTTGGGCTGGGTTTATGAGAGGCAGCGGAGCTAGCAAGGCGGTCAGATGGCGCACGCCTATGATCCCAGTATTTGGGAGGCTGAGGCAGGAGGATTGCAGGTTTGAGGCCAGCACCCGCAGCTTAGTGGAGCCTTGTTTTAAAATAAAAAATAAAGCCGGGAATGGTGGCACACACTTGTCATCCCAGTACTTGGGAGGCTGAGACAGGAAGATTGCAGGTTCGCAGACAGCCTCAGCTACTTAGGCCCTTTGCAACTCAGTGAGACCCTGTTTCAAAATAAAGAATAAAAAATAGGGCTGGGGGTGTAGCTCAAAGGTAGAATACCCCTGGGTTCCATCCCCAGTACCGCAAAATAAAATAAATATAAAAATAAAATAAACCGGGTGTGGTGGCACACGCTTGTAATCCCTGCATTCGGGAGGCTGAGACAGGAGGATCGCGGTTCGCGGACAGCCTCAGCTATTTAGTGAGGCCCTCTGCAACTCAGTGAGACCCAGTTTCAAAATAAAGAATAAAAAATAGGGCAGGGGGTGTAGCTCGGAGGTAGAATACCCCTGGGTTCCATCCCCAAATTTGCAAAAAAAAAAAATAAAATAAAATAAAAAATAAACAGGGCTAGGGGTACAGCTCAGAGGTAGAACGCCCCTGGGTTCCATCCCCAGAACCACAAATAAATAAATAAATAAACAAACAAACAAATATTAAACGAAATGAAATAAAAAATAAACCAGGGCTAGGGGTATAGCTCAGAGGTAGAACGCCCCTAGGTTCCATCCCCAGAACCACAAATAAATAAATAAACAAATAAATAAATATGAAATGAAATGAAATAAAAAATAAACCAGGGCTAGGGGTATAGCTCAGAGGTAGAATGCCCCTGGGTTCCATCCCCAGAACCACAAATAATAAATAAATAAATAAATAAATAAATAAATAAATATTAAAATGAAATAAAAAATGAACCAGGGCTGGGGGTGTAGCTTAGTAGCAAAATGGGTTCGCGCCTCAGTACTAGAAGGCAAAGGACAGGAGCAGAGAGAGAGGGCAGGAGAGGACCCGCTTTGGTTTTGCTTTGCACACTGGGATGGAGCCGGGCCCTGGGGCAGGAAGGCTGTTGCTCAGCCTGAGCTGCGCCCCCAGCCCGAGACCCGGGTTCAACTCTCTGTCTCCAAGGCCCAATTTAATCAAAGATAAAAGGGAAAGGCCTTCGATGACCTCAGAGGCCGACTCTCCAGCTCTGTTCAGACCAGCGGGCTGATGTTCAGAACAGGCTCCGAGACTGTTGACAGCCGCCGGCCTGGGGTCAGCTCCTGACTCGGCCCCGCTGGCTGTGAGGCCTTCCCGGGCCTCCACTAGCCCACGGGCGCCACGGGAAAGCCCAGCACTCTGTCGCCACTTAGCACAGTGGGCCCTTGGACTGAGCTCCTGGGCTCAGCCCCATGGACGGCTGAGAACATAGAGGTCAATCTCTTAAACCAGGCGTGGGGGCCCGCACTTAAAATCCTGGTACCTGGGAGGCTGAGACAGGAGGATCGCACAGGTTCAAAGCCAGCCTCAGCTACTCAGTGAGACTCAGCAAACTAGTGAGACCCTGTTTCAAAATTAAGAATAAGCCGGGCGTGATGGCGCACGCTTATAATCCCCGTGCTTGGGAGGCTGAGACAGGAGGATGGCACAGGTTCGAAGCCAGCCTCAGCTACTTAGTGAGGCTCTCGGCAACTTAGTGAGACCCTGTTTCCAAATAAAATAGAAAATAGGTCTGGGAGTATAGCCCGGAGGTAGAAAGCCCCTGGGTTCCACACCCAGTACCACCAAAAAAGAAAAAAAAGTAAAAATAAACTGGGCGTGGTGACGCACGCTTGTAATCCCAGCATCTGGGAGGCTGAAACCTGAGGATTGCAGTTTGCGGACAGCCTCAGCTACTTTGTAAGACCCTCTGTAACTTAGTGAGACCCTGTTTTAAAATAACGAATTAAAAAAAAAATAGGCAGGGGGTGTGACTCAGAGGTTGAATGCCCCTGGGTTCCATCTCCAGATCTGAAAAAATAATAATAATAAATAAACAGATAGATAGATAGATAGATAAATCCAGGCGTGGTGGTACACGCTTGTAATCCCCGCGCTTGGGAGGCTGAGACAGGAGGATCGCACAGGTTCGAAGCCAGCCTCAGCTACTTAGTGAGGCTCTCAGCAACTTAGTGAGACCCTGTTTCCAAATAAAGTATAAAATAGGTCTGGGACAATAACCCGGAGGAAGAAGAAAGAAAAAAGAAAGAGAGAGAGAAAGGAGAAAGAGAGAGAGAGAGAGAGAGAGAGAGAGAGAGAGAGAGAGAGAAAGCGAGGGAGGGAGGGAGGGAGGGAGGGGGGGGATTCCCTTTCTCTCTCTCTCTCTCTCTCTTTCTTTCTTTCTTCTTGGTGCTAGGAATTAAACTCAGGGTCATTCTACCTCTGAGCTACACTCCCAGCCCTTTTAATTTTATTATAAGTTGTTGTTGTTTGTTTTGAAACAGTGTCTCACTAAGATGCTGAGACTAGGCTCGAACCTGCAATCCTCCTGTCTCAGCCTCCCAGATACGGGGATTACAGGCGTGCGCCACCACACCCGGCTTCAGTAAACTTGTATTTCCCTTTTCACCTCTCTTCTCTGTCCCTTCTCTAACTCCCTGGTCTTTACATTAATCCTGTCCTTAATCCAATCAAGACAGACGCAAAAAAAGCATCACCCCTTGGACACTTCAGGGATTCTTCGTGGTTCACCGAGAACCTTCACGGTGCTATTTCATACCTTGAAGCAGGTTGAACCTCTGACAGGTGAAAAG
Organism: Muscardinus avellanarius; assembly: GCF_963383645.1. NCBI lineage: Eukaryota > Metazoa > Chordata > Mammalia > Rodentia > Gliridae > Muscardinus > Muscardinus avellanarius. The sequence continues at coordinate 9,241,993 of NC_137807.1, read as the reverse complement.
CCAGAGCTCACAATGTCTCCAGCCGCCAAGGGCGGGAGCTAAAGGCGTCAGCACTGGGGATAAAAGAGCAGCGCTGGGGGCGCCGCTCAGGGGTGCGGGGCTCGGCTAGCAGGTGCAAGGCCCTGGGTTTGATGCCCAGCGCTGAGGGGAAAACGCTAACAAGGGCTCCTGGAAACCGGGCGGGTGGCGCATGCCTGGAGTCCCAGCACTCGGGAGGCTGAGGCAGGAGGATCACGGTTCGCGGACAGCCTCAGCTACTTAGTGAGGCCCTCTGCAACTTTCAAAAATAAGAATAAAAAATTGGGCAGGGGGTGTAGCTCGGAGGTAGAATGCCCCTGGGTTCCATCCCCAGACCCGAAAAAAAAAAAAAAAAAAGTAGGGCTGGGATGTAGCATAAAGGTAGAATACCCCCGAGTCCAATCCCCAGTCCTACAAAATAAAATAAAAATAGGGCTGGGGTGCAGCTTGGAGGTTGAATGCCCCTGGGTTTAATCCCTAGTAACACACACACACACACACACACACACACACACACACACACACACACCTAATAAGAGTTCCTAGAAGCCAGGTATCGTGACATACTTCTGTAATCCCAGTATTTGGGAGACCGAGACAGGAAGGTCGTAGGTTGGAGGACAGCCTCAGTGATTTACTGAAACCCTGTTTCAAATTAAAAAAATAAATAAATAAATAAGCCGGGCATGGCTGCACACACTTGGAATCCCAGCATTCACGAGGCTGAGACAGGAGGATCACCATTCGCAGACAGCCTCAGCTACTTGGTGAGGCCCTCTGCAACTCAGTGAGACCCTGTTTCAAAATAAAAAAAAATAAAATATAGGGCTGGGGGTGTAGCTCAGGGGTAGAATGTTCCTGGATGTCATTCCCAGTACCACAAAAATAAATATATATATATATATATATATATATATATATATATATATATATATGAAAATAAAAATAAAAAGGCTAGGGGTATCACTCAGAGGTAGAATGCCCCTCAGTTCAATTCCCAGTATAAAATAAAAGGGGAGGGCCAGGCGTGGTGGCGCACGCTTGTAATCCCTGCGCTTGGGAGGCTTAGACAGGAGGATCGCACAGGTTCGAAGCCAGCCTCAGCTACTGAGTGAGGCTCTCAGCCACTTAGTGAGACCCTGTTTCCAAATAAAATAGAAAATAGGTCTGGGAGTATAGCCCGGAGGTAGAAAGCCCCTGGGTTCCACCCCTAGTACCACAAAAGAAGAAGAGAAGAAAAAGAAGAAGGAGAAGGAGGAGGAGGAGGAGGAGGAGGAGGAGGAGGAGGGGAGGAGGAGGAGGAGGAGGAGGAGGAGGAGGAGAAGGAGGGGAGGAGGAGGAGGAGGAGGAGGAGGAGGAGGAGGAGGAGGAGGAGGAGGAGGAGGAGGAGTGCCCGGCCTCGAGGCGGGTGTTTTGCCCTGTGCACAAGGCTGGTGTTCTGGCTGTGCTGTCCCCGCTGTTAACCCTTGTCTCTCTGGAGCGTCCAATCTAGACATATCCTATCTGAAGGTGACGAGCTACTCTGTACACGTGTCCCCTCCGTGGCAAATGTCAACCCACAGTCTAACCTAAATCCGCCCCTCACACCTGAACTCGGTTTGGCCATAGCTCAAGGAGGTCCAGTTTCCAAACAGGATCTTGGGTCTGGAACCGTCCACTCCTGCGCCCAGCTCCCTTCTTTCGTAGATCCGGCTGGAGCTCAGAGAGGCTGCGTGCCCGCCTTAGGTCACACAGAACGCCCGGGTCCCAGAGGGACCAAGCGCAGGCCTTCTGCCTTCTCTAAGCGCTTAATATCTGGGAAATCGCCGTTGGAACTCCGCCCTCCCAGCAGTTTTCCCAGCTGGCGGGCGCAGCCCAGAAAAGTGCCTCAGTTTCCCCCTTTGGACCCACGAATCTGAGCCTCACCGTCACGCTCCTGGCTCGCAGGTGTACTCACGAGTTAACCTGCCCCCGAGCCTCGCGTGAGATATAATTACAGAGAATTACCGTCCACAGCCTTCTGGGAAGGATTTTGTCAGCGAGTTAGTAAATAAATGATATCCTGTGGTCTCCTCTCCCCGTGGGCTGATTAACTCTTCGGAGAACGCTCCCCAGCGACGGAGGTGATGGCCCCCTCCCACAACCTGGGGCTCCCTTCTGTCTCCGGAGACCCCCCCCCCCAAAGGGCTGCTCCCAGCCTGGAAACTCCAGCCCTTCCAGGGGCCGCAGCTTCTCCCCAGAATGGGGCCAGCGGCCCGTGGGAGGCCCGGGGGACCTGTCCAGCGTCAGCCCCGGCCCTGGCCCCAGGTGAGCAGGGTTCTAAGAGTTAACCCTGCCCTGCAGAATTCCCGGGTAAATACCAGCCACGCGGCCTGATTTATTGCCTTTTAATGCCCGCCCTGTCGGTCCATTAGCCTCCTCCTTCGGATCCTTCTGTCTTTCGCATCTGCCGTCTTCCACTTAGACGCCCTAACCCCGGGTTAGGTATTTTCCCATTAGCTCCCTGCACTGAGATCTAGGCATTAAAAAAAAATTAAAAATAAAAAATAAAACCACCGCCCCACCCCCACCCCGCCCCTGCACTGAAATATTTACTGGGATCCTTCTTATCCCCCCCCACCGCCCGCTGCCCCCTCCACCTCTCCTGCTTCTGAGAACTTGCAAGCAGGCGCGGCCCTGGGCTTCTTGGTACCTCTCACTACTGACTCAACGTCCCCAGAAACCCTGGCTCTTGTTCCCATTTAGCCAGTGCCGGCCACCCACGACTGGCCCCGACCCAGCTCCGGTGGCGGCGTCCACAGCTGGCCACATCAGTCCCCGGCGTCCAAGTCTTCCATGATTGGCGCTGTTTCAGGAAGCATCCCCCTCTCCGGGCTCCTGCCGCCCGGACATCACATGGCGAAGACGCGTGATCAGACCCAGGCTGGCTGCGCTCTGAGCTCCAGCCTGACCCCTGATTCCTTTGATCTTCTGTGACCTCGGGTAAGTGAGTCAACCTCTCTCTCCTCTCTCTCTCTCTCTCTCTCTCTCTCTCTCTCTCTCTCTCTGCTTTATTTTGTAATTTTTGGCTATCCTGGGAATGGAACCCTGGTTCTAACACTGAGCCGCATCCCCATCCCTCTCGCTGAATTTTCTGCTCTTTGATCTACAAAATGGGGTGACAACAGTCCGCACCCCCTTTGGTGGTGACAGGAAATAGGAAAATATATTTTAGCCGGGAGTGGGGGTGCCTGCCTGCAATACCAATACTCGGGAGGCTGAGACAGGAAGATCACAGGTTCGAGGTCAGCCTCAGCAACTTAGTGAGCCTTCTGGAAACGTAGCAAGACCCTGTTTCAAAACAAAACAAGAGGTAGAACACCCCTGGTTGATCTCCAGTACCCCCCAAAAAATATATTTTTATGTACATAAAATATATATTAATACATAAATATATTAATACATGTATAATATAAATATATTAATATATATTAATAACATATAAATAATAATATAATAATATATAAATATATTAATACATAAATATATATATTATATGTGTGTGTATATATATATATATATATATATATATATATATGTATTTCAAAAAATAAAAGAGAGCCGGGCGTGGTGGCGCACGCTCATAATCCCAGCATTTGGGAGGCTGAGACGGGAGGACAGTGGTTTGCGGAGAACCTCAGATACTTATGAGGCCCTTTGCAACTCAGCAAGACCCTATTTTGAAATAAAGAAAGAATAAAAAATAGGGCTGGGGGTGTAGCTTGGAGGTAGAATGCCCTGGGTTCCATCCCCGGTACTGAAAAAAATGAATAAATAAAAAATAGCTATAAGAGAGAGTCTGGGCGTGGTGGCGAACGCTTGTCATCCCAAGGGAGGCCGAGACAGGAGGAATCAGAAGTTCAAGGACAGCTTCAGTACGTAGTGAGACCCTCGGCAACCTAGTGAGACTGTTTGAGAATAAAAATTAAATAGGGCTGGGGGTGTAACTCAGAGGTAAAAATGCCTCTGAGTTCAATCCCCAGTATCACAAAAATAAGTAAATAAAAATAAATAAATAAAAGAGAGGGGGCTGGGGCTGCAGCTCAGTGACAGGTGCTTACCCAGCATGCACAAGGCCCTGGGCCCCCCACCCCCAGCACCATCTTGTGGGTAGAAGTGGGGAAAGTCTAGGATGATCCTTTTACCTGGGTTGGGTTTTTTTTGTTTTGTTTTTGCAGTACTGGGGATGGAACCCAGGGGCATTCTACCTCTGAGCTCCACCTCCAGCCCGATTTTGTTTTATATTTGGAAACAGGATCTTGCTATGTTGCCAAAACTGGCCTTAAGCCTGCAATCCTCCTGTCTCAGCCTCCCAGGGACTGGGATTACGGGTGTGTGCCAGCACACACCCAGCTCCTAAATGGATAATATTTTTAACCTGGAGACATTGTGGTCTACCCCTTCATTCACTGATGTGTCTTACCAAAATGTACGGAGCACTTTATGCCTGGTGAGTAATTGTGCTAGGTACTGAGGGATACCAATGTGAATCACACAGAGGGCTGGTGACCTCAGAGAGAGGAAGATGGACGCAGGCCGAATGATCCCAAACGGCACAACTCAGATCAGCGTGGTGAAGGAGGGGCATGGTGTCCCACAGGTGTGTGGTCAAGCGAGTGCACGAACTTGAAGGGCCAGGAAGGGCTCCTTTAGGGAAGTGAGCTGAGAGCTGAGGGATGCTGAAGGAGGCAGCAGCGTTGCTCGGATGATGAGGAGAGGACCACCCAGCCAGCATCCATGGCAGAGATAGCTTGGCAGGCAGGAGAGAAAGAAAGCCAGTGTTTTGTATCGGTCAGCTACCGCTGTGAAACAAACAGCCCCAATCCTCCCTGCTTCCAACAAGAAAGCCTTTGTTTCTCTTGTGTCTCCAGCTTGGCTCATCTCAGCGGAGCTCGGAGAGTCGGCCCTGCTCTAAGAGGCCCATCCAGCAGGGCGTGGCATCCCGACGCAGGTGGGGCCCGTCCGTGCCACACGCGCTCATTCTGGGTGGGACCCGGGCCCAGGAGCAGCAGCTGCACCGCGGAGGCAAAGGTACGAAAAGACAAGCGGGAACATGTCGAGCCTCTGCAGGCCTGGGATCAGAACTGGCCCGCTGACATTTCCGCCTAGCTCTGATTGGTCAAAGCAGGCCACGTGACCGAGCTTAAAGCCCAATCACGAGAGTGAGTGGCATGGCCACATCCCGGGCCTAGGCAGGGACTCCGGAGCCTGGGTTTGGGGGAGATAGTAGTTTATTTTACCACCAGGTGAAAGCAAAAACAACAACATAAAAGAAAAAAAGCTGAATACTTGAGACAAGCTGAGCTACAGAAGGCGAAGGAACTGGATCCTGCGGGGACTCCCGGGTCCATTAAAACGTTTCTATGTTTCCATTAATAGCAACGGGAAGATAGGAAAGAGACGCGGTATAGTGGTTGGCAGTGGTGCGCTGTGAGTTTTAAAATGATCCTCGGGCTGGGGGTGATGGCGCAGGCCTTGTAATCCTTGAAGCAGGAGGTGTGCAGGTTCAAGGCCAGACCCTCAGCCACTGAGAGAGACTGGTTTCAATAAAACAGGGCTGGGGGTGCAGCTCGGAGGTAGGACGCCCCTGGGCTCAATCCCCACTACCAAAAATAAAATAAAATAACCTTCCAGCTCCTGTAGGGAAACAGATGGCGGGGGGGGGGGGGGGGGGGGGCAAGTAGGGGTGACACACTCCGCGAGCACCCCAGCTTCCAGGTCGCACCTGAGCATGGGCGAGTCCGCGCCCCGCCCGCTGCACGCCCAGCTCCTCCGGGGGACGTGCCAGCCGGATCTATCTGCCCACACATGTGAAGGGCAGCCTATCGCTGCCTCGACTGCAACAAAAAGCCATCTATTGCTTCATCTTACAAACTACAGGAGTCTTTTTTTGTTTTTTCCTTCCAGCACTGGAGGAGAAGAAAAATTTTTTTCTTCCACACTGGAAGAGAATTTCCATATGTTTTACAAATGCCAATTAATGTCATTCCCAAGAGGTGTTTCTCTGCTTGTCGTAATTACCATAATAATAACAGCTTGCAAACATTCTGCCTTCCAAGTTTGCCAAGGATCTTATCCCAGGCGCCCCCAAACCCCTGGGGAGGCAGGCGAGCTCATCGGGCCCAGGGGATGGAGACTGAGGATCCCAGAGGTCCTGGGGCTGGTGGGGGGGATAACATCTGGAGCAGATGAGTCTGAAGTTGGCTGTAGTCACTCGAAACCCATGGTGGTGCACGCTGGTAATCCCCGCGCTTGGGAGGCCGAGGCAGGAGGATCGCACAGGTTCGAAGCCAGCCTCAGCTACTGAGTGAGGCTCTCGGCAACTTAGTGAGACCCTGTTTCCAAATAAAATAGAAAATAGGGCTGGAGCCGGGCGTGGTGGCGCACGCTTGTCATCCCCGCGCTTGGGAGGCAGAGACCGGAGGATCGCGCAGGTTCGAAGCCATCCGCACACGCTGGCTTAGGAGACCCTGTTTCCAAATTAAAATGTAAAAATAGGTCCGGGAGTGTAGCCCGGAGATAGAAGGGCTTCCAGGAACCCCAGTACCACCAAAAAAAAAAAAAAAAAGAAAGAAAAAAAAAGAAAATAGGGCTGGGAGTATAGCCTGGAGGTAGAAAAGCCCCTGGGTTCCACCCCCAGTACCACAAAAACAAAACAAAAACCTATAGCTGGTTTATTTGCCAATATGCCTGTCCGCCGTGGTGGTGCTTGTAACCCCAGTACGTGGCAGGCTGAGACAGGAGGATTGCAGGTTCCGGGCCAGCTTCAGCAACTTAGGCCCTCCGCAAGTTAGTGGACCCTGTTTCCAAATAAAAATAAAATAGGGCTGGGGGTGTAGCTCAGAGGTCGAATGCCCCTGGGTTCCATCACACACACACACACACACACACACACACACACACACACACACACACACACTCCAAAAGACGCTGTTTGCTAGACGTGTCCTACCAGGTGGGGTAGGACTGCATGAGAACCAGGACGAAGCCCATAACCCAATCTCTCGCAGCTCCGTCCCAGGCGTCTGGAAGCCCGCCTTGCCCGAGAACATTCCTGACAGTGTCTGGCTTCTCTCCGTCAAGAGGAACTTTCATCTTTAGAATCATCACCCAGAAAAACCTGTTTTCCAGCTGAATCCTGCCATTTTTCACAAAGACACAGAAGGAGAGGGGCTTGTGGTTTGGAGAGGCCCGAATACAATGTCACCTTTCTCCCTGCGCCGTGGGACCCCCCACCGCCGTCCCCAGGGTTCAAACCAGCCACCAGGGGGTAGAGACTTGGTGAAGAAAGCTGAGCCTGGGTTTGGTGCATGCCGGTCATCCCAGAACTTTGGGAGGCTGAGACAGGAAGATTGCAGGTTAGTAAGACTCGGTGTCAAAATAAAAAATAGAAGCCCAGGCGTGGTGGCGCACGCTTGTAATCCCAGCGTTTGCGAGGCTGAGACAGGAGGATCGTAGTTCGCAGCCAGCCTCAGCTACTTAATGAAGCCCTTTGCAGCTCAGTGAGGCCATGTTTCAAATTAAAGAATAAAAAATAGGGCTGCGGTGTATAGCTCAAAGGTAGAATGCCCCTGGGTTCCATTCTCAGTACTACAAAATATAATAATAATAATAATAATAATAATAACAATAATAAATTTAAAATAAAAAATAGGCTGCATATGGTGGCGCACGCTTGCAATCCCAGCATTCAGGAGGCTGAGATAGGAGGATCACAGGTTTGAAGCCAGCCTCAGCTACTTAGTGAGGTCCTTTGCAACTCAATGAGACTCTGTTTCAAAATAAAGAATAAAATATAGGGCTGGGGGTATAGCTTGAAGGAAGAATGCCCCAGTTTCCATCCCCAGTAACACTAAACAAACAAACAAACAAATAAATAAATAAATAACAGGCATGGTGGCGCACGCTTGTAATCCCAGCATTTGGGAGGCTGAGACCAGAGGATCGCGGTTCACGGACAGCCTCAGCTACTTAGTGAGGCCCTCTGCAACTCAGTGAGACCCGGTTTCAAAAGAAAGAATTTTTTAAAAACCGTGCAGGGCATGTAGCTCAGAGGTCAAATGCCTCTGGGTTCCATCCCAGACCCGCAAAATAATAAATAAATAAAATTTAAAATAAATAAATAACAGGCTGGTTATGGTGGTACACACCTGTAATCTACTTGGGAGGCCGAGACAGGAAGATTACGAGTTCAAGGCCAGCCTCAGCAACTTAGTGAAGCTCTTAGCAACTTAGTGAGATCCTGTTCCCAAATTTAAAAAATTATAATAATAAAATAGGGCTTAGGATGTAGCTTGGGTATAGAATGCCCCTGGGTCCCATCCTGAGCACATAAATAAATATAAAAAAAAAATTGGAAATAACGGGTGGGAACCCGGAGGGGTGGGGCTTACTAAGGGCTGTGAAGGAAGAAAGGAAGGAAGGAGGAAGGGAGGGAGGGGAAGAGAAAGAAAGAAGGAAGACAGGCCGGCCTGGCGTGGTGGCGTGTGTCTGTCTGCAATCCCAGTATCTGAAAGGCTGGGACAGGGGCTGGCAGGTGTGCGGCCGGCCTCAGCCACTGAATGAGACTCTGTTCCCAAGTTGTAAAGAATAAAAAGGGCCGCGGTGGAGCTGGAGGTAGAAGCGCTGGGCTCCATCCCCAGCACCAGAGGCGCCTGGGTCGCCAGGCTTGAGAAGCACCAGGAGCCGGGGTGGAACCAGCCGCTTCTTTGAGTGAAAGGGAAGATTTAGCGGCCATCAGCTGACGGGCTTTTACAGCCGTGGCGAATGGATTTGAGGCAGTGGGGTAGAAGGCTGCGCCGACCTCGGGGTATCGTACCAGGCTCGTTTTATAAGACCCAGCCGGCATCATGGATGCAAAAAAGCGGTGACCTGCGAGGAGGAAGGAGGCGGCTTCGGCTGGGGAGGCCGGCGCTGTTAGACACACGGCCAAGTTGCCGAGGGGTTCAAGATGTCCACGTGTCCGTGGTACTTGCTCAGCCTGGCTGTTTCTGTCCATTTAGCAAGATCTGCTGGCCTGCAGTGTAGGCAAAAGTCGTGACGTCCGGTGGATGGGGCCCTGCATTTATTATTGATAACGGCAGAGGAAAATCTGGCTCAAGTCTGAAGAACACCTGACCCGACATGGTTCCCGTCTAACGTAGCAGAATTTTGCAATCTAGCCAGAGTAGTGTGCTCTGTTTCTCTCTGGAGCACCTGTTGTGTCTAACTTAGACTCTCTTTTTAAGTTGTCAAGGCTGGCCTCGAACCTGCGATCCTCCTGTCTCAGCCTTCCAGGTACTGGAATTACAGACAGGCATATGCCACCACTCCTGACTTTTCTTTCTAAAATAAACATAAAAGCCATGGTCCACGCTTGTCATCCCAGGACCTGGGAACTGTGGCAGGAGGGTTGTAAGTGTGCGGCCAGCCTCAGTGACTTAGTGAGGCCCTCTGCAACTTAGTGAAACCCTATTTCAAAATAAAGAATATAAAACAGGGCTGGGGCATAGCTCGAAGGTAGAATGTCCCTGGGTTCAACCCCTAGTGCTGCAAAAAAAGAGGGAGAGAGCGAGAGAGGGAGAAAGAAAAGGAAAGAAGGAAGGAAGGAAAAAAGGAAGGAAGGAAGGAAGGAAGGGAGGAAGAGTCTTTATTTATTTATTTATTTTTACACTGTTATTATTGTTTATTTCCAAAGAGTACCACCTCATTGCAAAATGGAAAAGCAAACAAAAACACATCTTTCAAAAACGCATTATCCTGTCCCCTCACCTGCTATTAATTTCTATTACATTAGTACACAGACATTTGAGGAAGGGTCTTTAAAAAGAAAAAAAGAATACAGCCGGGCGTGTTGGCGCACGCATGCAATCCCAGTACTTGGGAGGCTGAGACAGGAGGATCACAGGTTCAAAGCCAGCCTCGGCTGCTTCGTGAGGCCCTCTACAACTTAGTGAGACCCTGTTCAAAACAAAGAATAAAAATAAAAAAAAAATAGGGCCGGAGGTGTAGCTTGGACAGAGAGTTGCTCTGAGTTCCATCCCCAGTACCACAAATAAATAGGGAAGGAAGGAAGGAAGGAAATAAAAATAAAAGAAAGTAGCCCATTTCTGCAGGTTGCGCCCCGCCCCCTGGAGTGTGTCCCCGATTCCCAAGGCCCTGGGCACCCTGGACAGAAGCCACCTGAGCTGACCACGCTGGGCTGGCAGAGACAGGTGGGGACGTGGCCTTGGCAGACCCAGGCTGGAGCAGCTGATGCTGTCTTCCCTTTGGGGCGCGTGTGTGCGAGTGCGTGTGCGTGTGCGTGTGCGTGTGTGTGTGTTTGCTCTCTTTCTCTTCTACAAACTAGTGATTAATGCTTCCCAGAGAGGTACAGGCACACACCGCCCTCCCTCGCAGACAGCAAGCAAGCTCCTACCAGATTCCAGGCCTTAATTCCACTGTTAACACTCCCGGGCTCAGAGATGAGAAGTAAATCCGGTCCTCCGCAGGAAGCAGACCTCGGGCGATGTGGTTTGTTTAAAGTCTCTGAAGGAGCCCGAGAGCCTGGGCCCCGGCCTCCCTTTGCTCCGAGGGAGTGCGTGCTTTAAAATTAAAAATGAGAAGAAGCTGCCCCCTTCCCTACGGCAGTTTCTGGTTTGTGAATATCAGCAGGTAGGCCCCCCAGATGGACAGAGGCTTTCACAGAAGAGACTTTCATTCCCCAGAATGGGCGGCGCTGGGGATCAGGGAAGCTTCGCACACCCCTCTTGGCTTGTCAGGGGAGCCCGACCGGCTCTAGACCTAAGGAGCCCCGGAGAGGGCGTGCTCACCCCCCCCCCTACGTGAGCCAGACACTGGGTATGGGGGATATTTCAGTGGGTGTTTATTTATTTGTTTGTTTATTTATTTACTTATTTATTTTTGTGGTAACAGAAATGCATGTTGATTTTTATTTATTTCTTTAATTTTTTTGTGATACTGGGGTTTGAACCCAGGGGCATTCCACCCCCAAGCTATACCCCCAGCCCTATATATATATATATATATATATTTGGGTTTTTTTGTTGTTGTTGTTGTTTGTTTCTGCAGTACTGGGGTGGGACCCAGGGGCATTCTACCTCTGAGCTACACCCCCAGCCCTATCTATTATATTATTATTATTATTATTATTATTATTATTATTAATCAGTGGTACTGGGGATGAAACCCAGGGAAATTTTACCTCTGGGCTACACCACCAGCCCGTCTTTCTTTCTTTCTTTCTTTCTTTCTTTCTTCCTTTCTTCCTTTCTTTCCTTCTTTCTTTCTTTTTTGGTGGTGCTGGAGATGGAACCCTTCTACCTCCAGGCTACACTCCAAATATATTTTATTTGGAAACAGGGTCTCTTAGCCAGCACGGCTGGCTTCGAACCTGCGCGATCCTCCTGTCTCCGCCTCCCAAGCGCGGGGATGACAAGCGTGCGCCGCCACGCCCGGCTTCATTCTTTATTTTGAAACAGGGTCTGTCTCAGTAAGTTGCAGAGGTCCCAAGTAGCTGAGGCTGGGTGTGAACCTGCGATCCTCCTGTCTCCGCCTCCCAAGTACTGGGATTATAAGCGTGCGCCACCACACCGGGCTTGAACATTTTCTTTTTAAGTTTTCATTTTAATGCAGATATATACACACATGTGTCAGCTCCGCAGAAGAGGTATATAATTCAGAAAATGCAAACCTTCAGCCAGGGGCGGTGGCTTATTCCGCGATCCCAAGACTTGAAGGCTGACACGGGAGGATCGCGGGTTTCGGGCCAACCGCAGTAATTCAGAGAGGCCCTCAGCAACTTAGCAAGATTCTGTCTCAAAATAAAAAATTAAAGCCGGGCGCGGTGGCGCACGCTTGTAATCCCCGCGCTTGGGAGGCGGAGACAGGAGGGTCACGCGGGTTCGAAGCCAGCCTCAGCTGGCTTAAGAGACCCTGTTTCCAAATAAAAATATAAAATAGGTCTGGGAGTGTAGCCCAGAAGTAGAAGGGCTTCCAGGAACCCCAGTACCACCAAAATAAATAAATACAGAAATAAATAAATAAATAATAAAATTAAAAATGGCTAGAGGTGTAGCTCGGAGGTAGAATGCTCTTGAGTTCAATCCCCAATACCCAGGTAGAAGCAAGGAAGGGAGGAAGGGAGGAAGGGAGGAAGGGAGGGAGGAAGGAAGGGAGGACGAACAGCATTGCCCTTGCCCTAACTTCCTTTCCTGGTTCATCTTCTCTGCGTTACTTCCTCCCTATCTTTTGAGCATTTATATCCTTTCTTCTCCTTCCTTCTCCCCACTGGAATGACTTTGGAGACATATTGTTTCGTGCCTTTGATTCCTGGCTGTATCTCAGCCCCAGACACACCGTAGGCCCTGGAGAGGTATTTGGTGAATGAGTGAGTATCAGACCTCACACCTGCAGATGAAGGGAGCCTAGAGCGCAGGAGAGCGCTTGCCATCCCAGTACTTGGGAGGCTGAGACAGGAGGATGGCAGATTCGAGGCCGGCCTCAGAACTTAGCGAGACCCTGTTTCAAAATAAAACAATAAAATTGGGCTGGGATTGTAGCTCAGAGGTAGAACACCCCTGGGTTCAATCCCCAGTAACACACACACACACACACACACACACACACACACACACACTTGGCTCAGACCCCAAATCCACCGAAGTCATCCTTCTGAACCTGAAGGGACACCCCACTTAGCTGTGGGTGTTCTGACAGCTTTGCCGCTTTCTTATTTTTCGTGAGCCCTTAAGTCAGCCTCCAAATGCCCAGTCGGTGGCTCAGAGTTCTTTAAAATGTTATTTTACTCCCTAAGTGAGGGCCCCTGTCCTGGGGCCATTCCAGCTCTCCTCCGGAGCAGCCGCCTTTGAGTAGGAGCCGCTGGGAGGTGCGGAGCTCCGAGGCCTCCTCTCTTTGTGAAGGGATTACTCTGCTGGCAGGGCTTGTCTGCACAACCCTGGGGGGCCAAGTTCCAGGGAGGAGTTAGGGGGTGCAGTTGGAGGCGGAGGGGCGGCAGAGTCCTTTATTATTATTATTATTATTATTATTATTATTATTATTATTATTTTGCAGGTCTGGGGATGGGATCCAGGGGCATTCGACCTCTGAGCTACTCCCCAGCCCTATTTTTTATTCTTTATTTTAAAACCGGGTCTCACTAGCCGGGCACGCTTGTCATCCCCGCGCTTGGGAGGCTGAGACAGGAGGATCGCAGGTTCAAAGCCAGCCTCAGCTACTTAGTGAGGCTCTCAGCAACCTAGTGAGACCTTGTTTCCAAATAAAATATAAAAAAGGTCTGGGAGTATAGCCCGGAGGTAGAAAGCCTCTGGGTTTGACCCTCAGTACCACCAAAAAAAAAAAAAAAAAGAAAAGAAAAGAAAAGAAAAGAACCCGCGTCTCACTGAGTTGCAGAGGGCCTCACTCAGTAGCTGAGGCTGTCCGCGAACCGCGATCCTCCGGTCCCAGCAGGGATTCCGAGCGAGCGGCTCCACTCCAGGCGGGAAGTCCTCTTTCTAGGTGGGAAGACTGATGTTTCAGAGGAACAGAGCTGCCCAGGACTCACTCCAAGGTGCGGTGTGTCGGGTGGAGGTTTTTCTCAGTGGATGCTTTTAGGAGAGAATTCCGGTGCCAGCTCCCCCTGGATGAGCCAAGATTCACTGGAGCCAGACCTTGTTCCCTCCCGGCAGGAAATATTCCTTGAAATGTCATTTACAGAATGGCTTTCGTAGGGAAAAAAAAACACCACATTCTCTCTCTACCCTGGCTTGCCAGTGCAGGAAGCGGTGCTGGCTCCGTAAGGGTGCCCATGTCTCCTGAGAATCATATCTGCCCAATAGAAACCAAGAGAACAGTCAGTCCCTGGGCACCTAAGGGCGTCTAACCCTGCTGTCTTCCAACTGAGAATGTGTGTGTGTGTGTGTGTGTGTGTGTGTGTGTGTGTGTGTGTGTGTGTGTGTGAACCCAGGAGCATTCTACCTCTGAGCCACACTCCCAGCCCTAATCTTTTATTTTTATGTTTATTTATTTATTTATTCATTCATTCATTCATTTATTTTGCAGTACTGGAGATTGAACCCAGGGTCTCACTAAGTTTCGGAGGGCCTCACTAAGTAGCTTAGGCTAGCCTTGAACCTGCGATCCTCCTGTCTCAGCCTCCCAAGTACTGGGATCACAAGCGTGCGCCACCGCGCCCAGATCCCTGTCTCATTGCTTATTTGGAGACATGATCTCACTAAGTTGCTAAGAGCTTCATTAAATGGCTGAGGCTGGCCTCGAACCTAAAATCCTCCCACCTCAGCCTCCCAAGTACTGGGATTACAGGCATCTGCCACCCGGCCCAGCTTCAACAAACTCTTATCTACAGGGGTGTGGGAGTCTGTAGATAAAATTCAAGTTCATCCTTATCCTTATCCTTATCCTTGCCTGGCGTAGTTGACCCATGTGTCTGTCTCTTTCTCTCTCTCTCTCTCTCTCTCTCTCTCTCTCTCTCTCTCTCTCTCTCTCTCTCCTCCCTCCCTCCCTCCCTCCCTCCCTCCCTCCCTCTCTCTCTCTCTCTCTCTCTCTCTCTCTCTCTCTCTCTCTCTCTCTCTCTCTCCCTGTGGTACTGGGGACGTTGGGATTACAAGCATGCACCCCCACGCCCGGCTTTTTTTCTTGTTTTTAATTTTGAAACAGGGTCTTGGTAGGTTGCTGACAGCCTCACTAAATTACTGAAGCTGGCTTAGAACCTGCCATCTTCCTGTCTCAGCCTCCCAAGCATGCCTGGGCTGACAGGCGTGCTACACCACACCCGGCTATCCTTGCATTTGAATGGGAGAAAAAAAAAACACTTTTAATTTTTAAAAAAGAACTCAGTCAGTCAAATTAGCATCTCCAAGCCTGGTAGCGTGGGCTTGTAATACCAGTGCTTGGGAGGCTGAAACAGGATGATCACCAACAGCCTCAGCTACTGAGTGAGGCCCTTTGCAACTCAGTGAGACCCCGTTTCAAAATAAATTAAAATAGGGCTGGGGGTGTCGCTCAGAGGTAGAATGCCCCTGGGTTCCATCCCTAGCACTACAAAAAAAAAAAAAAAAAAGGGACCACAAACCGCAGGGAGATTACAAGCGGCTGTGACTTAGTCGAGGACAGAAATCATAGATGTTTTATGTGCATTACAGGTGGGACCGCGAGCCCAAAATACCGCTTTGTTCATCCCAAGTTCACAAGTACAAATTAAAACCGCGGCTGAAGCTTGTGGTTTGACACATTGAGGAAGAGAATTAGGGTACTCTACCTCGATCAGGGATACACACGCACGCACACGCACGCACACACACACACACGCACACACACACACGCACGCACACACACACGCACACACACACACGCACACACACACACGCGCACGCACACACGCACACGCACGCACGCACGCACACACACGCACACACACACGCACGCACGCACACACTCACACACACTGCAGTGCTGGGTTCTTGTATATTTTGATGTGGCTCTTATTTAAAACCATAATCCTGGGTGTGGTGGTTCACATCTGGGATCCCACGCCTTGGGAGGCGGAGCTAGGATCACAGGTTCAAGACCAGCTTCGGCAAATTAGTGACTCCCAGCAACCGCCTGAGCCCCCTTTTCAAAACAAAAACTACAGCCGGACGGCTTGGGAGGCTCAGCGGCCAGCCTCAGCTACTTAGCCAGGCCCTCTGCAACTCAGTGAGACCCGGTTTCAAAATAAAGAATAAAAATAGGGCTGAAGGTAGAATGCCCCTGGGTTCCATCCCCAGTGAGAGAGAGAGAGAGAGAGAGAGGGGGGGGGGGAGAGAGAGGTTGAGGAAGGAAGGGAGGGGAGGAGGAGGAGGAGGAAGAGAAGGAATTAAAATATTAATGGGGGCTTCACGGCCTCCTTGCTTTACCGGTAGGCAGTGGGGTCCCCAGGACTTGCCACCCCTGTTACCTCCCGGCAAAGCCCTGGGCCTCACGGTGTCCCCGGGGCCCTAGCCTGTGATCTGCCCCCTCTCGGCCCTCCTAGAGCTCTGTGAGGCCCGGCGGGAGTCGGGACGCCGTGTTCCCGGCGTGGGTGTTGGACACCCCCTCGGAGCGGCCTGGCTCCAGGGTCCCCTTCCTGAAGGGCTCGGCTGAGTGGGGCTTTCATCAGCCTCTGAGAGGTGGCGACATGTGTCAGCGGGCGGCGGCTGCCCACCGGCTCACTTCTTCCAGGGGACACCGGATTCCAGAGGCATCGGGGTGTTATCAGTGGCTCCAGCGTCTGGCCAGCGGGCTGGCGCGGGCGGCCGGCCTGGCGGGGGGTGCGGGGAGGAATCCCAAGCTCAGATCGCTGCCCCCGCCGGCTCCTGGGGGGCGGGGTTGACTGCAAATCCTCACCCAGTCCAGCTAAGATCATGAGGGCTGACCGAGGGGATGGGGAGGGGGAGGAAGGGGCTCAGGGTGTGTTGGGGGGGTGAGAGGCAGCCAGAAAGCCCCCTCCCCGGGCAGCACTTGGGGACAACCCCAGGGGAGGGGGCGCAGAGCTGCCCTCTGGTTCACTTGAAGACTTCAGCTTCAAAACTCCCTCTGATGGCTTCCAGACAAGTCGGCACCAAGGGTCATTTGGGGGGTTGTCAGTGTTGTCGGGGCAGCTGGAGGGACAGGTGTAAATCTGTTCCTGCATTCCTCCGCAACACCCCCCAGCTTCCTACACCTGAAGCAGGTCCCATCTATTACAGCAGGCCTGCCCGCGCGCTCTCCCCTCTCCCTCTCTCTCTCTCTCTCTCTCTCTCTCTCTCTCTCTCTCTCTCTCTCTCTCTCTCTCTCTCTCACACACACACACACACACACACACACACACACACACGGATGAGCCCTCTAAACACTAGGTCTGCCCTGTGGGTACATTTTTTTTTCTTTTAGCGTTTCTTTAAAACAAACTCTATCAGCTGTTTGTTAAAGCAAAGCAAACACCAAGCGTTCGCAACAAAAGAGAGAAGAGAAAAGAGAAAGAAACCCTTTTATTTGCTACCATTAAAATGTCCCTTTTCAAATGCCTTTCTGGGCCGGCGGAGAGGCGCGCCGGGAGGCGGGCCGGGGCGAGGTGAGCTGGGCTCGCCTTCCGCGGCGGCTGGGGGGGGGGGGCGCTGAGCTCCAGTCTGCACACCGACCTGTTTCCCCAAGGTGATGAGGCTGGGGCGGGTGGGGGCTGCTTCCTCTCTCCACAGCCAGCACTTAAAAAACTGGCCCACCCCCTCCATCCGGCCAAGTGCACTGTGGGAATCTAGAAGACCCTGGGGAAATCCGTTTCCTCCTTCCAGGCCAAGCAGAAACTTCCCCGGCAGGTTTCCCCGGAGGTGTATTGGAGCAGAGAATCTGCAACGTGAGCCCCCAGCCCAGCCTCGCCACACACTCTCCAACCCGAGGCCCTGTAGGGGAGCTCTGGACAACCCCCCTGAACAGCAACTGACCTCCCAAGTTCCTAGGGCCTGATACTTTATATGTTTTTCCCCCCCTTTAAAAGAAGGTTTCTAGGGATTGAACCCAGGGGCATTCCACCTCTCAGCTACACCCCTGCCCTTTCTACTTTTTATTTTAAAGCAGGGCCTCATTAAGTTGTCTCCCAGGCTGGTCTCGAACCTGCAATCCTCCTGTCTCAGCCTCCGTAGTACTGGGATTACAGACATGCGCCATCATGCCCGGCTGATACTTTATATGATTTCAAAAAACCATGTTCCCCAGGAGAGGTTGCCTGGGGAATTGGTGGATTTGTGTATCTCAATCAAGGTTTAATGGAAGTGTTTATACCCTGCAAGATAATCTTACTGTGTGTGTTAATACAGGGGGAGGGTATGTTGGGGCCGGTCCTTGGCCAGCCTCACTGGGGCCTCCTCCGGCTCTTGCTTGTGTGGCCTCTGTTCCCGGTACCAAGCGAGGCTGAGCCCCGCACTGGCTTTCTGTCTCTGGGTCTTTTTCCCTCCCTCTGCCTCTGTCTCTGTCCTTCTTCCAGTCCCTCTGGGTCTCTCTCTCCATCTGTGTTGATCTTCCTCCTCCTCGTCCTCCTCCTCCTCCTCCTCTTCCTCCTCCTCCTCCTTCTCCTTTCTGGGTCTCTCCATCTGTCTAGGTCTTCTTCCTTCCTCTTCCTCTTCTCCTCCTCCCCCTCCCCCTCCGTCTTCCTCCTCCCTCTCAGCCCCTCCCCCCAGCTTCCGCAGCGGGGCTGGGCGGTGGGCGGTGGGTCTGTGCTGCAGCCTGGCCCCGGGAGGGGGGATCGCAGGTCTGCACCGGGAGCTGCTCGGGAGTGAGAACCCTTCTTCCCCGCGGGCTCCTGCTCCAGGGACGGTCCGGGCGCCCCAGCGTTCCGTAGTTCCCCAAAGCGCGGCATTCTCTGTGGCTCTGATGGCTGATTCCCTGCACCTCGGCAGCTGGAGAGACCTGGGCAGGCTGGGGTGGGCAGAGAAGAGACGGCAGTGCCCAGGGCCGGCACACCACACCCGGGCTCAAGCCCAACCCTGAATCCAGTGCCTGTGCGGGGAGGGAGCACTGAGCCTCTGGGGTGCTTGGCAGTTTTTGAGGTCATGGGGTTCAGAAAAAGGGGCCCACAGAGGACTTAACACATGCTAGGTGAGAAAGAGAATATTTCCATGTACTGGGTACTTCATTCTCTCTCTCTCTCTCTACACACACACACACACACACACACACACACCCCTAATCCAAAAACCCCGAACGCTCCCAAGTCCCAAATTTGGGGGCACCAATGTGATACTAATGTCAATGTTGTCACACCTGACCTCAGGGGCTGGTAGAGGTCAAAGTGCAGCCACGTTAAAATATAGCACCAGAAGCCGGGCGGGGCGATGCACACCTATAATCTCAGTGCCTGGGAGGCTGAGACCGGAGGATCGTGGTGCGTGGCCAGCCTCGGCTACTTAGCTAGGCCCTTTGAAACTCAGTGAGACCCTGTTTCAAAATAAAGACTAAAAAATGGGGGCTGGGGGTGGGTTCCATCCCCAGTACCGCAAAAAAAAAAAAAATCCCTGGGCTCTAACACGCGGTCTCAGAAGTTCCAAGAGGTGGGAGGAGGCTGCCGGGGCTTCCCTGGGACCTCTCTCCGGTGATGGGGGCTGGCACACCGGAGGCTGCCTCGGCCTCACCTGCTGCTGGCTGGGACCTGGTCCTCGCACCTAACACAGCAGCCCAGCACGCGGTGCCAGCTCAGCCCCTACAGGTCACGGGTCCTAGGGGAGGCCAGGGTCCCCGAAGCCGGTGAGCTCTTCCCGGCGTGGAAGGGGACTTCCCCCGTGCTTCCTCTCACGCTGCGCGTGGGGGGAGAAAGAGCCCCAGTGGGAGGGGGGGCGCCTCCAGGTTTCCCCCCCTACACACAGGAACTCCATCCCAGTCACCAAGCACTCCATTCGCCTCAGGCATTTTTATCCTTCACCTCTGGGATCCGAAAGGCGCGGGGGAAACTGAGGCTCCAGGCAGAGGGCGGCCAGCGCGCAGGGGGCCCGCCGAGCCCTTGCCTGCTCCAGGCCGGGCTGTGGGAGCCGAACCCGCGGTCCCGGGACCTGCACGCAGCGGGGAGTGCGGCCAAGCCTGCGGGCCACCCTGGCCCAGCGCAGCCCGGGCTGGCGGTCAGGGACCATCTGCCCCAGTCTTTGCTGGGGATGGGGCTTGGGGAGGGGATGTGGGGCCGGGCAGGGAAGGCGACCTCGGCTCCCACCCTGCTGACCCGAGGGGGCTTTTACAGGGCTCCAAGAGGGACCAAGCTGAGCGTGGTGGCGCACGCTTGTCATCCCAGCATTCGGGAGGCTGAGACAGGAGGATCGCGGTTCATGGCCAGCCTCAGCCGCTTAGGGAGGTCCCTCAGTCACTCAGTGAGCCCCTGTTTCAAAATAGAAAGTTAAGTAAAGTCGAGGGAGTGGTTCAGAGGTAGAAATGCCCCCGTTACCTAAAAATAAAAGCAAGGGTTTATCACTTGGGGCTCCCTCTGGTCTCCCCGGCAGAGCTCCTTTGGACTGAAAACCTCAGGAAATGAACTGCTTTCATTGACACATTGACAGGGAGTGATTTAAAGGTTCTGGGGGTGGGTATGAGGTGGGAACACAACAGGCGCCCAATAATTGCTCCCGTTGCAGGTCCCCTTGAGGACACGGGTCCCCTTGAGGACGCAGGTCACCGATCACCAAGACCTTTCAAAGCCCTGCGTTATCAGAGGGTTCCCCTTCGGGACTCCGAAACCAGTGCCTGTTTCCACGAGGTCTCCTGAGTCAGGGATGCCCGACACCCCAGTGCTGATGACTCCAAACCCCTCAGACCCAAGGAGAGAGTCTGTAGAGGGCACGTGGGGGCGAGAAAGAAACCCCCAAGAAAATTCAGGGAGTGGGAGAGAATCTGAAAGAAAAGAGACAGGAAGAGAGACACGGGGAGGAGGAGAGAGAGAGACAGAGACAGAGAGCTGGAGCCCTGCGCTGGGGTCCCCGCCGCCCCTCACCCGGCCCGGGACAGCGCCCCACCGGCCAATTTGGCGGGCACAAAACCCGCGCCCCAGGAGCCCTGGCCTGGCCGCTGGGGCCTGATTCACCCCCTGACTAGTTAACTGCAAAGTCCTCGGCCCCTTCTTTCAGGGCCCAATTAATTCGCCGCGGGCGGCGGGTGGAGGCTGCGCCTGGAGGCGCCTGCCTGGAGCCCCTTTGTATAGGGCTGTCTGGGCCGTATTGATTCCACACACAAACACACACGCACACACCTTCGCATCTTTCCTGGAGCCATTAAATAAAAATGTCTTCAAGAATCCAGATCTTCAAAGTTTAAGGTCGGGTCAGACAGGCACGGCCACCCAGCCAAAGATCCGCGCCTGGGATAAGAGCTCAATGGAATTTCTTCCTCTAAAAGGGTCAAGGGGTAAAGATTGCTCCTGTGGACCTACTGTGCGCGGATGTGCCTTTTACTGCCTTGTGAGCAGTAAAGCCTATAAGCCCAGAACTTGGGAGGCCGAGACAGGAGGCTCGCAGGTTCAAAGACAGCCTCAGCAAGCACTGAGACACTCCTCAGTCTAAGGAGACCCTTTTTCAAAAGAAAATAGAGCTGCGGTTGTAGCTCAGAGATAGAATGCCCCTGGGCTCAATCTCCAGCAGAAAATGAGTCAGAAAATGAGTTAGACGGGTATCACGTGGAACTCCAGTCTCCCACAAACATAGGCTGTGCCGTGTGGAGCACATTCTGGTACCCCTGTGCCTCTGTGCCCCAGTTTTCTCACCTGGAAAACGGTCATCACTAAGAAAATACTCCCTCCCTGACTATTGTCCTTGATGGGTTGATGTATGAAGGACATTTTTGTTCTTGTTTTTTTGGTGGTACTGAGGATTGAACCCAGGAGCATTCTACTTTTGAGCTACACCCTCAGTCCTTGTTACTTTTTGTTTTGTTTTGAGACAAGGTCTCACTACTTTGCTCTGGGTCTCACTGACTTGCCGAGGCTGGCCTTGAACCTGCAGTCCTCTTGTCTTAACCTCTCAAGTTCTGTGATTACAGGCTTGATTCTTACAGGCTGTGATTACAGGCTTGATTACAGCTAGATTCTTAGAACATCATCAATTATTGTCTTCAGTAAGGTTTTTTTTTTTTTTGTACTGGGGATTGAACCCAGGGGCATTCTCATTCCAAGCTTCACCCCCAGCCTTTTTATTATTTATTTATTTACTTTTGAAACAGGGTCTGGCTATGTTGCTGAGATTTTTCCCACTGTTGCTGAGGCTGGACTCGAACTGTTAGCCCTCCAGACTCAGCCTCCCTAGGACTGGGGTTACAGGCATGTGGTATCACGCCTGGCTTCAACAATCACCTGTTCTAACAACCCCATTTCTCAGGGCAGGAACAGGGCTCTAAGGAGAGCGGGCTGGCGCCACGATGATCCAGTCAAAGGCTAAGAGTTTCAGGAACTAAATCTGCAAGGGAACTTCGAAGACCCCGCCTCGCCAGCTCGCCACTCGGTGATAAATTCAGCCCTGGAGCCAGGCGCGGTGGCGCACGCTTGTCATCCCAGCATTACTAAGAGGATTGAGGTTCCGGGACAGCCTCAGCTACTCAGCGAGGCCCTCTGCAACTCAGTGAGACCCTGTTTCAAAATAAAGAATAAAAAATAGGGCAGGGGGTGTAGCTCAGAGGTAGAATGCCTCTGGGTTCCAGACCCGCAAAAAAAAAAAAAGAATTAAAAAATGGGGACTGAGGGTGTAGTAGCTCAAAGATAAAATGCCCGTGGGTTCCATCCCTAGTACCAAAATAATAATAATAATAATAATAATAATAATAATAATAATAAATTGATGATAATAAAGTCAGCCCTTTGCTCTGTTGGGGCTTGGGACGGGGCACTCTCCCACACTGGCTCATCAGTGGGTCCCGCTCCCTCCTCCCTCTGTTCGAAAAGCAAGACACCCCCAAATCCCCACATCTTTTTGGTGGAACCCAGCACCAGCACACAGCTGCCGCGGGGAGATGTCTCCATTTCTGAGCAGTCCCGAGGTCCGCATCGATTGCGTTGACCTTACGGTGGGGCTGGCTGCTCTGGGCCATCGATCAACCGAAGATGCCTGGACAGAGCATAGACAGGCGTCTAGGCAAAGCTGGTGAGAAGGTGGCTCAGACACGGCACAGGGGAGGACCCAGTGGCTTCTCCCCGAAGCAGAGCTTTGAGAAACCCAGCTTCTCCTCCTTATTCTGTACCTGATTTATCTTTATCTGAAAAAAAAGTTCCGTTCTATTTTTTACAACAAAAAATAGTTTATTCAGTCAATCAACTAACAGGCGGTGATCACACAGTGCACCCCGCTGGGGTACTAATGGGGGAGAGGTCTGTGAAGAAGCAGAAACCTTGTGGGAGAGGGGTGGGAACCCCTTTGCTGCCCCTTGAACGGGCGTGACCTTGGGAGACACTCATACCACAGTTTTCTGGGTGTGTGGAGCCATAATACCGCCCCTAGTTAGCAAAGTGTAGCGAGAATAGGAGACCCCGACCCCGATGCACAGATCTGGGGAAGTCTTTTGGGCGCCCAGTGGTGTAGACGCTGGCAACTGCTGGTGCCTGGTGATGGCGGGGA
The DNA here is from genome assembly GCF_963383645.1 of Muscardinus avellanarius. Taxonomy (NCBI): domain Eukaryota; kingdom Metazoa; phylum Chordata; class Mammalia; order Rodentia; family Gliridae; genus Muscardinus; species Muscardinus avellanarius. The sequence continues at coordinate 9,218,897 of NC_137807.1, read as the reverse complement.
TCAGGACTGACTCTCTTCAACAATGCCCACACCAGCTTCAAAGCTGCACGAACTGCGACGGGGCTGTTGGACCTGGACCTTAAGTCCTCTCCAGTCCACCCTTTCCCGGGCCTCAGTTTAACCCACCTTCAAAATGGGAATAACATGTTTCTGCCGCCGTAAACAGAAGTCGGGGCAGCCTGAAGTCATGGTACTGGAAACTGGACCCAGAGGCATTCTATCTTTGAGTTATAACCCTAGCCCATGTTTCCCTTTCTCTTTCTTTCTTCCCTTCTTTCCTTCTCTCTCTCTCTTTTTGAAACGGTCTTAGGAGGTTGCTGACAGGCTCACTATATTGCTGAGGCTGTCCTTCAACCTGTGATCCTCCTGTCTCAGCCTCCCAAGTACCGAGATTCCAGGCTACACCATCATGCCCAGCGGAGGAAATGGATTTTTCTCTTCTTTATGCCAAAGTTGGCTTCTCATCACCAACTTTTAAAAGACCCGTGTTTTCGTCTCCTCTTCCCCAGGTCAGAATCCCTGGGCTGGAGCAGGCGATACACCTGATGCCGGTTTTCTCCAAACGCATCTTGGAAGTGTCCTCATGTTCTCTCAAATGCAAGGGGAATGCGGCTGACCCACAGAACATTTTAGCCTGTTTCTTGGTCTGCTTGCCCTTTATGTCACGGGTGTGTGTGTGTGTGTGTGTGTGTGTGTGGTGTGTTAAGGGAGAATCAACCTGAGGGCATTCTACCCCCAGCCCCACTCCCAGCCCTCTGTATTTTTTCTTTTGAAACAGGGTCTTCCTAAGATGCTGAGGCTGGCCCCCATCCTGTGATCCTCCTGTCTCAGCCTCCCAATGGCCGGGATTACAGGTGTGCACCACCACACCTGGCTTTAAGTAGCTTTTGTGAGGACCCTGAAGCAGTAACCGGCAACAGCACAGGCTCAGAAGAGCACCCGGAGCCCTCAGGCTCCCTAGGATCACGAATCGGACAGTCTGGGCTCTTAATCGCCTTGATAAAGACCCTTTCTAAAGACCTCAGAGAGCCAGGCGTGGTGGTGCACGCTTGTAATCTCAGGGTAAGCTGGACCTAGTGCGGGTGGAGCCTTAGGACGGAGCTGTGGCTGGCCGGAGCGCACTCTCCCCACGCCATGGCTCACCTTCCTCCCTCCCTCTCCCTCCACCTTCTGGATGTGGCCGGCTCTGGATGACCCTCTCCCTCCCGCCCGACCTCCAAGAAAAGCTTAGTCCTCCCGACGTATCCAGAACTGCTGGATGCTCAAAACAGAGGCCTCCCCCCAACCCAGCCCCCGGGGGCTCAGCCCTGCGGGGCGCTCGGAGGACAGTGGCCACAGCTCCCCGGCTCCCCGTACAGGGAGGGCACCTTCGGCAGAGGTGACGCATCTGACACTGGCTTTGTCTATTCGCATTTTGGAAGGGTCCTCTTGCTTTTTCAAATGCAAGGAGAATGAATGCCCTTTTGTTTCTGTCTCCCTTCTTTGAATCTCTTTCCCGTATCCAACAATACGGAATGGTACCCGGCTAGCACTCTGAGGATGGTGGACATTTCCAAGTGGGCAGAGGTCCTCTGAGGTCACCGCCCCCCTTAAAGCGAGAGCCCATCTTGTGGACTCCCCACCCTGGTGAAGATGGATAGGGTCACCTCATGTTCAAGCCTCCCCTCTTTCTTTATGCACCACCATGAGCAGTGGATGGGCTGCTTCAAAGGACAAGAAAGAGAGTGGCCCACTACCTCCAGGCACTTTTCCCCGTGGCGACTCGGCGGCTCTGGGGGATTCAACCCGGGCTGGGTGGCGCTCGCACGAAACAAGTTACATCCTGCCTTCCTGATTCTACACCTATGACCTTATCCTGGCGGGAGTCGGGCGCCTCCAACTCGCTGCCCTTACATGCAACACAGGCTGGAAAATTTCTTCCCTGAGGCCCCCCGGCGGGTGTCTCCCCCCAGCACTGGGTCCAGAGTGGAAGCTGAGCCCTGCCCCAATCCTAAAAGCCAAGCCAGAGAAAAACGCCACTCTTCATAGACCCGGAATGTTATCGCTAATTTTTTGGAAAAGTGCCTGTGTACACACATATTACATATATTATTGAGCGGGGTTAGTGGGAGTCTAAAACATCGAACAGCGGTGGGGGGCATATTCTCCAATTCACTGGTAATTTGTAACAGACAGACTTTATTGCTCAGAGAGAAAAGGGGTAACTGCGGAGCTGGAAAACAAATTTAGCTCTGTCTATACTGATCAAATAGGAGTCTGCCCGTGGGGTGTGATCCCAGCGCATTTTTAAATCTGAGATTTAATTTCATATTCTGGGCTACTTGGAATGCCCATGTGTACACACTGGTGCCCACAAAGAACAGTTTTTTTTACAAACACACATGCGTATTCTCTTACGTTTAAATAATGCTTAAAGTTGGACCAAGCACGACTCAGTAAACTCCCCAAACATTACCGAGATCTAAACTGAAGTTGTAGAAAGCCTCACAGCTCGGCGGCACTCCCCAGCAAGGCAGGCCCGCCTCTGCTCCGCGTGGAATCTGGGGTAATCTTCTGAGGAACCCACCCTGGGGAATTTTCTCCCATCTCTTCCCTCTCTCCCCCACTCAATCTCGACAAGTCAAGAAGGTGATAATTCAACTCCCCCTGCTAGAAAAAACCCCATCCCACGCCCTTAAACAAAATCATAACCTACAGTCAAAGGGCCCTTCATTGACACCCCCGTACGTACACACACACACACACACACACACACACACACACATACACACACACACACCAGTCCAATTCTAGGGTATTCCAGCCAGAATATTTCTTAAATAGAGACGCCTGGCTGGGTTATTCGCAGCCTTAATACCAGAACATAAAAGTGAGCGGAGCGGTGGTGTCATATTTTAACTTGTCTAATAGAAGAAAAAAAAAAAACCCTAACGCTGCCCCCACCATCCTGGATAAGAATGAAGGGAGAGAGAGAGAGAGAGAGAGAGAGAGAGAGAGAGAGAGAAGAGGGGGAGATTATTTACACCTGCAAACCTCGGATGGCTGCGTCCCGGCCCAATTGACTTAATTGTAAATCTTTTCCGCATGGCCCCAACTCCTGGAACCAGCGTCTGGGTTTAATAATGCGCTCGGGCACCCCAGCAGGGCCCGGCTGAACCCCGCCCCGCCCCCACACAGCTCAGAGGTGATTAGAGCAGCCCTCCACCCCTCCCGGACCAGGCTTGAGGTACCCAGACCAGACCTGGGGAGGGGGGAGGACTCGTATTTTACCGTCTGAAGACCAGAGGAACCATTCGGAAGCAAAGGCGCCCTCCAACTCGGAGGGAGAAGGCCGCAGCCGCTCCTCCCCAGGCCCCTGGGGCGCCTGGCTTGCGGGGGGGCCATTGCACCAGGCCAGGGTCTCCCCTAAGAGCCGGAGACAGACTGAAACTCCCTGGGCTCGAGGGGTAGGGTGGACCTGTTTATAGAACTGTCTGCTAAGAAAACGTGTAAAAACACACCCCAGCGGTGGGAGAGAAGATCGCTCCCTCCACCCGGGCCACCCCACTCGGCCTGGTTCTCTCTGAGCCCCCCACCTTTTTTTTTTTTTTAAATTTCTCCCGGGATTCCAGCTCCATGCAATCCAACCCTTGGAGAGACCGAGCTCTATCCGCGCGTTTCTCTTTCGCTTGGGGAATCTGCACGCCCAAGGTTTGCCCTGCCTCCTCCCCCACGCGTTGCTTGAGGCAGGGGACCCTCGGTGCTGAAAAAAAAAAATACACAAATAAGTAAAATATACTGGGGAAGGCGGCTTCTAGAGTGGCTGTCTGGAGCGGAGCCCGTGCCCGGCAGCAGCCTCGCCCCGCCCCGGTGCCTGCGGAGCGCCCGGCCGTCACCTGGCCGCCCATCGCCCGCTCCCGGCCTTTGGGGCCTGGTGGCCGCCGAGGGCAGGGGCGGGGGCCGGCCGCCCCGAGCCCCCCACCGGCTCCCCTGCCGGCCAGGGCCGCGTTGGGGGCGCGATCCGGGGCCTCGTTCGCCGCCACCCTCGGGGGCGGCTGTAATCCGAGGCCCGGAGCGTCTTTTCAGGTTCGCGCTTGGCGGCCAGGCCTGGATCCGCACCGAGGCGCGTCCAGCTTCCGAATTTGGAGCCCGGGTAAGAGGGGACGGTCCGCGGAGTCCCCCGGGGCGGGTCGCCGGAAGGACCTCACGGGGCGCCCGGGGCCTCCCGCACCCCCAAGTCTTTCCTGGGGCCCCAGATCTTCTTTTCTCGGCAGCAAAAGAGGAAAGGACCTTGCCGGAGTGGGGGCAGGTTCTTGGTCCCCCCAAGCTGTTTCTCTTCTGCCAGAAGGATTTTTTTTTTTTTTTTTAAGGATTTGGCTTGGGGAAATGAACAGAGATCTGGGCTCCAGCCAGAGAAAGTCGTAGGAGAACCCCTTTCCCCATCCCAAACACTGGCCGGCCCTGCCTTACCTGTATATATCTATCTGCTTCCTCTTCTTCCTCTACAAGAAAAGAAAACCTTTTATTTATTTAGGTATTTATTTGGCGGTATTGGGGATGGAACCCAGGGACATGCCATCTCCCAGCTACACCCCCAGCCCTATTTTTTATTCTTTATTTTCAAACAGGGTCTCACTGAGTTGCAAAGGGCCTCACTAAGCAGCTGAGGCTGTCCCAGAACCACGATCCTCCTGTCTCAGCCTCCCAAGTGCTGGGATTACAAGCTTGCTCCAATGCACCTGGCTAAGTAAAACCTTTTAAAAATGAAGAAAAGAAACTTGGCCAGCCCCAGTGTATTTGAACCCCAAGTGTGAGACTTCACAGGGTCTTCTGGGCTCCTTAGGGCCTTGACTGTCACCTCGGCCCCAGATTGGAATACAAAAACGTTTCTAAGTGAACACCACTGACCTCGCAAATATGCAGGATTTGTTATATTTTATTGGGAGTCAGGGTGCCTGGGTTGGGAGGGAAATAAAGTCACGTCCTCGAGGCTTTCGGTTTGTTTTCTTTAGAACTGATGGGGGGAGGCTGTGCTCCACCTGTCGGTAACTAAAACGGACACAGGAGGACAGCTCGGTTACCTGGGTGGCAGCTGATGATCCCGAGGGTGGTGCTGGGTGATCCCAAGAGGTAGAGGGCTTGGAGGTACTGGTGCTTGGTGTTCAGCTGGCAAAAGCGAGCAGAGCCAGGGTTCGCCTGGCTACAGGACGGCTGCTCAGGAGCAGGCCAGGCCTGGCGTGGGGATCCCAAGTCCAAGACCCTTTTTCTGGGCTTGCCAATGAGTTTTCCAGGACTCAACCTGCCAAGCAGCACACCAGAGAAGCAGGACCACGACCCCATGCCCGTGTTAGGATTGCAAAATGATAACAGCAGGAGAAGCATGAGAGATTAGATTTTTTTTTTTTTTTTGATCAGCATGGGCAAGGCAGGAAAGATTTTTATCCGTGTTCAACGAGTCAGTGGCCTGGAACCCTTCAAGTCACACACACCTCTTAAATTCCTGCACCCACCTGAGGAGGACAAATCCCTCCCCAGACCCCTTTGCAGCCCCACACACAGCACCATGGCCTGAGAGCCTGCAGGATCCTTGGGTCTGAGATTGCCTTCCCATGACCACTTTGGGGTCACTTGCATGCACATGGTCTCTCTGGGGACACACTTAGGGGGGGACTGAATGGCCAGAAATGACAAGAAGTGTAAGGAGAGGGGTAACATAAGTGCCTCTCCCGACCTCACTATTTGCCTCCTGCTAGGAGATGAAGGAAGGAGCCCCATACCGCTGAACTTTGGGCGCGCTCACCCTGTTTAATTGA